>NC_090939.1:553068556-553371681 GCF_040938575.1 Ambystoma mexicanum
ACAGTATCATTGCCGCTGGTCCTGTTTCCTGGCTCCTCCTGAGGTGGTGCAGATCTCTTATTTCTCTTGTCCCCTTCATCCATCTTGGGAAAGTTCGCCACATTCACATGCTTCTGGGGTACCACTAATGATGGTACATTGACATGCACCATCGTACATACACCATTCCACAGAGGGGGCAGTGTGTGATATGCCTTTTCTCCACAGGCCCAGTAATGGTCCATTATCACTGCTGTTCCTGCTCCCCCCTCAGGTAACTCCATCACGCTTCCACAATTGGTGTTGTATCCTACGTCCACCTCTCCTTTATGTTGGTAGCATACTTTAGGCGCAGTCAGCGGCAGTATTGTTATCGGGTCTTCATCCGTTTCTATCCATGTGAGCATAGGCACGTATTTGATCCAAGTCGTCCAACATCTGTGGTTGTGTGCATCGATAGTTGAAATAGTTTCTTTTGTTACCATGTTGCTGCCAACCACTCCTATCTCCCATTTGTTGTCTAAGTATACTTTCCCCATTATCGTCACCAGTGGCCTCTCCCAGCATCCTAGTTTACCAGGAACTTCAGTGGCGTACCAATCACATGATAAATACTGCAGTGTTACTTTCTTTGTTTCTCCTTTTGCAGGACCACTTGTTATGTATCTGAATGCTTCAGCATGTAAACTGCTCTTGTGGTAACTCAAATAAGTCTTGAGGAAGTTGTTTTCGTATGGGTATGAGTCTCGTGTTTTCCACGTCATATGCACCACTGTCCCTTGAAATCTTCCTTTCGTTTGGAACAGTGCCAAGTATATTATGCATCGTGCTGTTTTTTCGTCTATTTCTGTGGCAACAAATGTTCGAGAAGCGCTCATGGCGTATGGTATTAATGAGCAAACGTAGCAGCTGTCTTCTGTTGTCTGCTTACCAATGCGGGTCAAGTGTTGATACCATATGTTGTTTGAGACGTGTGCTGAATCTTGTATATAATTGTCAATACCTTTATTATCTGAGTATGTGCTGCGTTTAACTCTATTTTGCTTGTGTGCAATTTTACTAATATCACCTGACGTAACACCTGTTGCAGCTGGGGATGGGGGTGTGTTAGGTTTGGGTACAGCAATAATATTGATAGCACAGCTGTACTGCCATACAGAGGCAGCTACGAACCCGGTGATTACCAAAATCCCTATTACTTTTATTACATATGCTAATTTCACCGGCATTTTGCTCTTACCTTGCTGCAGTCCGGCAGCGTATTCTTGCGACGTTACAGTTGCCCGCCTGAAAATTCTCAATATGCTGGTTATTAAATGTTAGTTGTTGTTTTTTTTTTTTAAGCTCTCCCTATCAAATAGTCATTCAGTGCCCAGGCGAAGAGCTGTTCCCACGCTACTCTAAGCGATCTATCTCTTAGGGCAGGCAAGTATGGGTGGAGGTGGGGCATCGAATATTCTATGGCCAAAAGGAACGCTGTGTAGTAGACACGTACCCTTTTCCTTTTCAGGTACGTTGGCCTTTTTATCTCATATACAAATTGGTGTGACAATTCTTCTGGGTAATTATCGTCTGAGGGTACCATCTACTCCTGGGCAGTGAATTTGTTAGTTATCTACTTTCTTAGCAATACAATAATACGCGGTTCCTGCATGTGCGAGAGAAAAGAAAAGAGAGCAGTCACGTGTTTACATGTGTATTTGTGCAAGACAATGTCCTTCAGTTCAGTTACTACTGTAATGGGGACAGGGGTCAGTGGATGGTGGGCAGGGGGTTTTTGGGTTCAACTGGTGGGCGTGGCTTTTACTCTTGAGCGTGTGATCATGGGGTGGGCTGTATGGTGATCACCCCTTTCTTCATCAGTTATTGTCTCTGGGGAGTCTAGGGAGTGACAAGGTATGGGAATACTTGGGCCGCTGGCTGTGGTAGAACTTTCTTCTTCCGTTGTTGATGTTGTTGCTGTTCTCTCAATGGGTCTGTCGATGGCGCTGGGGCGGGTCTGTTGTCTGTAGATCTTTACGTCGTGTAGGTGGTTCCAGGCACGCTTGTCCTGTAATTTTACTGCTCTTGTTGATACCTCCTCTACCAGATGCGGACCAGTAAAGCGTGGGTCATTCCATTTCCTATTGAAGTTGCGAAGTAGTACGTGGTCACCTTTAGCAATCTTACACAGTCCTTCCTTTTCCAGTTCTTTATCCGCGTCTTCTTGTTGGCTTCTATTAGACCCGCCCCGTGTGCGCTCGAGCTGTTGAGACACAAACACTACACTAGTAATCAAAGAAGACACATATTGGTACATTTCATCACCCAGAACACTCGCAGTGCTTTCGTGGTCGGTAAATGCTCTTGACGTTGGCGTTAGGGGAAGGCGCATTTGACGTCCGGTAACCACCTCATGGGGAGTGAGGTGGTGGTCGGACCCTGGCCTGTTCCTTAGCTCAAATAAGGCTAATGGAAGACAATATAACCAACTCCTCTTTGTTGTTTGCTGTATCTTTGCAATTGCCTCCTTTAATAGGCCATTCAGGCTACACATATACCGTTGGCCTGTGGGTGGTATGCACATGCAAATTTATGTTTAATGTTCAGCAGTGATGTAATGTGCTGAAACATCTCTTTTGCGAAATGTGGGCCATTGTCTGACCTTAACACCTCGCACACTCCCCACCTGGGGAAGACCTCCCTCACTAGGAACTTGGCTGCTCTAAATGCATCTGGGTGTGAACAGGGCCCTGCCTCAATCCATCTAGAGAATGGGCATACTACTACAATCATATTCCTTGACATATATTGATCATATCAACATAGTCAATATGGAGATGCCGGAAAGGTCCCTCTGGCCGGGGTATAGTACCTCTTATCACCTTTAGGGTGTGGCCGGCCATAAACTGTTGACATGTGAGACAATTACTGATAAAATTTGACACATGCGATTTTAACTCGGGGCAGAACCAGTCTTCCCTAATTCGTGCTGCAATTACTTCCTTGCCTGTGTGGGCTGGATAATGTAGTTGGTTCAGGGCGGTGTTCAAAAGTGCCAATGGTATTACAACCTTTCCAGTGCCACCCTGGCGCCATAGTGCGTCGGTTGGTGACATTGTACACCCTCTTTTTACCCATATTTCTTTTTCGGCCATTGGTGCAGCCGCTTGTAACTCCATAATCTGTGTGGCTGGGAGATGGGTGTACCCTTCTCTTATCAACATCTTCTTAGCCATTCCCCTCCCTCTCCCTCTCTGTGACTCTGGGGGGTTCCATATCTCACCAAAGTATGCAGCATACTTCGCATGTGCGTCCGCTGCTGCGTTTCCCTTCGACACGTGGTCCTCACCATTGGTGTGTGCGGTGCATTTCACTAAAGCTAATACTTGGGGGTCATTAATTACTTCAATTAGTTCAGCCAATAAGAGGGCATGTTGCACTGGAGTGCCATCAGCTCTCCTAAACCCTCTTCTTCTCCATTTCGACAACCCTGAGTGGACAGTGGATGTAACATATGCGCTGTCGGAATATATGGTCACCCGTTTGTCAAAGCTTTCCTTCAACGCCAAGATCAGTGCGACCAGTTCAGCTGCTTGAGCGGAGTAATGCTGTGGTAATTGTACACATTTCACTGCCACACTCACCGGTACCTCCATCATTTTCACCACTGCAGCCCCAGTTCTCCTCACACCATCCCTCTGATCGATAGTTGATGACCCATCAATAAATAAGAGCTCACCCCCCTCTAGTGCGTTTTCCTCAACTTTTCTAGTGCATGAGTACATTTCAGTTATTTGTGTACAGTCATGGGCATAATCTCCCTCCTCAATTACTTCTGCTAGGAACCTTGCAGGGTTGACCGTGCTACATCTAACAATTGATAGTTCGGCTCTGGATAGAATGATCTCATAACCTGATGCTCTGGTTAGGGTGGATTTAGGTTTATTTAATATTGCAAAAAGTGCATGCTCCACAAATAGTGTAGTCGGGCACCCCATAGTGATTGCTGATGCTTTTTCCACCGCAAAAGCAGCTGCGGCGAGACCTTGTTCGCAGGGGAAGTGGCCTAACATTACAGGATCTAAGTGGCCACTGTAAAATGCTACGGGTTTGTAGCCCATGCTTGTTTTTTGAGCCAACACTGCTTTCATTACTGCTGAGTCGCAATGTGAAAATCTAAAAAATTGCCGCTCATAGTCTGGGGATGCCAGTACCGGAGCAGTTGATATCGCATCTTTTAATTCATCAAAAGCTTCTTTCATTTCCATCGTCCACCCCAGTTTTTTCTCCCCTTTATTAGCTTCCCGTAACGCCTCAAGCAGGGGTCCTATGTATGAACTGTAATCAAATACCCAAGCTCTACAGTAGTTGCAGAGCCCCAGGAACTGCTGCAGTTCCCTTACAGTTTGTGGCATTGGAGTGGTCGAAATAGCTTGTTCTCTTTGTGGTGCGATCTTTCTTCCATGTTGGGATATAAGCTGACCAATGTAAAGTACCTGTTCTTGACAGTACTGTATCTTTTCCATTTCTTCCTTGTAACCTTTGTCAGCCAATATTGTCAACATTTTTAACGAGTCCTCTCTGCATGTTTTTTCGTTTTTACTGCAAATCCACATACTGCAACACCGTGCTTTCTACTTCAATGTTACCCAAATCCATCTGTATCACTCTGTTGAAAATTGAAGGTGATTCACAATACCCTTGTGGTAATCTGGTGTGCTTCCACTTAGCGTTTCTGTAAGTGAAGCTCGTCAGATCTTGTGAGTCTGGGTGTAATGGTATTGAGAAAAAAGCATTTTTAAGGTCGATCACTGTAAATCGTGATGCTTCTGCTGGAATGCCACACAATATTGTGGCCGGGTTTGCAGCTACGGGATATTCCGCTTTTACTATGTTGTTCAAGGGCCTGAGATCTGTATAAAGCGCCAAGACCCCCCTTTAGCCTTGCGCACTGGGTACACAGCCGTATTACATGGTGATTCTGAGGGGACCAATATACCATTATTTATAAGGGCCGTTATGGTTTCATATATGCCCTCATCTGCCTCTTTTGATAGTGGGTACTGTTTTACTCTGGGGAGTATTGCACCTTTTTTCAATTTTATTTTTACTCCCTCTATACTTTTTATGCAGCCCACGTCATAGGGGCCAGTAGTCCACAATGATTTGGGTACTTTTGACATATCGTCCTTAAAGAAAGGGACCGGGGTGCATGCGGGTGCCTCAAGTGCCATTGCAATTTTCTGTGCTACTTGTTTGTAGGCCACTCTTAGCCATATTTCCACACTCATCATAAACACCATTTCACCTTCCTCCTTTTCATCTGAAAACAGCTCCTCATCTGACACCTGGGTGAGCCTACATCCCTCTGCTAATGCTATCACTGCCCTCCATGCTCTTCCTTCTCTGTCTTGGGCATGTACAGCAATATAATCAGCTGTTGCAATAATGCTCTCAATATCCATTGAAACCACCTTCCCTTCTGGTTCATTAGCAGGTGTTTCTGGTCTGAACAGATAGGCTGCTGGCCTTCTCCATATTTTCCCTTCTATCCCTGGCATCCATGCAATTGCCATGTCCGTTCCATACTGGAAGAGTTCACCATCTACTGGCTCCGCCCTAATCGCTGTCTGTCCACAGTATGCCTGCATAATTTGTCGTGCTGTGAACATGTTAATCCCCGGAGTAGAGCAAATTATGCCGTCCTCAGTAAAGGAGATCGTCATATTCAACCTGTTCATTATATCTCTCCCCAGTATATTTACTGGTGAAGCACTATAATATAAAAGTGGAACTGACAGATCGTAATCTCCAATAGATAAGGGAATGTTATCAGTAAAGGGAACCAACCCTCTAGCCCCAGAGAATCCTTGGGTGTTCATGGTCTTGCCTGACATCTTAAATTTACCTTCCCTTATGCAAGACCGGGTCGCCCCGGTGTCAACAAGGAATGATAATTTTTTGTCACCTATCGTTACCTCTATGCGTGGTTCCTCCGCACTATTAGTTGTTACTGACAGGATGGGACACACCAAGGCCATCTGTGGGCTGTCCTATTGGGGGTACAACGACTGGCCATTTCCGGTATAGGGGTTGTGTCCCAAAACCGTCACCCTACCCAGTTGTGTTTGTGGTATTTGTGGTTGTTGTGTCATCGCTACCTGTTGTTGTGGCAGTGTTTGGGGCTGTTGTTGTGTTAATTGTTATTGTTGTTCATTTCCTTGTGGCAACATTTGCTGTTGTGGTATGCCCTGCTGTACCTGTGCGGGCCGTGGTTGTCCCAGATCACTCCATGATGGTGTTCCTGGTCTAACTCTACACGTGCGTGACATGTGCCCCAATAGTCCACAGCTCCAACACACCGGTGGTTCCCTATTCTGCCATGGAAAGCTCCCTGTGTTGTCCTGGTATACTGGTTGCCCTGTGGGGTAGGAATTCCTAAATCCTCCCACCTGCGGTTGGGTACCATACCCGTACCCTCTCCCTCTCATAATTCCTCCTCTCCCCCTGTTATAATTATAATATCCAGCTCCTTGCATTGGGTATCCTCCTCCCATGTTGGGCGTGTATGGTTGGAGTGGCGGCACCTGTTGTGTTGTAGTCTGTGAAGGTGGTATTTGGGAGGAATCTTGTGCAGCCACTACTTGTGTGGGGCTTTGGGTCAGTGTTGTAGGTGTAGTTATTAGTGCCCCTTCTATTGTGTATTTAGTAAGCTTTTTCTGTACTAATTTAGCCTCTTCCGTTTTCCTGTCCTCTTCTTTTTGTTTCATTTTTCCTTGCCATGTCCTACAATGATGCACTATAGTCAGTTGTATTTCGGGCCATGGTTTTGCTTCCATTCCTACTACTTTCTTTAGTTGTTTCTGAACTCCTTCTGGGAGCCCTTGTACCAGTATATGGTAAAATATTGCTGGTGTTTTATCCCATTGTTCTCTAGTTTCCATGCACCACTTCTCTTGGATTTCCTGGATATAATCAACAGGATCTTCGTTCTCATGCATCTTGCGGGATGTAATTGCTCCTATATCTGATGTGTCTGGGTACTGTACCCTCAATGCCTGCCATAGTGCATGTCTGCAGTTTGCGAACGGTGCCCCATCGTGCGATGTATTTGTTATTGTTACCCCATGAAATCCCGCTCTCTTCCATATGTCATCCGCTCTATCCCCTAATATTGATATTAAAAGGCCATTTACATCTCCTACTGCCAGCTTCTGTCCTGCGGTGTGTTTTTCCATTTCATATATCCATTTACCCGCACCTCCACTTAATGATGGGAGTCTACATTTTATATTTTCTTTATCGGTATGCTTCCAAGGAACATACTGTGGTCTATTCCCACCTCTCTCCAAAAGTGGCATTAAATTATGTCTTGTTTCACCCTTTGTGTTCCATAATATTGAGTCCTCACACCCTTCCTCCTCTTCCCTTTCTTCCACATTTTCATTTTCGTTTGTATTTCCCCTGCTCACACCTCTTTCTTCTCCATCTTTTCCCCTTCTTCCATCTTTCTCTGTATTTAATGTGGGCATGTGTATACCTCTCTCCTGCCTACGACTAGGGAGGTCTCTAAGCCGCCATGTATAGGGTGTCAGTTCGTCGGTAAAGGGCGCTAGTTTTATCTTGCGTAACGAACGTGAGGTGGTTGAGCATGTAGGGTGCGATGGGGAGGGCGTGATGGGGATGATGGGAATGGGGATGTTGCGTCCTCATGTGCCTGTCTTTCCTCTATTCCTTTCTTTCCTTCCTCACCTCTCTCCATCTCATCCTTTCTCCTACTGATCCATGGTGAGTCTATGTTGGTCCGAGTGATGTATAGTTTATCTAGGCTTTCCTTTTCACTGTTTCTTCCTTCATTTTCCACTCCCTCTTCCTCACTACAAAAGCTATTCATAAACGGCACCCCCACTCGGTCTTTTTCCCCTTAATGGTTATTGTTTGCAAATCTATTAGGTCCAGTTCTCCTCTTCCTCCTTTATCAACCGCTCCCCTTTGTGCTGATGTCGTTGCTACTTCTGTGTCATCATATACATCCCCCCATGTTCCAATCTCCCTTCCCCTATCTCCTCTTTCTCCTTCATACCTTTCCTCCATCTCCTTACTATTTTCCTCCCTTTTCCTTTTCAATTCCTCCATCACTTCACTTCCCATCCGTTCTAATATTCTTTCATCCTCTTTCTTCCTTTCCCATTTCGCCCTTTCTTTTTCTACTATACTCTCCATCACCCTCCCTTCTTCGTATTTCTTAGTTGATTCTGATAGTAACCTCCTCCTCCATATTGCCATTTCTTTTTCTTTTTCTTCTTCTTCCCTTTTCTTTTCCCGCAGTGTTACTCTTGATATCCTTTCTGCTGCTGCTTTTACCCTGTCAGCTTCTCTCCTTTGCTCCTCAGTTCGTTCCCTTATTTTTTCCAATTCGTTCCTACCTTCTTTCCTTTTCCTTGCTCTCTCTCTCTCCTCCCTCTCAAGCTGCTTGATCAATTCATTCTGTTCATCTCTTAATTTTGCTAATCGTTCCTCCAAAATCTCTTCCTTTTCTCTTAACAGCTCTTCCCCCCTCAATTCACTCTCCCTGGCATTATCCTCGTTTGTTTTCTTTACTACCTCCTTCTCTTCTCCTGTTAATGAACCTCGTAATTTTAATAATATCTGTGCAGCTACCCATTCATCATTTCCTATTTCCACAGTCTGGTCTTCTCCAGTCCTCCCCTCCCCTGCTGGCATTTTCCTATGAGCCACATATGGTGGAGGGCTGTATGCCAGGTTCGAGTATCCCTCAGCCGCCCTTAACTGTCCTCTTTCTATTTCTCCCAATTCTCTTAAAGGGTACAACCCCCCTCCCTCTGTTTTTACTCCCGTTACTAGGGGTATATCATTGCTCGGTTCCTTTTTTATTTCATCTGCTTTATTATTCTTTCCTCCTCCCTCACCTCTGTTTCCCGTGGTCTTTGGGTCCTCATACCCCTGTTTCCCATCCTCTCCTTCCTCCTTAATCTCTGTTTCTTCTCTTATTTCCCCCATAGTGAATATTCCATTTGGTCCTGGTCGGGACCCCTGGAACATCCTCGATAAGTTAAACACCTCCACGTGGTTTGCCAACTTCTTCCCTTTATATGTATTGTGCAGATGATTTAATAGTGAATGTTGGGCATATGGATCGAAGCTACCGTTTGGCGGCCATGGTGTTAACATTTTGTTATCCGTCCCCTGGGTCCATTCTATGCAATACTTAATCAGTTTCTCCCTATGGGGTGGCAGTGTTGTGCATACGTATTGTAGTGGCGTGGTGAGGGTGTTCCCCCACCCTCCCGATCCTGTTCCGTATGACATAGTAGCGCTCCACTCGCTACCCTTCCCTAATCTGGTATCAGTTTATCCCACTAGTAGTTTACAATATACAGCCTTATATCGTTACCTGGACCCGTATGTTTGGGGACTTACGATAGTCCGCTTAAGGAAAATTATAAAAATATAGTATGTTACATCTGTAGATTTTCCTCTGCCTTTCTTCCTTTATACAACACCCTTACGGTCCCCTGCGGCCAAGGCGTACGTAGCCCCCTGCGGCTGCGTACCCCTTATTACGTTCTTATACAGTCGTCCTGTTTTCACGTGCTCCTCCCCCGTGGCCGGCGTTCTCCGTGCGCAGCCACGTTCCCCGTTTGGCCTTTCCTCGATCAACTCGTTTACCGTTTATCTCCGTTTCCACTGCCTTACCACAATTCTCTTCCTCACCACTCTCAAAACGATGATGCCTCGTTCTTGCGATATCCTATGACAACCCTGCTGGTGACGTCACCCACCTCGTAGAGCTACTGGTAAGTTCTTCGTATATTCTTTAAATCCAAAATACACCTACAATCTACCCCCGTTAACCCCACAGCTGTCTTCCTGTCACTCCTGGAACAAGGTAATCAAATTCAACAATATAATCGGACTGCGCACGCTGCGTCGCCTCGCGTGTGATACGCCCCTCGACAGGAGGGCTTAACCAGCCAATTATCTTCCGTATTGGGCAACTAACTAGCTACCGCCTACAGGGAAACGTCATCTACCTATCGAGTGTCTTGCTCGAACAATAGGGATCCTCATCTACTCATTGATCAATAAATGGCAAATCGTAGGAAACCACGCACACACACACACCCCTACCCGTAGTCGCGGCCTAGGCCAATCAGTCTCTACGAGCGGCCGCACGTGATGTTTTCGCGCTTCGCCCCCTTCTCTCGCGTTACGTAGCCAACTGCTCTCGCGCTTGTTCAACTATCATTCATTCTATTTCTAACACTAAACTGTCAAACCTTCGCCGTTCACCTGTGCAACACCTCCCGCCTCCCGTATTTAATTCCTCCCCCCTCCCTCACAATTTCACATTGTTTGTTGTGCGTGGCATGCTCACCAAGTTCTCTTGATGCGGGGCCGCTCGACTGCGTGCACCCCTCCAAGCGGCTCGCCACCTCCCCTCGTCTGGACCACGTCTGGACACTCGCCAACCGCGGGCGGGATACTTCTCAACCGGCTCCCGAGGGCCAATATCCGGATTGCGCTGTCCGGTCTTCTCGCAGTTCCGCGACGGTCCTGTAGTCCTCAGAAGGGGGCGACGGCAGAGGGGGCCGTGCCGCCGGGCCTCCTCACAACTGGAGTCGTTGGAAAAAGTAAAAAATAAAAATGCCGATCTTAAACAAATCTCAGCAGTGCCTCCAACTTGTCGGGGGGAAATTCTGCCGGGGTCGGCCGGGCCGTCCGCAGACCTCCGGGCAGGGAGGCCCCAACTCCTCCCGTATATCCCAAAAGAGATAGAGTATGAGACACACACAAGAAGCAAGGTGACTCTGCTGTTTATTAAACACAAACGGCAGGGATGGGTCAAGGATCATACGCGTCTGACCTGACACACACACAATCATGGGGCTCGCAGGCCCTTTTTACTGTAGTATGACGCGCTACTTGCGTCACTTTAGAAAGTTAACAAAAAACCTTTTGCCACTCTTAATTGGTTGCTCGAGTGGTAGGGTTAGTATAGCATAGTATAGAGGATAATATGAGTGGACGAGGTTTAGTCAGGTGATATATCTGGGTTGTCCCTACAATTAGATACATGAGAATTGTTACATGAAGACTCCTAATGATTGGTTAATGTTACTGGCGTCAGTGATAAGAGCCCCATGTTCTGATTGGTGCGCCCGTGAGCTTCCCAGCCTGGGACCATCGCTGTTCCCAGCTCTCGGTGTACCTGTAATTTGCAACAATGTTTCACTATGGGTACATGCAGACAATGTGAAGACTTATTCATGAGCTGGATGGCCGACTACTCCTACTGTCGCAGATGTCCATTTATCCTTTCAAGTGTATCTGCCTGTGTCTCGTAACGAGGGATCCAGACGCCTCTTTCCTCCTGGGCTTGGCATCTCGTCAGGTTCGGCTTGGTCACGTGAGGTGGGACCGTGTTTGAGGCAGAATTCTGCACAATTAATATTGTTTTTCCACTGTGTGTCTGATTTAATTGCAGGTGCGGCTTTGATGTTGGTGCACGGCGTGCGAGGTTGCAACATTGTGCCCTTGATGGTCTGCTTTTGGAATGTGGGTTTGCAACATTACGACCTTGGCTGTCTGCTTTCACCAGGCTCATTCTGCAGGATCAGCAACCTGACTCTTGTTCTGTTAATGTCCACGGGAGCTCTTGCTTGCGGCCTACTTAGGCCTGGTGTATTGGTGGAACCGTTTGGTGCACAGGTGCTTTAGGTTATAGTCTCATACTGTCTTATGACCAGTATCGTGTCTTCGTTATAATTCTCATTATGGCACCTAGGTTTAGAGGAAGCGTAAGCAAGCTCTTTAGATGAGTTCATGGTGCGTCTTGCGTTTCTGCATTTTGAGAGCCTATGTGGAAAATAATAAAGATGCACGTCTGTGAGTATGCCTGTGGCCTACGTCATAGCACTGAGTATATTCTTCGTGTAGATTGGTGCGGGAGTGTCCAGTGTGTATGTTGGCACAGGTGTGCTACCCGTTGGCTAGGTCGTCATGGCATCTCTAATGACGTATAGTTTTAGTCCAGTTGATCCATGCCGCAGGCATCGGCATGGGCAGGGCGGGCTGCTGGGCAGGCAGATGGACACATCCTTATGTTCCTGTACGAGGGTATCTGGTCGTCTGGTAGATGGGCAAACTCTTCTCGTGGCGGGTGCTTGGGCCGTGTACCTTTAGACCAGGCGCGAGAGGGGGAAGATGGGAGCCTGTTTTTCCATTTTCCCACTTCAATACCTTCAGTACCACACTGAGCAACTGCCGCTTGGACCAGCATGACTCATCTAATCCAAACCTGGTTTGACTAGCAAATACAGTATCATGAATCCTAGATTGACATTGTCGAAGCTCGATAAAATGACTAACATTATTGTCGAGAGGCCCCTTAACCCGTAGTCCAATGTTTGCAACCTAGTGACTGATAAACCGTCTGTTGGAAACATTTTCAGCAAGACATGTACTTTTTGGTGACATTGTTTGTGATTTCTTAACTTTAACCTCTGCTATATTAGCCAGAGTGCTTATATCATCTACCTTCTGTATGTTCTGTATTATTTCTAAAGGGGTGGGTGCTTGCAGTGTTTTTATAGACAGTTATTGCATATTGGTTAGTTTAATTAAAGTATGTTACAGGGCCTGCAGTAGCGGCCCTGTAGTTCTGGTTAAGTTGTTCAACTCATAGAAAGAGCGCATTTTGGGCAGGTTATAGCTTTCCCCCCATGGACAAATCCTCTCCAAACTGTGCACAAAAGGTATATGTCCCACTAGGAATCGTTCTGCAAGGTTTAGTGCGGTTCCGTCCAGTGGGGGCAAAGTTTTATGGGGTTCCCAAATTAGTGGAAATCCTCATAGACGCAATGGAAGAAAATGTTTGCTCATGCCTACAGCCTAAACCGCTGCATGGATTTTCAACAAATTTGTGCTAGGAGCGGCAGCCTTGTCCCAAAAGCGTGCGTTTGTAAATTTGGTATAAATCCATCCAGTAGTTTTTAGAAAAAATTCCCCAAAAAGTAGGTAAGACAAATTAGTGATATCTGGGTCTGGTCAGTTGACTCTTTTCCTGATTCGGGGTCTGCGGACACCACTGGACCAATCAGGATCTGGCGTGATGTCCACAGACATTGTACATGCCCGCTGATTGGATGGTGAAAAACATGAGCTGCGTCATATTTTTTAGACGGTCGACATGTTGGATCCGTGGATAGCCGTCAGTGTCCGCATATAGCGTGGTGAGGAAAACGTGTGGAAAAAAAATGTGGGCTTAGTTGGTGGCCGAAAGAGGGTCTGGAAATGGTGGGAGAGTGGAATAAAGGTGACATGGAGCTGTTTATCTAGGTGAAAAAAGGGTTTGCAGGTGCCACAGAGTCCGCGGATATCACCACAGACCGCAAAACAGCATGGTGAGAAAATAGTCTGTAAAACAAATTTGGGTTTTTTTGTTTGCCGAAAAAGGGTCTGGAAAGGGTGGGGAGTGGAATAAAGTTGACATGGAGTTGTTTTCATAGGTGTAAACAATGCGTGCAGTTGCCTCTGAGTTCGTGGTCATTTTGACTGTCCGCAGACATCATTTCGATTGGAGGGGGTTCAGGGTGAGTTTTGTTATTTGAAGGTTTATTGTACATACTTGTTAAATGGTTTAATTTTATTGTGGTGGTTGTGGGCAGTGTCCAGATTCTTGAGGGCATGGCCACTGGTAACACATAGTATAGTAATATGTGTATAGTAATTATAGGTACGGTAGAGGTGTATACAGTATTTGTAATATGGCGGAATGATATATTTGAAGTGTATATGGTATTTTTAATTGTAGTACACATGAGGATAGTGCTTATGGAATATGTATGTGTTTCTTTGAGATAACAAACAGGATAATACTTGCAGGGTAATTCATGGAATAAATGTGCGCCGAAAAGGGGAGCGCAAGCGTGAAAATCGCAGCGCATGCGTGCTAAAACGGCGCACGCAGCTGTTCATCGATTCATGGAATGAGCTGCACGTGTAAAACCTGGGATGTGCGCCAAATCCGTGGGTGGCGCACGAGGGCGCACACATCACTAAACGGCATGCGCAACGCACACAGGGAAAGCGCTCACTGTGTAGCGCACACAAGAAAAGTGGGCAGAACATGGGGCGTAACACGCAGAATGGGGAACAACGCGTGAAAATGTGGGCGTTACCGTGGAAGTACCGGAGGTAAATGCTTGCAACGCTCATACGCATGCTAACAACATGTATTCATGGAATCGAACAGGGGAAACCCATGCGCCCAAAAAGACGCGCTAATCTGGAAACACGTACGCCAGCAGGAAGCAGGTGTAAGTGGCCCCACGCAACATAAAAGTGTGCGCAAACAACAAACAAGCTCATACGCTACAATTAATATACCGTTCCTCGCAGCAGTGGTCGTGGGACAGCGCAGGTGGAGGAGGATAGCCAGACCCCACTTTTTTTTACCCAGGACCAGCCTTTTTGGGATGCCTGATGACCAGGTGTATGGGAGGTACAGGTTTCCACCACAAATAATCCTAGAACTGGTCAGGGAGTGGGAGGTTGACCTCACATCACCCACCCTGTGCTCCCAAGCACTGAGCCCCTTGGAAAAAGTGCTCAATGTACTGCACTTCTTGGCTACTGGGTCATTTCAGCGGACAAGTGCCATAGCCGGGGGTGTCTCACAGGCCACGCAGTCACGCTGCCTACACCAGGTGTTGGCCTTCATGACTGCACGCCCCTCAGTCCGCAGGCACATATACATGCCCAGAACACCTGCAGAAAGGCAGGCTGTCCTCCAGGACTTTTACCGGGTGGCACACTTCCCCAAAGTGCTAGGTGCCATTGATTGCACCTACGTCCTCCCAGGACCACTGAGCACATCTATCAAAACCGCAAGCACTGGCATTCCATCAACGTGCAGGTTGTATGTGATGCCAAGGGAATCATCACCTCAGTATATGCCAACTATCCGGGGTCCAGCCATGATAGTGTCATATTCTGAATGTCACCCCTAAACCAGGACCTGGAAGCTGGGCGGCATGGCGACACATGGCTAATTGGTGAGTATAAATGCCTCTGCACATGCATGCATGTCAGACACTGAGAAATGGGGAAACCCCACTAATGACAACCATTATCAACTCCCCAGGGGACAGTGCCTACCCTCTGAGCACCTACATGATGACGCCAATACAAAACCCCACCACACCACCCAAGGCAAGATACATCACAGCCCATATTGCAACCCGGGGCATAGTGGAGCGCACATTCAGAGTGCTGAAGTCACGCTTTTGCTCCCTTGACCGCTCTGGTGGGCAGCTGCTATATGCGCCCCCAGTAGTGTGCAGGATCATAGTGGCAGCATGTGTCCTGCACAACATTGCAACGCGGCAGGGCATGCCGGTGGACATGGTGGTGCCCCCACATCCCCAACCACATGCACGGCCGCTGCGCATGGGAGGTGAAAGGTTACGTGGTGAGGCAGCCCGTACCGAGCTTGTGGCAAATTTCTTCACCTAAAATCCCACCCATGCGGAGCGCACACAGGCCTGGCACATACCAGCTGACAATTTATGATGATGACAAAAGGGACAGTCAACTGTCACAGCCATACCACCCTGAGATTGTTCACCTGGAAGTGCTACATTGTGTGCATACCTAGCTACTTACACACACCCAATGCCGTGTCAGTAAAAAGCACACATTCATGCAGCATGAAGGACTAGCCCCTTGCAAAACACTACAAAAAAAGAGTGGCATGTCACCCAACCCCTCCCTAACCCCATCTCAGCTACCCAACACACTATGGCATGGCATGCGATGTGAAAGCAACCAAATGAATGCACATCATATGACACAAGTGTCACAAAGTGCACCCTCCCAAATGGAAACAGCCCACAGACAATTGCCTCTCACCAATGAAAAACAAACAGAACACATTAACAAATACTCGCCAGGAAGACAAAACAGGATCCAAGAGTGGCAACATACGACAGTAAAAAATTAAAGTAGTGCAAGTGTCACAACCTGACTAAGGCAGCACATCCACCCCTTCCAAATGCAGAGTGTTGCTGGTAGGCAAATGTGGCAGTGTACAGCATACAACATGAACTGCATCTGCAACGAGGGCGGGCTGGTTAGGACATGAAGAAGCTACATGTATACATGCAAAACGTCCTGTGTGTAAAACCATACAAAAATCAACCATGCAGTGGAGAAATGAACAATAATTCCCACTAGGGATTTATACACAGTTTGAACTACAGACTGCCCACACAATATATGGGAGCCCAATGCCTCTGTGTAAGTTACTGTCACTTGGTCACACCCTTTGCGAGCCCATGGAAAGGGGAAGCAGGAGGGGTGTGTGCGTCAGGAACCCAAGTTTCTAACCCAAAGATAGGACAAGCCTGCATGTGCCCAACTGCAATACACAGTGGAGGCCTACGGGAGCCACACAAAGCAACACACTGTAACATTATTTCACAATCTGAAAGAAAATTGTTTTGAACAAAAATGTAAATGCAAATGAAATATAGAAAAAGCTAAAGTAAAAGTAAAAGAACCAAATAAAATAATAAAGTAAAAATCAGAAGCATAACCAAATAAAAATAAATGTATGAAAATCAAAATAATAAATCAAGAATCAAAATAAAATGAAAATATGAAATATAGAAAAGAAGAAGAAATAAAGATAACAAATAAATTAAATAGTAATTTCATTTAGCAAATCGGAATGAAATGTGAAAAAAAACAAAAGAAAAACCAAAAATCTAAAATCAAATATGGCCATGTGTTACCGGGGGGGGGAGGCCACCCGGAATCGACGAGCTATAGGGTGCACCCCAACACCCACATGCATGGATGTTGAGAAAAAAAAACTCCATGGGCTCATGGCCTGCACAGCTACACTACAGTGGGAGAACTGCCGTTGCTGTCTTCTCCCTCTGGTGATACATCAGAAAGGGGGTGTGATATGGGAGGCAGTCTGAAAGGTTTGGTTCTGCAGGATGATCGTACGGAGATCCCCATGCAGCACCTCATGGGTAGCTGCATTTCTGCCTGCAAGGCCTCACGTGATGCCCGGATCTCCTCACGGGTTGCCTGGAGCTCAGCTGAGAGTGTGCGTGTCAGCTGCTCCAGCTGCTTTTCTGACCTTGCACTACGGGACACCTCAAGTTCACCCAGAGTATCTCTGAGGGACCTGTGTTCTAACCTCAAGGCATCCCTGTGGGCCTGTGACTCTGCAGATATGGCTGTGTGCAGAGTCTCCAGTCCAGCCCATCGGTCCCTGTTGGACACCAACATGTCCTCCCTGTATGAGTGGCAAATGGACTCTGTTGCCTGCTGTTGGATCTCCTCCTGCCTTTCAGGGGTGAGAATGGAAGTGGCCACCCTTTCCACGACCTGAGCCATCATCTTACACGATGCCCCCTGTTGTGCTGCTATAGTGTACATGGAGTTCTCCCACACAGTATTGCCTGGTGGCGCATGGCCACCACGTTGGCGGGCACCACACCTGTTTGGGGCAAGGTGATGTGCACCTTGCTGTGCTGGCACTGCCTGAGGCTGCAGGACTGCATTCCTCCTTTGATCTGCTGGCCCAGGAACAGAAGCAAATATTTTGGAGTGTGACCCTGCATCTGTAACCACCACAGGCGACTTTCCAACACTGAATGCCCCATAGAGAGGTCTACCCCCAGTGCAGGTGGGTTGGACAGAACAGCATCCCTGCTAGAAACACTTACCTGTGACTTGACGGGACATAGATCTCAATGTCAGATTCAGCACCTGATTCATAGAGGTCTCCGGAGGTGTACCCAGAGACACCCGTGGACAGTATGGTCTGTAAGAGTGATGGGTTTTCACCCACCACCACCCTACGTCCTCCACTGGGGCCTAGTTGTGGCTGTGAGTACTACTGCCTCTGCACCATCTCCTCCTCCTCAATAGCATCTAGTGCCTCATCACCTGCAAAAACATAAAAGAAAAGTAATGAAAACAGGCATGAGCACCATAGCCCACACACATAGGCATGACGAGGCAGACATCAAGTACATAAATGACACATGTCACACATGACATTAACTCTGTCATGCATGCACTAGCAATGATTTGGAAGGGGAGGCAACAAGGAGACACTGAGGACTCCAAGATGGAAAAGCAACACATGTGCTGCATGCTGGATAGCACTGGCATCACACATTCGCCTGTGAGTGGCATGGACAATCCACATACATGACACATGCCAGCACACAGATGGCACGTAGCATAGCCATGGCAGATCTGACAAGGACACCCAGATGGTAGCAAATCAGTACTGTCACCCATCCATGTGAGATGGACATCATGAAATCGAACTTGCAAAATAGTGTGACAAAACACGCATGTGCCACACGCTGTACCAAAGCCAGTGTTCACTAATGCAGTGATGGCAGGCACATGGATACATCAATGGTTGGTCACTTCGACATGACAGAAGACAATTGTCATGTTGAACATTCAAACAGGGCCCCGAAGTGATTGTGTGCAGGCCATGTGTAGGTGCACATTACTCAATCAGCGTGATTGATGAAATCATTCCCATAATAAGGAAACATATGTGGGCCATTGTGGGGTGTAATCTATGTCTGAAGATGGTACATTTGGGGAAGAAGGGCACAAAAATGTGTGGTAAACATGCAAAGGATTTCATCAATCAGGCAGAATGAACAGGGAAACAGTATGAACAATGTTGGCAGTTGAAGGGCAAGTGCAGTAATAAGGTGCAAATTGTCAACTGCGGTCATCAGGGATACTTGAAAATTGAAACCCAAGGCCAGGCTATAGTCTGGAGCCACCACATGGGTGACCCATATCAGTCATAACTACACAGCCTCACCTGGCACTCAATCAGAACACATCACCCAAGCAACATACACATGGTTTGCGCACACATGCATGGCCACAAACCAGACATTGCCTCAAGATCTGGTAGGTCTCCCACGCCTTGGATCTGATCCTCTGTGATGAAGCCTCCAGCGATAGACTCATGTTCTGTGAGTACTTCCTCCTCTGGTGGAGACCCACTGCCAGTCACCAGAGTAGAGGCATGATTGAAAGCCAGCTTGTTCTTTGCTCTGCATTTGATGTCATTCCACCGCTTAGAGCAATCATCAGCTGTGCGCCTGTCAAATCCAAGGGTACTAATCTGATCCGCGATGCACTGCCAGTGAGCCCTACATTGAGCAGTCGTAGTTTTGCACCCTGCAGTCACCCGCATTTTGCGGCGATGGGTTGACACGTAGCCCACAAGTGCGTCTAGTTCCACATCATTGAAACTATGCTTCCTTGACGTGCCGGAAGGGGGAGCCGTGTCTGGGGTCCCACCCTGTACCGCAAGAGCACCCTTCTTCCTCTTGGGAGGTGGTGCGGACCCTGGGTGGCTGAAGTGCAGGTGGACTGGGCACTGGAAGTAGCCAAAGGCACGATGACCAAAGGTCTCACTGCACGCATTGGCTGCTGGGTGATGTTGGCAGGACCAACCTCGGTGTGATGAACTTGGACCAATACTGTCCCGGCTGGGAGACTCGGAGCTGGGGTGGATTGAGCTGCTGGCTACTTGCTGCAGCAGATGACATTGCTGCCCCAGATCCACGGGGCCTGGTGACAGCAAATTTCACCACTACACGTGGCTTTGACTTGGTGACACGGAAGTCAGCCTGGGAGTCATCCTGTGCCGGTTCGGTTGACAATATGGGGCGGTATAACAAGTCCTGAGCTGGGATGGTGTCAGCTGCATCTCCCCGACCCAATGGGGGGGCATAGGTGTCCCTGATTGGTCCTACACATATTGGCCTCTTGGGCCACCCTGCACAGCCGGGCCACGTCCCCTACTGCGCCCACCTCTTGAAGGTCGGCCACCTTTGCCTCCCTTACCACTTGGTCGCCTCCCACGTGCCCTGCTGTTTGGTGCCTGCATGTCAACCATCTGCAGGGGTCCAGTTGCTGTGACCACCCCTTTTGGAACAGAAGACTCCCGACTGCTATTCCATCGCTCCACAGCCGCGCCCAAGGACCCAGTTTCCAACCCACACCGGCCTCGGGGGTTGTCATGTCCGACACAACACCATCTGGCACCAGTTGCAACCCCCAGCAGAGAGGCACAGGGCTGCTAGCTTCAGTGCCAATGAAGTTGGCATTCTGGTGGAGAAAGTCCTGGGGCAGTATGATGCCCTCTTTGGAAGTACATGGCACTGATGTTCTTGTGCGAATGGGAGGTGCAGTAAACAATTGTCCTGGGCAATTGGGGTGAAAGGAGCAGGGTACTAGATGGGATACGTACCCTAGTGCTCTAGCAATGCTGTCTGTGACCCCTGGGGGAAGATGACGGTTCTCGCAACGCTCAAGCACCCCGAAAACAAAATTTAACGTGCACGCGACCCCTGGTAGCCCACATGTGTGGAATAAAGAACCCGCACTATGCTGTGGCACCCAGAATTACAAAAAGAAGCGTATGCATGGTACATGCAGGCTACAATGACCTCTGAATGGGTACACGACACACAGGGGCAACCACAGTTCAAAAATACGTGCGTGACTCACCGTCTGCCTGGAAATCGAACGTAAAAAAGACGCGCGTGTGCGCATTGGCAACACCCCTGCCAAAAGAGGAATTGAACGCTGTCCGAGTACACAAGGAGCACGAACTGGGACCGTTATGAAGTAATCGCGTGTGAACTGACAAGAAGTACAAGAATCACCCGCTCACTCTCCACAAAAAGCACGTAAAAGAACATGGTGTCCTACGCGTACCTTTTAACCCAGCCCACACGTGCAACGTCACTTATGTGCGTATGCGCTAAGGGCCTTTTTTCCAATTACACGCAGTGACACCCGGATGTGCAGTTTTTGCATGTGTACAATCAACATGCACCCGTGTGGAGGGAAACGCCCGTGTGTGTTACGTCACAGACGTGCTTACGCGCGAAGGGCCTTTCCTCGAATTACACGCTGACGTGCACTTTTTTCATGTGCCAAATCACTCGGTATCAAGCTGGTCATGCAACAACACACAGAAGACCACATTCCTGCCCAGAAGGCCATTTTCCTGCCCCTCAGAGCACCAAGCACGCTCCCACCTGCCATCTGCTGCTGCCTGCCTGCCTGCTGGCCACGTGCCCTGCTGTTTGGTGCCTGCACATCAGCCATCTGCAGGGGTCCAGTTGCTGTGACCACCCCTGCTGGAACAGAAGATTCCTGACTGGTATTCCATCGCTCCACAGCCCAGCCCCAGGACCCAGTTTCCCACCCACACCTGCCTCGGGTGTTGCCATGTCCAACACAACACCATCTGGCACCAGTGGCAACCCCCCAGCAGAGAGGCCGAGGGCTGCCAGCTTCAGTGCCAATGAAGTTGGCATCCTGGTGGAGCAAGCCCTGGGGCAGTATGATGCCCTCTTTGGAAGTTCATGCACCGACAATGAAGGACGGAAGAGGATCTGGAAGGACATCGTGGCTGCCATCAACGTGGAGGTGGTGGCAGCTCCAGCATGCAACACGTCCCGAAGCGCTGGGAGGACTTCAGGTCCAGGACCCTCAGCAGGGCCCAGCGCCTCTTGAAGGCAGCGGATGCTGAGGGGTGCCGGGTCTGCCTTACCAACAACCAGATGAGGGTCCTGGAACGTATATGCTCAGTGCTCCACCTCCAGGTCCTTGAGAGGCAGACCCGTCCGGAGTCGAGCGGTAAGTGTACATGCGTTCTGATTGGACGCTGTGCATGTTGAGGTATACTAGGAGTGTGCAGGTTGGACATATGTCTTGGTAGGCCCATGTATGGATGTGCATGTACAGTAAAATGAGCCTGCCGCATGTGAGTCCTGTCATGTGTAAGGCACATCAATGGTGTATGTGTTCAAATGCATGGTGGCCAAATGCATGTGTGGGTGCACACATGTTTAAATTTCTGTGTATGTACTGTGGCATGGTTGTGGTGTGACACATGGATGCTGGTTCCAACTTCATGGATCTGCACAATGTACATGTGCATGTGTGTGTATTTGACAAGTGTGCCACTGTGATACACCATGGATGCATGTAGCACTGACATGTAGGAGGCTGATTGGCAGATGTGACATGGATGGCGATGATATCACTGTGACAGGTGGTGGAGATGTTCAGATACATGTATGTCTGTTGGCGTGTGTGCATGTGTTCTGCACTCCCCGTGTTGCATGTGACATCAGGCCAACCTTCGGATGCTCATGCTGTTGTATGTGTATGGATGGTGCTGCCTGCTGCTACATTCCTGTTGATTTGCGCATGTGTGTGAGTTCAAATGATATGTGTGTTGGGGAGTGTGATGCCATGTGTGAGGTTTACACTGCCACTCATGTGCAACTGTCATGTGTGTATCAGACCATTGTACAGTGCCCTGATGCCTGTGATCTGTCTCTCCCTGTCTGCAGCGTCAACTGATGAAGAGGGCAGAGACGGTGCTGTGGAGCACAGCGGCAGGGACCGCACCGCCAACCGGAGACGCAAGGCCCTGCTCCCCTCCCGGGTTGTCATCTCGTCAGGGAGTGAGGAGTCTGGTGCCGTGTCCGTGGCCGCAGCTGCTGAGGGTAGGCCCAAGAGGCAGAGGTCGGAGGTGGACTCCTTGGCAGCAGAAGGGGCAGCTGAAACCCCACAGGGGCCTATGGAGGAAGATGGCACAGAGTCATCCAGGTTGGTGGGGGGTTTGGTTGAGGAGGAGACCGTGGAAGGGCCACACACGGGGTCTGGAGGGGGGATTCCACTGGTGCTAGTGGTGCAGTCCAGGGGCAGGGACAGGAGGCAGCACAGGCCGCCGCAGAGGTGCCTGTGTGTAATCCTGTCCCTGATCCCGTGACTGCATCATCCTGGACCAGCAGGGATGCCTTCGTCCAGACCCATTCTCAGGGAGGGGATGCGCAAACAACAACTGGCCTTCCTCTTCCTGCAGACGTGGTAATCCGGGAACGTGTTAAGCCTGTCCTGGCTGGGGTGGTATTGCATCAACGGGGCATCCGGGATGACGTGCAGGGTTTTCATGAGGACTCTGCATGTTATTTGGGATGCCTCATTGACCGTGTCGACCTACTAGGACGGGTCACCAGTGCTGGGTTCCACCGTCTGCTGGACCTTGTACCGGCCCCCTCCAAAACTGAACCCCCTATGCGCCTGTCATCCTCCGTGCCATCTTCTGGCCAAAGTATCAACTGGGTACCCTGTGGAGCTCCCTCTGACCCAGCGGCCAGTCTGGTGGAGGCACATCCCTGCCACAGTCAGGAGTCAGAGGTCCAGCAGGGGTGGCCACCCCAACAACTGGACCCCAGCAGGAGGAGGACGTGCAGGCATCAAGAGGCAGGGCACATGCACGACAGCAGCAGGCTCAAGGTGGGAGCGATGATGTCTCGGGGCCATCAACATCAGAGGGGCAGGCATCGGTCTGAGGGCAGGAGGACCCTGGATTGGGAGTGTCTTCCATGTGGCAGCGGTTGGGCCAGCAAATAGATGTGGAGCGGCGGTGGGCGGAAGAGGCACGGCTCACTATGGTCAGGGCGGAGAACTCCATGCGCAGGGCGCTGAGGCGGGCTGAATGCCTCGAGGAAATTCGCAGCGAGTTGGAGCTGGACCTGCATTATCCCTGCAAGACCTCGGGGCCAGGGAACAGGCCCGCCTCCAGGACATTGAATAGGAGTTCGATGATGCCCTGTCCCGGGAAATCAACAAGTGAGCCGCAGGACTTGCCTGCCGTCATTGTATATAGTTAATTAGTATTAGGTTTCCTTTCTATTTTTCTTTCATTTGGGGTGCATGGACTATGCCCCACCTTTTTGTATATAGTTATTAGTTAGGTAGGGTATTTTGTAGGTTTCCTTTGGATTGTTGGGCTCATGGACCCTGGACTTTTACATTGTACATAGTTCTGGACTGGATTCGACTTTATTGATTTTTTTTTTACCCATGGAGCAATGGTTTTCTTTTTTGTTTACCTTTGGATTTGGTTTGATGGACGAACGCTTTAGAGCCTTTTTCTTTTGGATTTATTTGGATTCTGCATTCATATATTTTTCATTCATTTTGGACATGCATCCTTTTGTTTATTATTTCTATTATTGTGTGATTTTCTTTCATTCCCTTGCTTTTGTATTTAATACATTTTGGTTTCATACTTCATTTGTGTGGTATTCTCTCATTGGTTTCATTAATGTCACGATGTGGGTTTTCTCATTCACTTGCACCCACTGTGTGTGTGTGACGGACATGTATTGATGTGCATACTTGCCATTTGGGATCTATCATGACATGGGGATTTCAATGTGGGGTAGATGGAATACTTGGTTGGGTGTTTGGACTGGGGTGGGATTTGGGTGGCCATAACGGCCATGAGTGTGGATTGTGATGATGTGTTGGGGGGACATGAGTCGGGGCCTGCTGGCAGGTGCCCGTCACTGCTGGGTGGTTGTGGGTGCAGGGGGACATGAGTTGGGGCCTGCTGGCAGGTACCCATCAATGCTGGGTGGGTGCGGGTACAGGGGGACCCGAGTCGGGGCCTGCTGGTAGGCGCCCCTCACTGAGGGTGGGTCGATGGGTGGGGGACATGAGTCAGGGCTCACAAATGTGCTCACAGGTGCATGGTGCCATGTGGGCTGACTGCAGGGCATGGTGAGGGTTGTAGGGTAGTCCCCTGTGTTGTGGGCTGACAATGCCAAATCATGTGTGAAACTCCCCGCGCACCCCCGAAATACATGTACTCCGCTCGCACAGGGCCTACCGCGTGTGAAACTCCCAGCGTACCCCACAAATACACATACCCCACTTGCACAGGGCCTATCGCGTGTGAAACTCTCTGTGCACCCCACACATACATGTACCCCGCTCGCACAGGGCCTATCGCGTGTGAAACTCCCTGCATACCCCACAAATATACGTACCCCGCTCACACAGGGCCTAACGCGTGTGAAACTCCCCGCATACCCCACAAATACACGTACCCCGCTCGCACTACCGGAATCGTGTGGGAAAAGTCTCGCATATGGTGGCGCATGCACTGGGGTGATGGGCTGCCTGTGGGGCATGGGGAGGGTGGATGGGCTGCATGCGTGTATTCTGAAGGGTGCACAGGGAGCTTTACACACGATTTCGCTAGCGCGTGAGGGGTACGTGTATTCTGAGGGGTGCGTGGGGAGTTTTACACACGATTTTTTGCTAGCGTGAGAGAGGTACGTGTATCTGAGGGGTGCGCAGGGAGTTTTACATGCGAATTCGCTAGCACGAGAGGGGTACGTGTATTCTGAGGGGTGCGTGGGGAGTTTTACATGCGATTTCGCTAGCGCGAGAGGGGTACGTGTATCCTGAGCGGTGCGCTGGGAGTTTTACACACGATTTTGCTAGTGCGAGAGGGGTATGTGTATTCTGAGGGGTGCGCGGGGAGTTTTACACGCGATTTCGCTAGCGCGAGAGAGGTACGTGTATTCTGAGAGGTGCGCGGGGAGTTTTACATGTGTTTTCATTGTTGGGGGGCTGTATGCTGGTCCACTGGCCTTTGCGCCATGTACTGGATTTGTGCGCTGTTCATGGCACACGGGCGGTGTTGGAGGCGTAACTGGCGCTGCTACAGGGTCGCTGCGTCACTCTGCGCCATGGCTGGTTACGGATGTTAAAATCCATGAATACGCTGTGCGCTGAAATGGGTTTTGGCACACACGGCTGGTGCAGACTGCCGCATGTGCACACTGTGCGCCAGCCGCGTGCGCCACTTGTGTGCTGATTTCCACGAATTACCCCCTTGGTATGGTTATTTAGTTGCATACAGTAATAAAGCTGGAATGTCTGGTTCTTTGTTTGTGAAAAAAACAGTATAATTTGTTAAGCAGAACAGTTTTATAGCTTTAATTGCATACAAGTTTTGCCCCTCATAAAAAGATCATTCTATGTACTATGTTTAGTACAACATTAGTATACTGTTGTTGTATTAACATGGAATAATCATTGGGTCATTCGAAAAAAAATCTATTAAAAATGATATGAGTGTAATTGTGATAGTATGTTTGTTTGAAGTATTTTGTAATTAAGGGAATGTTTAAAGTACTTAGATACCTGTTGGCATATTCTAACTGTGTTTAGTTTAGTGAGTACATTTGTGATGATGGAATATTAAGTAGACATTTGTTAGATTTGGTGGTAACGTTGGTGTATTGTAATTATATTGGATGTTAGAAGATGCATTGCAGTAACAAGAACTGTGATGGAATATTTGAAGTGTATTTCAATGAAGGGTATTTTTAAATCAGTTAGATACCTGTTGGTTCATTCTATCTTTCTTGGCTTTTAAAAGTACTATTGTAGCATTATGAATATAGTTAGTTACCCTTTGGCATATTTTAACTGTTTATTGTGCTACAGTTTAGTGACTAAATTTGGGTTAAAGGATATTAAGTAGGCATTTGTTAGATTTGCTGTTAACTTATCTTTTGGAGTAACTGAGGTGTTGTTACATTTAAACCAACTACCTATGCAGTATAGAGGCCTGCAGTGGTTGTAGCACCAGTGTTGTAGATTATGGCAACTGTTGTGAAGGTTTTTTTTGTTGCCAAGAGATCCTTGTCTGTGTTCGAAGCTTGTAAGTTTACAGTTGTTTTTGGTACCATCTGTATTGTACCTTACAAGCAATAGTATCACATATTGACCATGAGAGTTTATTTGGATGTTGGAATGATTGTCTGAAGTACAAAAAGGGCTTAATATGCTATGATTTGCATTTGCAGAAGTTGGTGGAATGGAATGGATTCAGAATTTGGTATGGATACATACACAAATCGTTCATTAGGGATGTGCTCTTGTGAAACATGGTTGCAGAGAGTGCATCTATTTTTCCACATGTATGAAATCTGGAAGATTTCATTCATAGAGATGTTTTTGTTTTCCAGAACTTGTAGTTAGTACGTTAGGAATTCTTGTGGATTTTCTTGTGTGTTTATGGTGTATTTTACCATTCCTTTACAGTAGTCTGAGTGGAAGGCATGGTATCAAAAGCAGACACTGACACAATGGATGCAAGTTTCATAAACCATTAACCTTCATTTAACTAACTAGGGTTTGGAAACTGCCTGTCCTGTCCTATCTCTATAATGGGAGTAATCTTGACCGGTTTTACCAAAATGACAGAAAATAAATTACCGAATGCGAGATTTGGTTGAATGTCAGCCTTGCCAAAAGTTTGCATTATAGTGACCCCTGCACCATTGTTTCTATATTATTTAAACAAGGGTCGCAGGGGTGTCCCCTGCAGCCGTTTGCGTAAAGTAAAAAGAAAAAAGGAGAGGGCCCTGCAGTGATGGTTCCTGATCACAGAAGTGAATGAGCACAGGTGTTGCAGGGACACATCGAGTCAGCGGCACACAGCAAAGTGTGCTGCCGCAAGATAGGTAAGGGGATGGGTGGATGTGGGTAATGTATTTAATTTGGGTTGTTTTACTGTAACGACTAAACCATATTTTCAGCCAAAACTACTACTCATCTTGACCATTAAAACACACAAAATAGTTCAAGTCAGACTAGTAAAAATAAAAAGGCCTATACTAAAAAACCTAACCTTGCCCTCCCTCTCAAAATGACAAATGTGTTAAGGGAATACAATAGATAAATAGTGTATCTACAAATAAATGTCAGAATGCCTTGAGCATTAACTTGCTTCCCAAGATTCAACCCCTTGGGGCCTAGAGAGTCTCTTATAAAACAAAGGATAGGTGGATGGCACAATTATATCAGTCTCTCACACTTTGGTTTACTGGTGCCATTCAACAGTTCAATTTTAGGCTTCCATCTTCTGGTAGTTCAATCAATTCCTTAAGGCTGTGCCCGCCTTAGCATTCAGTTTCCCAATTTCTCACAGTTCTGCACAGACTTCCCTCTTCCGGGCTGGAGCCTATCACGCTTTCACTTTATCACACAGTTCTGCACAGGTGTTCCGCTGCCAGGCTTGAGCCTGTCTCGTTTTCACGTTATCACACAGTCCTGCACATGCTTCCCAAAGTCCTGCACATGTTTCTCATTTTCATGGGGTTCCCTTCCCCACGTTTTATCTAAACTATCTTTTTCACTGTTGAAGACTTTCAAAACTGCAAAGACTGTACATAGATATCGGCATGACCACTTCAACCTCTCTTTCATCAATTCCTCAATTCGCAATCAATACTCATCTCATGGCACCAATGCATCTTGGTACTTGTGGTTCTCAATCGTTTTAGACTGCCATCTTGGCCCTTTCAAAAGTTCATCTGTAACACCAATACACTGTGGTATTTCTTTTCCACCAATGCCTTTTGGTACTTATAGTTCTTATTCTCTTTAGTCTGCCTTTTGGCCTTTTCCTAAGTTCTTATATTTTGCCCTCTTGGCATATTCACAGTTTATATATTTCACTTTCCTCCTCTTATTCAACTTTCTTTATCACTGTTACTTTCTTTCCTTTGCTCTCCGCTGCAATATCTTTCAAAACTCATAACATTTCACAGAGACCTTGCAATGCGCGACTTCGCCTCGCAGGACGACTCTGTTACTTTGCATCCTTTCCTTTTATCAATTGTTCTGTTCATTTGCATTTTATTGGCACACAAACAACCTACAACTTTTAAATGACAGTCACTTTCCTTTTAACATCAACCATACTTTTGTTACTTTCGATAAATCACTGGTTGCTCGGCTTTGCTCTTTGAACACTCATGGCTTCCGAAAGCATGTAAATCTTGCCTGGCTTTCTCTTAATCCTCTCAGTTGCTGATCAGCCTATTGGCCTTTCAACTTCAACACCCTGGTTCACATCATCTCGGGAGAGCTGTTCCTTTCCGTAGTAAGCGTCGCTCAAAGTGTACTTATGTGTGCCACCTTTTATCTTCACTGGGAGTGTTAATAAATGTCATTTGTACATTGTTAGCGTTACATGCCTGACCCTGCCTGGCCTCATTACAGTGACAGGGCCAATTCAAGACAGGGGAGGTAATCTTTCTGACCTCATTTCTCATCTTCCTCAGTGCAGTACTGTTGTTAAGATAAAGTGGGGAGGAATCATGGGAGTTGTAGTTTCACACGAAATAATCAGGGATAGGGGTTTGATTGGTTGTGGCAAAAGGGGCATACCATGTCTCATAATTTGGTGCTTCTCCCCCAATCCCTGAGGACCCCTACCCAGGTGATCCTCTCTCGCGTGTCCACCCGCATGGTCAGGATCCAAAAGCGATGGCCTTTCAGTGGCCACCTGAGTAAGGAATCCCCAGGGACTAGTTTGTGAAACACCTTATGGTTTTTTACAAGTCCAATTCTTGCCTTATACCTGAGACACTGTAAGTGCCATCAGGATTATTTTTGAAATTTCATTGAAGGACAAGCATTTGCAAAGGCAACTGGTCTGAGTCATTTAAGATAATGTTGTTAACAAATGGTGACATTTGGACGAGGCGATCGATTGCTACATTTGCAGAGCAATTTACTCCAGT
This sequence comes from Ambystoma mexicanum, assembly GCF_040938575.1. NCBI lineage: Eukaryota > Metazoa > Chordata > Amphibia > Caudata > Ambystomatidae > Ambystoma > Ambystoma mexicanum. The sequence goes on from NC_090939.1 coordinate 553,098,034, forward strand.
TGTGTTGCTGAATTTAAATGGACCAGAGAGTTGTGCCTCTCTATCCTATTATCCTTTTATGGGCCTGCTGTTTTTCTTCGAGAAGAGGCATTGTTTCTTTGTCTTCTGATGGACGTGCAGTTGATTTTGGACAAGACAGTTTTGTGGTTGTATGATGTTATGGAGCAGCGGTCGTTCTTTCTTTAACGGTATTGTTGGAAGATCTGTTATAGGTTCTGTTTATAATTGTTTTCTTTTTAAAGTTTTTTTTTTCAGGTACAGTGTACATATATAGATGGGGGTGTACAGTGCATGTAGCCTGTTGATTCTCAGATGCAAGGAATGTCAGCGTTGACTTTGTTTGCTTAAAAGTTAACTGGGAATCGACCATTGAGTGTAGGCAGACGTGAAAGTGCTATGTAATTCCTACCTTCTTGAAATACTGTGCTGCCAATGTCAATCAATGCGTGATCTAGGTTTAGACCTTCTGATTTGTTATTAGTGACAGTGTATGCAGGAGATAAAGAAAATTATTCTCTGCGTACATACATTTCTTTGAAAAGAAGTAAACATGTCATAGTACAGCCGATTTTGTTTTACTACTGCAAGTTTGTGAAAGTGGATGTTGAGAAACTGAATGTTGTTGGCATCTGATCTCGGGCCCAGGTCATCCTCCCCGCCACACCTGCAATGCATTCCTGGCAACCCCCACACTTGGGGTTGTTTTCTGTATCCCTACAGTCCCACTACCAGCACTTGATACCTGTTGTCTGCACTTACTCTTGCACTTGCCACCTGCAGGCCATACTTTTACTTATTGTTTATTTATTCTTTTAAACCATGTACTGCACTGTCCCCTTCCGCCTTCCCATGCATTTGTGCGATCTGAATGACACCTGGCCTAGTAGGATCGCTGCCTGTCTTCCCTGTGTCCCCCTCCCTTGCCTTGTCGCGCCTTGGAACACTTGTGTATAGGCGCGTTATAAATGCCATATCATATCATAAGTTTGGAAGCCAACAACTGTACCAATTACTCCATTAACAAAACCTTGTTCTACGTCAAGGTTACATTTCCGAATTACTCTGCAGTTTAGACACAGAGTGGTGCTGTTGCTTGTTCTCACATAGGGAGTGCCACGTCCTGCCATACTGGTTTGACTGTGGAGCTGATATGTAGTATGGGTTAAAAAAAAAATTCAAAATTGTATCATTGAACTGACTACAGCTTGCAGGGGTTGGCATTAAGTACATGCATTTTATAATTTGTTGAATTCATTGTTCCATGACATCAGGAGTAGATCTGTTTTGCCCATATAGCTTATGGATTAGTCTAGTATTTAAGTTGGAATTTGCATCTTTAGCAAGCAGACCAGTCCGAATGCTTTTTTAAATGTTAGCATAGGTAAGATCTGCAGACTGACACATGTTTTGTAGAACAAATGTTGCCATAGATTTACATTTCTAAGGTTGCTAAGTGTGTTACAGCATTGTTTGTGTCCTAATGTTTTCAAAATAGGTTGACCTTTTAATTGTGTTGACTGTAGGAGGTCTCCAAAACAATAAGGTGTTTTTCTCCAAACAGTTCTTCCTAGTCGACATTTAGGACTTCTTGCATTCTGAGCTGAAGCCAATATGAGGTTGGAAACCTAGCTTACTTAATATATCAGGAGAACTTTAATTTGTTTTAGAATTCTGCATACTTCAGTAGCAGCTTCTTCTGATACTGTGTAGTATTCTAATTTATTTTGGTGTTCTACTGGGAGGTGCAGTAGTTGTAAAGTTAGACCACCTATGTTGTAGGCAGATACACCTGTGTGGGCTGTTACAACATATGAAATGTTGTTGTTTATTAAGTCTTGTATAAATGTGCTGATTATTTTAATTAAGAATGTTTTACCAGAACCAGCTTCACCACTTACATACACAAGCAGAGGTTGATAATGTTTACAGCTACAAGCTTTAGTTTCATGTTCAATTTCTTCAGTGTCTTTTAGATAAATGGTGAGTTGTTCATCATTTAGCTGTGATCTGAGCACTGACAAGTCTTTTTCCGATTGTTTAGATTGATACATGGTATTTTCTACCTCAGTCATGGCTTTTTCTGTTTCATTTAAAATGAGTGGTTCTCCAAGTGTCTCTTGGCTTCCTCTAAGTGAAGGTTGACTGCCCTCAGGAATGTCTTTATCTAGTAGAGCTTCAATTCCTTCCTCTTGTTGGTGTTCACTGTCCAACATTTCTGAAATTGACATTTTATATACTGCTTTCATTACTTTCACTGGAGCTTCAAATGAGTCATGGTTACCTCAGAGTTATTCTTCTTTTCTCCAAGGGTTGAACAGTTGCAGTAGGACCATGTAATACTGTTATCTATGTTACAGAGATTTAAATAACTTTATATGATTAATTGGCCGGGTTTGGTTTTTTTCACTAGGCTCCCTTCACAAGTTGAGACTGAATATTTGCCAGTTGTCTCATCTAGTGTGACATCGCTTTTGTAGGAGTAGTTTTGAGCTATGTTGAACAGGCACATGTTTTCCAAAGCAGTACTTCTGTTTTGGTTGTGTCAATAAATCATTTTTTCAAATATCCTGGCTATTTGTGGCTATTGTTTCTATCTCTTGGTCGGATTTTAGAACTCTTTTTGTGAATGAAGCTGCACCAAGGTTTAGGCAGACAATGTGGTCAGATTTGCATATAAGGCTGTACCTGTTAAACGGTGAGCAGGATCATAGCACCCAAATTCTCTATGGGAGAGCATTTTGATACCGAAGCTGTACAATTTTTGTGACAGTGTTTTGTAGGATGATACGTCATTGCAGAGGTCTTTCAGCTCTGTTTTCTCAGCTTTGGTGCGATAGGCTTTGACATATCATGCACCTGAAGTGAAATTGTCTCTAATGTATTGTATGTCTATCTTCACGCTCAACAAGACGGACATTATTCCATTGTATTCATTGTTGTCCCTGGATGCTTCGTCCATTTCAATGTTGTTTGTGTTTTTAGGGAATTTGGCTTTTACACTGGGTATAACAGAAAACATCAAGCTATTAACTTGTCCTTTTGCGCAAACTGCTCTAGGGCAGCCAAAGCAACATTTGTTATAGTATTCAACTTTGTTTTTATATCTCCAGTATTTGTCACTTATATCATTTGTGTATGTAGGTCACTATATGCCGTTTCTGAAGGGATGTCGCAGGTAATGTATTTTTCAATAAACTGTAAAACAATGGCATCACTGTCATGGCCAAATTTGAGAGCATCTTTTATCCCCAAAAGCATGTGGTTGTGTGTTACTCCTCTGGATTGATATTATTTTTTCCAAAATAATTTTTCCACTTCTCTGGGTAGAAGGGTCGTTTTATTGCAGTTGAAGTGCAGCATGACAATGAAGCGATGGTGAAAGTACCTTTATACATTGACAGGGTCAAGAGAACAGAGTTCTCCTGGTGTTTATGTATGTATTCCCTCTTTATTTTGGTTTGCAGTGCGTAAGAATTTGTGCAAGTCATCTCATGCGTATTCTGCATAGCTTAAATGAACAAACCGTGTGGGTGGGCATAGGATCCTTAGCATACAACCTACATCAGCATGACATCGGAACAAGTATTCTTTTGTACCACATATGTTTGCCAAGAGATTTGTTATACTTGACTGCACAACTTCATCTTTGTCTTTTATATTTTGAAGCATTACGGGAACAGAGATTTTCTTTTTTTAAAATCAGTCCCTGTTTTTAATGTGTGTGCAACTCCATAACAGAGTTGCTTGTTCACTTTCAAACAGGAGGTGGAAAATGTATTCTACATTTTGTCTGAATCTGGGGTCTTCAGAATACATTCGTAAAGAGCTATATTCCGATGCAGTAATTTGGATGGATCTTTCATCATATCTTCCTCCTTTTCCTGTAGGAAAGTAGAAGAAAACAACGTGCTTCTACACTTTTCTTCCATTTGCTCTTTAGGGATCCTTGGCTTGACACATTTGATATGTTTCTAATGCATCTTCTATTTTGTCTTGTTGCCTTCTGTAACAGGATCTACACGTTCAAATTGGCCAGTTGGTGTTCAATCTTGAATTATTTGGATGTTTTCTCTCAAGTTTTCCTCTATGTTTATATCTGTGTAGTATTGAGTGTTTCCTTTGCGATATTGCAGGGCTTGTCTAACTTTGTTTAAGTGGACTGGTTGTTTCCAAATGTTGTTGTCTTTTGTTGGTACACCATTAACTAGTACTATCAATGATTGATCTATTGGCTCCTGTACTCCTAAAGTGTCTACATTTTCTTTAAGATGTAATGGCAAATATACTACTTTGCTATGAATGAGTAACTCAGATGGAGGTAATTTGTCCGGTTTCGGTTGAAGGCATAATATTGCTTGACATGGGTCTACTGTTTGGATTATAATGCTCTCATTCAAGTTGATGGAAAGCTTTTGGAAGTGGGAAGATTTCTAAGTTGTTAGTAATAGCAAGTGATGTTATTTGGCTATTGTCAATCTTTGGTCAGTTATTTTGTATTTATTTTATTTTCCATTTGCGGGTGCCGGAAAAAAGATGATCCCCATTCCCATTCGACAACATAGGGCTGAATGGGAATGGGGAGGTTGGATGCACCGGCACTGTTTATAATGGTCCCGATGCATCCCACTTGCTGTGCTCGCGGGTTCCGCTCTGCCCACCAGGTCCGACCTGGCAGGCTGAAAGGCACCTGCAATCACAACTCGTAGTTTGCCGGTCCGGCAACTACGGTACCGGCAAGCTTACTGGTACTGTAGTTCCCGGACCAACAAACTTGTTCTAGAGGTGGATGTCTAGATGGTTTGCTTGTATTGTTATCTTCTCTATTTATTCTTTGTCTTCTACAGAGTTGTTTTAGTAGGCCTTCTGTTCTGTCTGTTGGGAAAAAAGAAGGTTTGGGTTTGAAAGTTGTAGAATGTGTATATTCATGTGTTGTGTATAGGTGTGTGGGTGTGATTGTAGAGATGAATTTAGTGCTGTGTGATTGTGTAGTGGCATGATAGGTGTGGTTGGTAAGGTTGTAAGAATAAGAGTCTGTACAGGTGTGATGGGCTTGTGTTAGTGAGTAAGGGAATGATGGTGTGATTGAATGATTAGGGACATTATGATGTTTTGAGGAAACATGAGGTGTTTACATGGGACTATAATGCGTGTGAATATTGCTATATAATGAGTAAGAGTGAAATAAATATTGTTGTTTTTAAAAGAATACTCTAGGCTAATATATAGTGAAAGTACAGTGTTACATTTAGGAAAATATACATGCTTTATTAATAAACTTACTTTTTAGGATGCAAAGAGTGTTCTTTTTTCAGTAGCTGTCTTTGGCAATCGTCTTCTTTCCTGTAGTTGTAAAAGAAAGCTACTGTGTATATGTGGTTATGGTGAAGTAAGCAAGGTTGTTATTTATGAAGGTAGGGGGAGTTGTTGGGAAAAAGAGTTAATAAAGTTGTGTCATGGGTGGTGTAGTAAAGTATGTTAACTATGTTGTAATAATAACTGTAGTATGAGTAGTGCTGTTTGGCACATTAGAAGGAACAGGGCGAAATTGGGTGAGAGAAAAATGTGGATATCTGAGTTATTTTTGTGCTGCAGATTTTAGTAAAAGAAGTGCTGTAATTGTGGTGTAATGTATTTGTAATGTGTTGCAGTATTTTTAAAGAATTGGGAAATGGGTGGTCTAGTGGTAATGCAATGCAGATTGTTGTTGCAGCAGTGTTTGGTGTCTTATAGTAGAGGTTTGGAAAGAAGAGTACTTTATATGTAAGGTGAAGTGTTGTATATAGATATGTTGGTGGTATACAGATATGTGTGAGCAGGTGAAGAATGGTGGCAGTGTAAGGGATGTCATGAGTGAGGTTGGAAAGTGTGACATTTATATGGAATGAAAAATAAGAAAAAATGGAAAATGCTGACCTTTAAAAAAAAATCTTTTTGGGAGCATTTTCATGAAAGTAAAAAATGCATATGTGCATTTACAGCAGCACTGTGTGTAACTTTTTGTAAAAGAAAAGAAAACCATACGGAAAAGATTTGTAGAAAATGTTAAAGTGGCATTTAGTGTATGGAAGTTTAATATGTTGGCAGTACATGCATACATGCCAAAATTATCCATTCCAATATAGATGTGCTTATCAAGTTTTTTTTTTCTTTTCGTTTCATTCTGGGAGATGTAGTCACACTTTTTGCATTAGAAAATATGGACTACAAGTCCCAGAATGCAAGAGAAAAAGTAAGACTGGATAAGCAACTATAGATTGAAACAGGTCATTCTAGCATGTATTCATGCACTGCCAACACATCAAACTTCCACACACTGCGTGGCACTTAAAAATGGTGCACAAATCTTTTGCATCTGCTCTTTCTTTCTTTTACAAAGAAGTTAAACCCATTGCTGCTATAATTGCATATATGCATTTCTTAACTTTAATGAAAATGCTCCAAAAAAGAATTATTTTTAAATGCACATTTTCATTTTTTCATTCCATATAAATGTCACACTTTCGAGTCTTCCAGCCCTGTTCTGTTTTTTTTGTTTGTATTATGGGACTTGTAGTCCGCATTGTGTAATGGGAGAAGTGGTATTACAAGTCATAGAATGCAAAGAAAAAAACAAGACATGATAAGCACCTATAGATTGGAATGGGTCATGTTGGCTAGTATGCATGTACTGCCAACATATTCAACTTCCACACACTAAGTGCCATTTAACAATGTTATACAAATATTTTCAATCTGCGTTTCCTATCTTTTAGAAAAAAGTTACTCAGAGAGCTGCTATACATGCACATATACATTTTTTTTACTTTCTGCAAATGCTCCTAAAAAGAATCATTTTTAAACGCACATCATTGTAAGTAACTGCCACTATATGTGAGCAGGTGTTGAATGCTGCAATGCCTGGCATTTGCTAGAGTGGTTAAAAAAGTGAATATGCTTAAAGAGAAGCTTATTACAGGGTGAGTGGCAGGAAACCTGTACATATACATTTGTTAAGGTGTTGAAAAAAATACTTAACAAATATAAACATACATGTACTGTGTCTTGTTATATGCAGATGTTGTGGAATCTGCAAATAGAAATCTTGGAGAATAGAACAGTAGTTTTCGATGTTGGTGGCTGTGAGTAACAGGAGAAATGTACTCTGAGAGATCAAGTGTACATCTGCAGTGTTAAACTGAGATGACAGGGTTGCATGCAGAGTTTTTGGATGCAATTAGTGTATGGGTGAGTGACTGTTTGGAACCAGCCAATGAGGGAGTGTTACAAACCTAAAAGTAAAAAGTGCAAAAGAGCTGCCCTGTGCTATGGTGTCTGTGGACACGGCGGTTGTCTGTGGACACAGTACGTGCCATCCAAGTCCTCTGAGGATGCCTGGCATGAAAAGGGGACTTCCGAGACCGGGGACAGCCGTGGGTGTCTATAGACATCGGGGGATCAGACAATCAGGTTTTCTGGGTGTGGTGTCAGATATGCCGAAGTCTGAGCAGCAAGGGTAATCTTTGTTTAGTGCAGTGAAGATGTCTATGGTTTTGGCTTTGAGGAATCAGTGTCTTGATTCTAGGTGATTCTTAGGTCCATTAGTTAAAGGTGTATTCTGAGAAGACTGGATTGTCTGAGAATCTTGGATTAGATGATTTTCAAATTCATGATGTGAAGTTTGAGGAATGAAGTGGGCAGTATTCCTCCTGTTTTGTTAGAATATGGTTAACTTGAAGCATCCAGACATTATTGAAGTTCACTGTGGAGGCAACAGTTTGGGCTATGTTAACAGAATTGCATTACAGTTTGCCATGAACAATACATTTGGAAAGTTGATGTAACTGTTTCCACATTCAAAAATGATTTTTTCTTGGATAGCTCAGAGACAAATGTGGATGGTTTTGAATTTATTTTGTCTACAAATTGAGAAAGCACTGGCAATGTGAGCAAAGCTGTATGTCCTTTTTCAGGGATGTTGGAATGGCATCCTTTCATAAGGAAAATATTAAACTTGATATTGTCAACATTTTTTGAAGAGATGGAATGCATCTGACTGAAGTGGGCAATCAGATATTTCTTGAAAACATTCAAAATGCTTCGAAGCAGTTTCTGTGAACAAATACAATATAGATTCAAGTTTTCTTTAGTAGTTGAAGTAAACAAAATGGAAAAAGTTAAACAAAGTATATGTTCAATAGAACATTTCATAGTTTAGTACATAAAACCAAACAGTCAAAATACATATATAAAAGCCAGACAGAAAAAAAAGGTTCTTTTAAGAGCCACCATTTTTGAATGAAAAACTATTGAAATGATTTTCATTTGCCCACCCTATACCTGAAATTTCCAGATGTCTGTGGACTATGCAGGCTGTAAAAGTTGCTGTGATTCTTTCATTTACTTACTTTTTTAAATGTGAAAGGTGGCTCCTAAAGAACCTTTTGTGTGTTTTTATTTTGTATATTTTTTGGGCTTTGTTTTTTTTTTGTTACAGAGGTAAGGGGCACCACCCACAGAGTCAAAGGGGCAGGTAGACAGGGGAAGATTTTCAGGGTAATTCATAGAATTTCGCACAAAAGTGGCGCACGCGTCTGGCGCGCAGTGTGAGCGTGCGAATGTCTGCGCCAGCCGCGTACGCTAATATCGATTTCCGCGCACAGCGTATTCATGGATTTTAGCCTCCAAAACCAGCCGTGGCGCAGAGTGGCACAGCGACCCTGCAGCAGTGCCAGTTACGCCCCCAAGAATGCCCTCACGCAAGGAAAAGCCATCAAACTTCCTAATTCAGCGCAAAGGGCTGTGCTAACCCTGGACCTGTATACAGGGCTGCCAAACAGCAAACGCCAAGCGGGGAGCGTGTATTAATGGGGTACGCATGAAGTTTCACATGCAAAAGGGCCTCTGCGAGTGGGGTATGTGTATTACTGGGGTTCGCAGGACGTTTCACATGCGATTTCAGCAGGGTACGTGTATTACGGGGTTTGCGGATCTTTCACACACGTAAGGGTCTGTGCGAGTGGGGTACGTGTATTACGGGAGTGCGCGGGAAGTTTCACACGCAATTGGGCTGGGTACGTCTATTTCAGGGGTGCGCGGGAAGTTCCACATGTGAATGGCCTGGGTACGTGTATTTCAGGGGTGCACGGGAAGTTTCACATGCGATTGGCCTGTGTACGTGTATTTCCGGGGTGAGCGGGAAGTTTCACATGCGATTGGCCCGGGTATGTGTATTTCGGGGGTGCATGGGAAGTTTCACACGTGATTGGGCCTGGGTACGTGTATTTCAGGGGTGCGCAGGAAGTTTCACACGCGATTGGGCTTGGTACGTGTATTTCAGGGGTGCACGGGAAGTTTCACACGCGAAAGGGCCTGTGCGAGTGGGATACGTGTATTACGGGGGTGCGCGGGAAGTTTCACACGCGATTGGGCTGGGTACGTGTATTTCAGGGGTGCATGGGAAGTTTCACACACGATTGGCCTGTGTATGTGTATTTCAGGGGTGCGTGGGAAGTTTCACACGCGATTGGCCTAGGTACGTGTATTTCGGGGGTGCACAGGAAGTTTCACACGCGATTGGGCCTGGGTACGTGTATTTCAGGGGTGCGCGGGAAGTTTCACATGCGATTGGCCTGGGTACGTGTATTTCGGGGGTGCACGGGAAGTTTCACACGTGATTGGGCCTGGGTACGTGTATTTCAGGGGTGCGCAGGAAGTTTCACACGCGATTGGGCTTGGTACGTGTATTTCAGGGATGCGCGGGAAGTTTCACACACGATTGGGCTGGGTACGTGTATTTCAGGGGTGCGCGGGAAGTTTCACATGCGATTGGCCTGTGTACGTGTATTTCAGGGGTGCGCGGGAAGTTTCACATGCGATTGGCCTGGGTACGAGTATTTCAGGGGTACGTGGGAAGTTTCACATGCGATTGGCCTGGGTACGTATATTTCAGGGGTTCGCGGGAAGTTTCACACTCGATTGGAGTAGGGTACGTGTATTACGGGGCTGCGCATGAAGTTTCACATGCGATTTTGATGTCAGAGCGGGGAACGCGTATTTCGGGGGGGTGCAGGGAGGCCTACACGTGAATTGGCAGTGTGGGTCCTCCCAGGTGTCCCCTCTACCCCCTCGACCCCCTCCACGGCCCCTGCAGTCAGCCCCCACCACAGGGAACTAACCCGCACCCCTGGTCATGTCCCGCAGGCAGCACATCCACCATGGGCATGCCCCTCAGCCAAGCCACATGTCATGTTGCAATATGATCACCAACTCATGTCTCCCAGCACCCCCACCCCCAGCAGTGCAGGGCACCTGCCAGCAGGCCCCCACACATGTCCTCCAGCACCCCCACCCCCCGCAGTCAGGGGCACCTGCCAGCAGGCCCCCACACATGTTCCACAGCACCCCCAACCCCCAGCAGTCAGGGGCACCTGCCAGCAGGCCCCCACACATGTCTCCCTTCACCCCCACATCCCAGCAGTCAGGGACACCTGCCAGCAGGCCCCCACACATGTCCCCCTGCACCCCCACCCCCCAGCAGTCAGGGGTACCTGCCAGCAGGCCCCCACACATGTCCCCCAGCACCCCCACCCCCCAGCAGTCAGGGGCACCAGCCAGCAGGCCCCCACACATGTCCCACACATGTCCCCCTGGACCCCCACCCCCCAGCAGTCAGGGGCACCTGCCAGCAGGCCCCCACTCATGTCCCCTAGCACCCCCACCCCCCAGCAGTGCAGGGCACCAGCCAGCAGGCCGCCACTCATGTCCCACTCATGTCCCCTTGAACCCCCACCCCCCAGCAGTGCAGGGCACCTGCCAGCAGGCCCCCACTCATGTCCCCTTGCACCCCCACCCCCCAGCAGTCAGGGGCACCTGCCAGCAGGCCCCCACTCATGTCACCCAGCACCCCCACCCCCCAGCAGTGCAGGGCACCTGCCAGCAGGCCCCCACTCATGCCCCCTTGTACCCTCACCCCCCAGCAATGCAGGGCACCTGCCAGCAGGCCCCCACTCATGTCCCACTCATGTCCCCTTGTACCCCCTACCCCCAGCAGTGCAGGGCACCTGCCAGCAGGCCCCCACTCATGTCCCACTCATGTCCCCTTGCACCCCCACCCCCCAGCAGTTCAGGGCACCTGCCAGCAGGCCCCCACTCATGTCCCCTTGCACCCCCTACCCCCAGCAGTGCAGGGCACCTGCCAGCAGGCCCCCACTCATGTCCCCCTGCCCCCAGGTCATGACGATCCTCAATCATGTCCCTTATGGCCAGCATCCCCAGCCCAAAGACCCAACCAAGTATTGCATCCACCGACATAGAAAAGGCAATTACATGATACAACCCCAATGGCAAGTATGTAAATGAACACATGTCCGTCACACACACACAATGGTTGCAAGTGAATGTGAAAACCCATATCATGACATGCATGAAACCAATGAGATAATACCACACATCGAAGTATGAAGAAAAAAATGTATTAAAAGTAACATGAATGGAATTAAAATCAAACAAACAACAATGGGAATAAAAAAAGAAAATCTGCATGTCCGTAAAATAATGAAAAACAAGAAATCATAATCCAAAGGAAAGGTGTCCAAAGTCACAGTCCAACAAAGCAAATCCAAGGGAAAAACAAAAGTGAAAACCATTGTTCCATGGGGAAATCCAAAAAAAAGAGATGAATCCAATAGTGAACTATATACAGATGAACAATCCAGGGTCCATGATCCCAACTGAAGAAATGAAACCTATCAAAAATACTACCTAATGAAAAACTATATACAGAAACGTGGTGCATTGTCCAAGCGCAACCAAAATAAAGAAAAAACCAAAGGAAACCTAACACTATCTAACTATTTACAAGGGCAGCGGGCTAGTCCGACGGCTCACTTTTGGATGTCCCGGGCCAGGGCATCATCGAACTCCTGCTCAATGTCCCGGAAGCGGTCCTCTTCCATGGCCCCGAGGGTTCGCAGGGACGATGACATGTTCTCCTCCAACTCCCTGCAAATTGCCTCGAGGCACTCAGCTCGCCTCAGGGCTCTCCGCATGGAGTTCTCCGCCCTGACCATCGTGAGCCGTGCCTCTTCTGCCCGCTGCCGCTCCGCATCTATGGCATGGCCTAACCGCTGCCACACGGAAGACACTTCCCGTCCTGGGTCCTCCTGCCCTCTGGCGGATGCCTGCCCCTCCGATGACGAAGGCCCCGAGCCATCATGGCTCCCACCTTGTTGCTGCTGCTGCTGTGCCTCTGCCTGTGCCCTGGCTCTTGCTGCCTGCACATCCTCCTCCGGCTGGGGTGCAGTTGTTGAGGTGGCCACCCCTGCTGGATGTCCGACTCCCGACTGTGGCAGGGATGTATCCTCCACCAGCCTGGCCGCAGGGTCGGAGGCAGCTCCACAGGGCACCCAGGTGACACATGGGTGGGAAGATGGCACAGAGTACGACTGGCGCATAGGGGGTTCAGTTGAGGAGGGGGTCGGAACAAGGCCCAGCAAATGGATGAATCCGGCCCTGGTGACCTGTCCCAGTAGGTCAACGTGGTCAACAAGCCATTCGAGACGACATGCAGCCTCCCCATGAAAAGACTGCATTTCGCCTTGCATGGCCTGTTGACACAACACCACACCACCCAGGACAGGCTGAACCCGGTCCCGGATAGCCACGTCCGCAGGCAGAGGAAGGCCAGTTGTCATAAGCTCATCCCCTGCCTGAAAACGGGTCTGGACATAGGTATTCCTGCTTGTGCAGGATGATGCAGTCACAGGATCGGGGACAGGATTACACACAGGCACCTCTGCGTCGGCCTGTGCTGCCTCCTGTCCCTGCCCCTGCACTGCACCTCTAGCACCAGTGGAATCCCCACCTCCAGACCCCGTCTCTATCCCTTGCACGGCCTCCTCCTCCACCAAACCCCCCACCAACCTGGATAACTCCGTGCCATCTTCCTCCGCCGGGCCCTGTGGAGTCTCAGCTGCCCCTTCTGCTGCCGAAGAGTCCAACTCCGACCTCCGCCTCTTGGACCTCCCCTCGGCAGCTGCGAACTGGGATGCGGCACCGCACTCCTCACTCCCCGATGAGATGACAACCTGGGAGGGGAGCCGGGCCTTGCGTCTCCGGTTGGCGGTGCGATCCCTGCCGCTGTGCTCCACAGCACCCTCTCCGCCCTCTTCATCAGTCGACGCTGCAGACAGGGAGAGATAGGACACAGGCATCAGGGCACTGTACAATGGACTCACACATGACAGTTGCACACGAGTGTCATTGTCAAACTTCAGACATGGCATCACAATCCACAACACACATGTCATTTCAAATCACACACATGAGCTATTCCACAGCCATATCGCAACAGTCAGCACCATCCATACACATACAACAGCATGAGCAGGCAAAGGTGAGCCAGACATCACATGAGACACAGGGAATGCACTAGACATGCACACACGCCACCACACTTACATGCATGTGTACACCTCCACCAAGTGTTGCAGTGATGAGATCGGCATCCATGTCACATCTGGCAATCAGTCTTCTACATATCAGTCTCACATGCATCCGTGTTGCATGACATTTGCACACCTGTCAGATACACATACATGTACACAGTGCAGATACATGCAGCTTGAACCAACATCCATGTGTGACACCACAACCTGGACAACTGACATACACAGTCATTCATACATGTGTGCTCAAACATCTGCATTTGGCCTGCATGCTTACCCACAAATACACCATCCATGTGTCTCACACATGAAAGGACTCGCATGTGTCAGCCTCACGGCCCTGTACATACACATCCATACATAGCCCTACAAAACAACATGTGCAACCTGCACACTACTGGCACACCACCACACGCACAGCTTCCAATCAGTATGCATGTACACTTACCGCTCGACTCCAGACGGGTGTGCCTCTCAAGGACCTGGACGTGGAGCGATGGGCTTACGCATTCCAGGACCCTCATTTGGTCTTCCGACAGGTGGCCCCGGCTGCCTTCAAGAGGCGCCGGGCCTTGTTGAGGGTCCTGGACCTGAAGTCCTCCCAGTGCTTCTTGACATGAGGGAATTGGCGGACTGCCACCCCCTCTGCGTTGATGGCAGTCACGATGTCCGTCCATATCCTGGTCCGTCCATCCTTGTCGGCGCGTGACCTTCCGAAGAGGGCATCATACTGCCCCAGGACTTGCTCCACCAGGACACCAACTTCGGGGGCAGTGAAGCTGGTGGCCCTCTGCCTCTCTGGCTGGGGGTTGCCAGTGCCACCAGATGGTGTAGTGCTGAACATGGCAACCCCAGAGGCAGGAGTGGGTAGGCAACTGGGTTCTGGGGCTGGGCTGTGGAGCGATGGAATCCCAGTCGGGAGTCTTCGGTTCCAGCAGGGGTGGTCACAGAACAGCACCCCTGGCTGATGTGCAGGCAGCAAATCGCAGGGCACGTGGGTAGCAGGCAATCAGGCAGCAGCAGATGGCAGGTGGGAGCGTGCTCGGGGCTCTGGGGGGGCAGTAATTCAGCCTTCTGGGCAGGAGCGTGGTCTTCCATGTGTGAACGCGTGGCCAGCTTGATACGGAGTGATTTGGCACGTGAAAATCTTTCACTTCAGCGTGTAATTCGAGGAAAGGCCCTTAGCGCGTAAGCGCATCAGCGCACGTATGCGATTTCATTGGACGAAAGGCCCTTAGCGCGTAAGCGCGTCTGTGACGTAACGCGTGTGGGTGTTTCACTCATAGCACGTGATGACAGAGCACACGTGGAAAGGCTGCACGTCCGAGTGTCAGCGCGTGCAATTGGAGGAAAGGTCGCGTACACGCGTAAGTGACGTGCACGTGTGGGCCGGTTTAAAAGGTACGTGTAGGCCGCCATATACTTGTACGTGCTTTTTGTGGAGAGCAAGTGGGTGGATTCTGTACTTCTTGTAGGTTCACACGTGATTACTTCACAACGTTTCAAGTTCGTACTCTCTGTTACCTCTGACAGCTTTCATTTTTCTACTTTTTTTGGGCCTGTTTCCTCAAACAGTGTTCACTTCTCCTTTTGTCCTGTCTCCTCAGACAGCGTACAATTCTTCTTTTGTCGGGGGTGTTACCAACGCGCATATGCGCGTATTTTTCACGTTCTTTTTCCAGGCAGACTGTGAGTTCCGCACGTGCTTGTCAACTGTGCCTGCCCTGTGTGTCGCATACCCCTTCAGAGGTCATTGTAGGCTGCGTGTATCACGCGTACGCTTATTTTTGTGTTTCTGGGTGCCACAGCGTAGTGCAGGTTTATTTTTCCACGCACGTGGTCTACGAGGGGTTGCGTGCACGTTTATTTTTGTTTTTGGGCTGCCTGTGCCTTGCGTGACCCGTCATCTCCCCCCAGGTGTCACAGGCAGCCTTGTTAGAGCACTAGGGTACGAATTCCATCTAGTACCCTACCCCTTTGACCCCCAATTGCCCAGGACAATAGTTTACTGCTCCTCCCATACGCACAAAAACATCAGTGCCATGGTTGGAAGGCGACCAAGCGGTAAGGGAGGCAAAGGTGGCTGACCTTCAAAAGGTGGACGTGGTGGGCATGGTAGGGGACGTGGCCGGGATTTGCAGGGTGCCCCTATACCCCCTTGTGTGGAGGACCAATCAGGGACACCCATGACCCCCCCCATGGTTGAGGGAAACGTGGCTGAGACCATCCCAGCTCAGCCCTTGTTGGACCAGCCCATTGTGGCACCTGACCTGGCACAGGATGACTCCCTGGCTGACTTCCAGGTCAGCAAGTCTAAGCCACGTGTGGCGGTGCAAGTTGTCACCAAGCCACGTGGATCTGGGGCAGCTATGTCATCTGCTGCCCCAAGTATGCAGGGTGGTGAGGCTGCAGGGGCAGGTGCAGCTCCATCCGCCCCAGCTCTGACTCTCCCAGCCAGGACAGTGTTGGTCCTGGTCCATCATACTGATGTTCCCCCTGCCAACATCACACTTCAGACAATGCCTGCACCAAGTCCTATGGTCAAGGTGCATTCGCACACTCCAACAACCCAGTCCACCGGTGATTCTGCCCCTACTGACCAGAGCGGCGTTAGCCACTCTGGCTCCGCTCCACCTTCTAAAAAGAGGAAGAAGGGTGCTCTGGCACGACAGGCTGAGACCCTAGCACGGCTACACACTCCGGTACCTCAAGGAAACCTTGCTTCAATGATTCGGAACTTGATGCACTTGTGAGCCATGTGTTGCAACATAGCCACGAAATGGTGGTGACTGCAAGGTCCAAGACCACACCTGGTCAATGTAAGGCACACTGGCAGACCATCGCCAACCACATAAGTGCCCTTGGATTTGTGAGGCGCTCAGCTGATAATTGCTACAAGCGTTGGAACGACCTGAAACGCAGAGCAAAGAACAAACTGGCCTCAAGTCATGCCGCTACTCTGGTGACTGGCGGTGGGTCTCCACAAGAGAACAACAAACTCACTGAACATGAGTCTTTTGCTGGGACCTTCATCACAGAGGAACAGATCCGAGGTGTGGGAGAACTACCCGATTATGACACATTGTCCGGTGAGTGCCCATGCATGTGTGTGTAATGCATGTGTATGTTGTTTGGGTGACGAGTTCGGACTGAGTGGAAGGTGCGGGTGTGTGTGACTGAGTAGTATGGGTCACCCATGTGCTTCATCCAAAACATTCTGCGGCCTTGAATTTGGGTGTGACTCTATCCCTTCTGCCCACAGTAGTAATTTAGCGCAACATTACGGCAATTGCCCTTGAGGTGGCACCATGCAACAACATTGTTTGTATTTTTCAGTGTTCTTTCAGGCTGATTGTTTCAATTCTCCCACTTTTGCAACACATTCCTCAGCCCTATTGTGACATATGTGACATGCTTCTGTCATTGAAGAACCCCACATTGGCCCACATGTGTCACCTTGATAGTTGAATGATTTGACCATTCAGGCTGAATGAGTATTGTCCTGATCACATGATGTTTTTGGGCCTGTTTGAATGTGGAACATGCTAGTTGTTTCCTGTCATGTTGAAGTGCACAACCATTGATGTGTACATGGCCCTGCAATCACTGTATTTTTGTACACTGGATGTGTTGCAGTGTGTGGCACATGGCATATCTTTTCACACTATGAGGCATTTTTCATCTCTTCATGTCCATCTCACATGGATGGGTGACAGTACTCATTCACTGACATATGGATGTACTTGTGGATTGTACCATGGCTATGGTACATGCCATCTGTGTGATGGCATGTGTCATTTATGTGTATAGGACATGCCACTCACAGGCCAATGTGTGATGGCAGTGCTTCCCAGCATGCAGCAAATGTGTTGCTCTTCCATCTTGGTGTCATCAGTGTCTGACTTTTGCCTCCCCTTCCAACTCTGTGACAGTGCATGCATGGGAGGGTTATAGTCATGTGGGACATGTGTAAATCATATACTGGTTCTGTAGCTTCTCAGGCCTATTTGTGTGCTATGGTGCTAATGCCTGTTTCCATTTTTTGTCTTTCATGTTTTTGCAGGGGATGACGCACTTGATGCTGTTGAGGTTGAGGAGATGGTGCAGACCCAGGAGGAACCTGAGGCACAACCGGCCACCAGTGGGGACGTGGTGTGGTGGTGGGTGAGAACCCACTCTTGCTGCAGACGATTCTGTCCAGGGGTGTCTCTGGGTGCACCTCCCCAGACCTCTGTTCAGGTGTTGATTCGGATGATGAGACTTATGTGGCGTCGCAGGTAAGTGTTTCTGGAAGGGGTTCTGTTCTGTCCAACCCATCTGCACCAGGGGTAGAACCATCTATGGGGATGTCAGTGTTGGTTAGTGTTAGGCGGAAACCTGTGCAGTTCCCTCTGGGACCACTGCAAAAGATTTAGGACTACAGGTGTTTGGCAGTAAACCCACTTGGTAGCAGTCTGTACCACACAGATTCACTTGGTAGCTGTGACTGAGCAGTCAGACTTCCCTCAAGAAGAGTTAGGCAGTATGTGGAGTATACAATATAGGGCAATCTACACAGTAGAACAAGCAAACACGGAACAAGGCTTTGGTGTAAAGATATAAAGGTATTTATTTATAACAACACATCTATAGAAAACACTCTGGCACTAACACGGCAAACAACTTCAATCACAATTACTATACGAAGAAAAAGATCAATCCCCCTAACAATAGTTCGACAAGTCTAGGTTCTCCGGCATCACTTATTTGCAGACAGAGGTGTATGCTTTAACCTAGATAGCACTCTAGTATTCGTTAGGTCGGGAGAGAAAAATCAAGCAGGTTATGAAATCAACTCGGAACCAATACTTTACGGACAAATGCAAGGCAAGTAAGGCAGGGTTTACTGCAGATCACAAAGTTCAGAGGCCAGGCCCACTTGGAGAGAGGCAAGGCGATATGTCCCAAAAAGTGTCTCAGTGGCAATGCGCTTCGAGTCTTTTTATCGCAAATGGTTATGGAAAGTTTGGACCAGTTCAGAACAGAAAGTTAAAGAACGCTTGGAGGCACCCAATGGGAAGGCGAGGATTCAGACACCTCACTCTATCCGGCAGAAAGGGAAGCCAGGCGGACACGGTACCTTGTTTGTGGAGAGACAGCTCCGGCGGGGGCAGTTGTTCCTGGTGGTGGATGCACGTCTGGTCTTTGCCAAGAGAAGAGATGACCTCGTCGTTGAAGGAAAGTTGAAGATTGTTGCACCACCAGGGAAGAGACCAGCCGCGGAGTGCTCCGTCACAAGGCACCACCTTTTGGTCACGGTACAGGGGTAGTGGCTATCCGGTTGCCGAGGTGCTCTGCACGGGCAATTCGACCACTGCGTCCTGGAGCGAAGAAAATGCAAAGGTGACTGGTTGTTCCCACGAGTCAGGGGAAGAGACTCTCTGGCAGGGAGATCTCCTCTGTCGTCGGGAAGTGGTGAGTCGGTTCAGCAGGGCTCCACCGGAGGTGTCGTCGTTGCAGGTCGGCTCAGCTTTACCCTCGTTGGATTCTTAGGTCCTGTGGCGACTTCTGAAGATCCAGTCCCAATAGCCCTACTTTTATGCAGAAAACCCCCATTCATTCAGCCTAGCTGTCAATCAAAACACGCTAAGTGGTGAGCCGGGAGGCTCACCACTTGGGCCAATCACACCAGAGTGCGAACGGATTTGGCAAGGCAACTCAGTCCAGGGTGCCTAAACCCCCTCCCATACCCCTGTGGTAACCCAGACAGAATGGCACCACTTTGGAGGGTCTCTGTACAGAAGGCCGCCAAAAGTGGAACAAAGGGCTCAACCTTTGGTTTAGGAGTCACAGAGACGAACACAGATGCCATTTTTAAAAACCGAGTTCTAGCAGAAAATACCATCCGATAGACTTATTTAAGATAAGTAAACCGGTGGTGTGTTAGAGATTAACGAGAAAAAGTATTAATCTCCAACAATGGGAAGAATCACATAGGGTTAAATTCGGGGTCGAATATAACAAGTAGTTTCCACTGCCACCAGCCAAAACTCGACGAGGGGGGACGGGACAGTGCCCCCTCGAATAACAGACCCAGGAGTAATCGAATTACCCCTACTAGTACGTCCACAATGGTGGTCAGTCAAAATCTCGAAAACAAAATCTCGAATGACAAAAAGCCCGAAACAAAAATCTCGAAAAAAAAATATCGAATTTTTTATTTATTTATTTATATATGTTTTTGGGGTCAGGTAAGTAAAAAAAAGGGGTAAAATAAAAAAAAATGAAAAAAGGGGGGTTGGGGGGGGAACCCCCCCATTTTGGAAAAAAACACATTGAAAAAAAAATTCGACAATTTTTTTTCGGCCTTTTGTATTCGAGATTTTTGTTTTCGAGATTTTTTGATTCGGTATTATCACTATAAACCATCCACAATAGGATGGTTTGTACTAGTTCTGTTAGTAAATTTAGGTCTAGTAAAGCCAATGGTGACTTTACATGCCCGGGGAGACAGTAGTCAGTCCCCGGGTATGGAGTCTATGACGGAGGTCCGCTAGGACGACCCAGTGCTACGGCACGGAGGGTGCGGTGTAACACATAACACAAAACATATGAGACCCTATGGAGTAAAAGACCCCATAGCCCATAGAACACATTGACATTTAAAGGAATTACACACATTCATGTCCAAGAGTGGGAGAAAAAGAGTCTCACTCTTGGCAGGATGGAAAAAAACAAACTCCCGAAATCCAGCAAAGCTGCTGGGGGACTCACTAGGTTAGGAAATTCAACCTAAACAGAGAATTCTCCCTAACAGTTAGTCAGCCTTTGGCGGTTACGGGTGGAGGGTCACACTCCACAACATCTGATCCTGTTCCTGGGCCAGCAGATCACAGGGGGAATGCAGTCCTGCAGCCTGAGGCAGTGCCGGCACAGCAAATCGCAGATCGCCTTGCCCCAAACAGGTGTGGTGCCCGCCGACGTGGTGGCTGTACGCCACCAGGCAATACCGCATGGGAACAATCCATGTACGCTATGGCAACCCAACAGGCAGCATCAGTTGAGATGATGGCTCAAGCAATGGAGAGGGTGGCCACTTCCATTGTCCCCCCTGAAAGGCAGATGGAGCAACTACAGCAGGCAACAGACTCCATTTGCCAATCACACAGGGAGGACATGTTGGTGTCCAACAGGGACAGGCGGGCGGCACTGGAGACTCTACGCCAATCGATATCAATAGAGTCCCAAGGCCACAGGGAAGCCCTTAGGGTAGAACTCCATCACCTCAGGGAGACTCTTGTTGACCTTGAGACTTCCACTAACTTGAGGACAGAACAGCAGCTGGAGCGGCTCACACGTTCGCTCTCAGCTGAGATGCAGGCAACTCGGGAGGAGATCCGGGCATCACATCAAGTGCTGCATGGGGATCTCCGCACTATAATCCTCCAGAACGAGACCTTCCACACCCGCATGCTTGCTGCCATGGAGGACATACCAGGGCTTTGCGTGGACTGCCTCCCATAGCAGCACCACCTCCTGTGCCAGCAGCAGAGGGTAATGAGAGCGACAGCAACAGTTCTCCCACATTGGCATAGCCGTGCAGGCCATGAGCCCATGGAGGTGTATTTTTTCCCAACATCCACACAGGCGGCTGTTGCCGCGCACCCTGTCCTCGGACCTCCTGGGTGGCCTCTCCCTTCCCCCATCCCGCACATGGCCATTTTTAATTTTTGATTTTTGATTTTTTTTTAAAATTATTTTTTAACAGTGTGTTGCCTTGTGTGGCTCCCGTGGGCATCCACTGTATTCCGGCTGGGCACATGCATGCTTGTCCTGAGTTTGGGTTCGATGCTTGGGTTCGTGAGACACACACCCCTTCTGCTTCCCGTTTCCATGGGCTTGCAAGGGGTGTGCCCAAGTGACAGTGATGTACACAGTGATGTTGGGCTCCCAAGAGCTGTGGGAGCAATCTGTAGTCAATACTGTGTAGACATTCCTTGTGTATATTGTTGTTGTATTGTACACTGCATGTTGGAATTATGTATGCTTCTGCTTCCATGTCTCCCTCTGAATTTGCAGGTTCATTCCTCATGTCTTCACAAGGCCGTCTACTTTGGAGATGGAGTTCATGTTGTATACAGTGCACAGACAAGTTTTGAAGCCTGCAAGACTACAGTTTGAAGGGGGCGATGTGGTGGCATATTCAGGTTGTAAGACTACGACTACTTTAACTTATTACTGTCATGTTTTAGTTATGTTTGAGCTTTTGTAGCTGCATTGTATTGTTGGTAAGTATTTGGTCATGTGTGTTGTTAGTTCAACATTACTGGGAGCATATTGTGTGTGGCCAGTTTCCATTAGGGACACTGTACTTTGTGACACTTGTGTCAGGTTTTCGGGATTGCTTTGTTTGCTCTCAC
This sequence comes from Ambystoma mexicanum, assembly GCF_040938575.1. Taxonomy (NCBI): domain Eukaryota; kingdom Metazoa; phylum Chordata; class Amphibia; order Caudata; family Ambystomatidae; genus Ambystoma; species Ambystoma mexicanum. Next base: position 553,119,857 of record NC_090939.1, read on the forward strand.
ATAACATGACATGCCATGGTGTGTTGGGTGGTGGTGCTGGTGAGGGGTTGGGTGACATGGCACTGTTCTCATGTTGTATTTTGCAATGGGGTAATGCATTTAGCAGCATATGTGTCTTTTGATGACACAGCATTGGTGGTGTTTTTGTAGGTAGGGATGCACACAGTGTGACACTTCCAGGTGACCAATCTCAGGCTGGTATGGTTGTGACAGTTGACTGTCCCTTGTGTCATCATCGATTGTCAGCTGGTATGGGGCACGGCTGTGTGCACTCCACAGGGGTGTGATTCAAAGTGAAGTAATTAGCCACCAGCTGCGTTCGGACTGCCTCACCGCATGCCCTTTCCCCTCCCATGTGCAGCGGGCGTGCGTGTGGTTGGGGATGTGGGGGCACCACCATGTCCACTGGCAGGCCCCTGCGTGTTGCAACGTTGTGCAGGACACATGCTGCCACTATGATCCTGCACACTACTGGGGGAGCGTATAACAGCTGCCCGCCAGAACGGTCAAGGGCGTGAAAGTGTAACTTGAGCACTCCGAATGTGCGCTCCACTATGCCCCGGGTTGCAATATGGGCTGTGTTGTATCTTACCTCGGGTGGCGTGGTGGGGTTCCGAATTGGTGTCATCATGTGGGTGCTCAGAGGGTAGGCACTGTCCCCTGGGGAGGTGGTGATGGGTATAATTAGTAGGGTTGTGACATTACTCAGTATCTGGCATGCATGCATGTGCTGTGGCATTTATATTCACCAAGCAGCCATGTATCGCCATTCCGCCCAGCTTCTAGGTCCCGGTTTAGGGTTGACATTCTGTTAATGAAACTGTCGTGGGTGGACCCTGGATAGTTTGCATATACTGAGGTGATGATTCCCTTGGCATCACATACTACCTGGACATTGATGGAATGCCAGTGCTTGCGGTTTCTATAGATGTGCTCTGATGCCCTGGGGGGACGTATAGCCACATGGGTGCAATCAATGGCACCTAGGACTTTGGGGAATTGTGCCACCCCGTAGAAATCCTGGACGACAGCCTGCCTTTCTGCAGGTGTTCTGGGCAGGTATATGTGCCTGCGGACTGATGGGCGTGCAGTCATGATGGCCAAGACCTGGTGTAGGCAGCGTGACTGCATGGCCTGTGACACCCCCCCCACTATGGCACTTGTCCGCTGAAATGATCCGGTGGTCAAAAAGTGCAGTACATTGAGGACCTTCTCCAGGGGGCTGAGTGCTTGGGAGCAGAGGGTGGGTGATGTGAGGTCATCCTCCCACTCACTGACCAGATCGAGTATTATGTGAGGTAGAAACCTCTACCTCCCATCCACCTGGTCAACAGGCATGCCAAAAAGGCTCGTTCTGTGTGTGAAAATTCTGGGCCTGACTATCCTCCTCCTCCTCCTGTGGTATCCCACGACCACTGCTGCTAGGAACGGTATGTTCATCCTGGCGTCTGAGCTTGCTTGTTGTTTGCGCGCACTTTTATGCTGCGCGGGTCCAGGTACGCCTGCTTCCTGCAGGCTTACATTTTTCCAGATTAGCACATCTTTTTTGGCACGTGCGTGTGGGCGTTCCACGCATTTGCCTCCTGTACTTCCCCACCCACCCCAGTAATACACGTACCCCCCTCGCCCAGGCACAATCGCATGTAAAACTTCCCGCGAGCCCCTGAACTACACGTACTCCGCTCGCCCAGGCACAATCGCGTGTGAAACTTCCCGCGAGCCCCTGAACTACACGTACTCCGCTCGCCCAGGCACAATCGCGTGTGAAACTTCCCACGCACCCCAGAAATACACGCTATTTTTGACACAGCGGGTGTCCGTGTTTGTTGTGTATCCCTTTGCACGTCATTTGTCCTAGAGGGCCACAGTATGGGACATTCATCAGAGCTGTATATACAGGCTTTTTGTTAGCGCACATTTTTTTAATGCGCAGGGACACTACCGCCTGCCTTCGTGTGGCGGACATGTGTCGATGTACATAGTTGACTTTTGGTTTGTGTCATGAGATCGCCATTTCACTGCTGGGGGGTGGGGGTGCAAGTGGACATGAGTTGGACATGAGTGGGGGCCTGCTGGCAGGTGCCCCTCAGTGCTGGGGGGTGGGTGTGCAAGGGGACATGAGTGGGGGCCTGCTGGCAGGTGCCTTGCACTGCTGGGGTGTGGGGGTGCAAGGGGACATGGGTGGGGGCCTGCTGGCAGGTGCCCTGCACTGCTGGGGGTGGAGGTGCAAGGGAACATGAGTGGGACATGAGTGGGGGCCTGCTGGCAGGTGCCCTGCACTGCTGGGGGGTGGGGGTGCAAGGGGACATGAGTTGGACATGAGTGGGGGCCTGCTGGCAGGTGCTCCTCAGTGCTGGGGGTGGGGATTGCAAGGGGACATGAGTGGGGGCCTGCTGGCAGGTGCCCCTCAGTGCTGGGGGGGGGTGTGCAAGGGGACATGAGTGGGGGCCTACTGGCAGGTGCCCTGCATTGCTGGGGGGTGGGGGTGCAAGGGGACATGAGTGGGACATGATTGGGGGCCTGCTGGCAGGTGCCCTGCAATGCTGGGGGTTCGGGGGTGCAAGGGGACATGAGTGGGGGGCCTGCTGGCAGGTGCCCTGCACTGCTGGGGGGAGGGGGTGCAAAGGGACATGAGTGGGGGCCTGCTGGCAGGTGCCCCTCAGTGCTGGGGGGTGGATGTGCAAGGGGACATGTGTGGGGGCCTGCCGGCAGGTGCCCTGCACTGCTGGGGGGTGGGGTGCAAGGGGACATGAGTGGGACATGAGTGGGGGATTGCTGGCAGGTGCCCTGCACTGCTGGGGGGTGGGGGTGCAAGGGGACATGAGTGGGGTCCTGCTGGCAGGTGCCCTGCACTACTGGGGTTTGGGGGTGCAAGGGGACATGAGTGGGACATGAGTGGGGGCCTGCTGGCAGATACCCTGCACTGCTGGGGGGTGGGGGTGCAAGGGGACATGAGTGGGGGCCTGCTGGCAGGTGCCCTGCACTGCTGGGGGTGGGGGTGCAAGGGGACATGAGTGGGGGCCTGCTGGCAGGTGCCCTGCACTGCTGGGGGATGGGGGTGCAAGGGGACATGAGTGGGGGCCTGCTGGCAGGTGCCCTGCACTGCTGTGGGGTGGGGGTGCAAGGGGACATGAGTGGGGGCCTGCTGGCAGGTGCCCCTCAGTGCTGGGGGGTGGGAGTGCAAGGGGACATGAGTGGGGGCCTGCTGGCAGGTGCCCTGCACTGCTGGGGGTGGGGGTGCAAGGAGACATGAGTGGGACATGAGTGGGGGCCTGCTGGCAGGTGCCTCTCCGTGCTGGGGGTGGGGGTGCAAGGGGACATGAGTGGGGGCCTGATGGCAGGTGCCCTGCACTGCTGGGGGGTGGGGTGCAAGGGTACATGAGTGGGACATGAGTGGGGGCCTGCTGGCAGGTGCCCCTCAGTGCTGGGGGGTGGGTGTGCAAGGGGACATGAGTGGGGGCCTGCTGGCAGGTACCCCTCAGTGCTGGGGGGTGGGGGTGCAAGGGGACATGAGTGGGGGCCTGCTGGCAAGTGCCCTGCACTGCTGGGGGGTGGGGGTGCAAGGGGACATGAGTGGGGGCCTGCTGGCAGGTGCCCTGTACTCCTGGGGGGTGGGGGTGCAAGGGGACATGAGTGGGGGCCTGCTGGCAGGTGCCCCTCAGTGCTGGGGGTGGGTGTGCAAGGGAACATGAGTGGGGGCCTGCTGGCAGGTGCCCTGTACTGCTGGGGGGTGGGGGTGCAAGGGGACATGAGTGGGGGCCTGCTGGCAGGTGCCCTACACTGCTGGGGGGTGGGAGTGCAAGGGGACATGAGTGGGACATGAGTGGGGGCCTGCTGGCAGGTGCCCCTCAGTGCTGGGGGGTGGGTGTGCAAGGGGACATGAGTGGGGGCCTGCTGGCAGGTGCCCCTCAGTGCTGGGGTGTGGGTGTGCAAGGGGACATGAGTGGGGGCCTGCTGGCAGGTGCCCTTCAGTGCTGGGGGTTGGGGGTGCTAGGAGACATGAGTGGGACATGAGTGGGGGCCTGCTGGCAGGTGCCCCTCAGTGCTGGGGGGTGGGTGTGCAAGGGGACATGAGTGGGGGCCTGCTGGCAGGTGCCCTGCACTGCTGGGGGGTGGGGGTGCAAGGGGACATGAGTGGGGGCCTGCTGGCAGGTGCCCTGTACTTCTGGAGGGTGGGGGTGCAAGGGGACATGAGTGGGGGCCTGCTGGCAGGTGCCCCTCAGTGCTGGGGGGTGGGTGTGCAAGGGAACATGAGTGGGGGCCTGCTGGCAGGTGCCCTGTACTGCTGGGGGGTGGGGGTGCAAGGGGACATGAGTGGGGGCCTGCTGGCAAGTGCCCTGCACTGCTGGGGGGTGGGGGTGCAAGGGGACATGAGTGGGACATGAGTGGGGCCTGCTGGCAGGTGCCCCTCAGTGCTGGGGGGTGGGTGTGCAAGGGGACATGAGTGGGGGCCTGCTGGCAGGTGCCCCTCAGTGCTGGGGCGTGGGTGTGCAAGGGGACATGAGTGGGGGCCTGCTGGCAGGTGCCCTTCAGTGCTGGGGGGTGGGGGTGCAAGGGGACATGAGTGGGACATGAGTGGGGGCCTGCTGGCAGGTGCCCCTCAGTGCTGGGGGGTGGGTGTGCAAGGGGACATGAGTGGGGGCCTGCTGGCAGGTGCCCTGCACTGCTGGGGGGTGGGGGTGCAAGGGGACATGAGTGGGGGCCTGCTGGCAGGTGCCCTGTACTTCTGGAGGGTGGGGGTGCAAGGGGACATGAGTGGGGGCCTGCTGGCAGGTGCCCCTCAGTGCTGGGGGGTGGGTGTGCAAGGGAACATGAGTGGGGGCCTGCTGGCAGGTGCCCTGTACTGCTGGGGGGTGGGGGTGCAAGGGGACATGAGTGGGGGCCTGCTGGCAAGTGCCCTGCACTGCTGGGGGGTGGGGGTGCAAGGGGACATGAGTGGGACATGAGTGGGGCCTGCTGGCAGGTGCCCCTCAGTGCTGGGGGGTGGGTGTGCAAGGGGACATGAGTGGGGGCCTGCTGGCAGGTGCCCCTCAGTGCTGGGGCGTGGGTGTGCAAGGGGACATGAGTGGGGGCCTGCTGGCAGGTGCCCTTCAGTGCTGGGGGGTGGGGGTGCAAGGGGACATGAGTGGGACATGAGTGGGGGCCTGCTGGCAGGTGCCCTGCACTGCTGGGGGGCAGGGGTGGAGGGGGTCATGCGTTGGTGATCAGTAGTGCAAGCTGACATGTGGCTTGCCTGAGGGGCATGCCCATGGTGGATGGGCTGCCTGCGGGACATGACCATGGGTGCAGGGTAGTCCCCTGTGGTGTGGGCTGCCTGCAGGGGCCGTGGAGCGTGTAGAGGGAACACCTGGGAGGACCCACACTGCCAATTCACGTGTAGGACTACCCTGCACCCCAGATACACGCGTACCCCACTCGCACAGGGCCTGTCGCGTGTGAAACTTCCCGCGCACTCCCGAAATACATGTACCCCGCTGGCCCAAGGCCAATCGCGTGTGAAACTTCCCGGCACCCCAGATTTACACTTACCCAGGCCAATCGTGTGTGAAACTTCACGCAAACCCCAGCAATACACGCACCCCACACGCACAGGGCCTATCGTGAGTGAGACTTCCCGCGAACCCGAGATTTACACGTACCCAGGCCAATCGCATGTGCAACTTCACACGAACCCCAGATTTACACGCACCCCACTCGCCCAAGGCAAATCGCGTGTGAAACTTCCCGTGCACCCCCGAAATACACGCACACATTATTTTTGACACAGCGGGTGTTTGTGTTTGTCGTGTACCCCTTTGCACGTCATTTGTCCTAGAGGGCCACAGTATGTGACAATCATCAGAGCTGTATATACGTGCTTTTTGTTAGCGCACATTTTGGCGCACATTTTTTTCATGCGCAGTGACGCTACCGTCTGTCTTCGTGTAGCGGACGTGTTTAGGCCTGTGCGCGTCTTTGCCCGTGCACTGGTTTGCCCTATTCAATTCCATGAATACGTGTTGTAGGCGAGCGTGTGGGCGTTCCGCGCACTTGCCTCCTGTACTTCCCCCGTGACGCCCACATTTTCACACGTTGTTCCCCATTCCGCGTGTCACGCCCCGTGTTACGCCTACTTTTGTTATGTGCACCGTGCTATGTGCGCTTTCGCTGTGGCCGTAGCGCATGCCGTTGGATGACCTGTGCGCTGGCGTGCTCCATGCAGATTTTCAGTGCACATCCCAGATTTTACTCGCGCACGGACTTCCATGATTCGATGTGTGCGGGTTTTGCTGCGATTTTCAAACTTGCACTGCGATTTTCGCACTTGCAATGCGATTTGCGCAGTTTCGCACGCTTGCGCAGGAATTTTTAGCGCACATTAATTCCATGAATCGGCCTCTTTGTGTGGGCCTTCAATTTAAGGTAGGGTGCAATGTTTATTGTGATCCTTGACAGCAGCCTAAAAAGCACTACGGAACTGCTCCTGCTGCAGATCGATGTGTTACATTATAAACATAGTTCTGTGACCCTCGAAAGGTAACAGTTAAGAGCATACTGTGTTGTAGAAATTAGGTCCTCTCTCCTGGTCGGCCAGATTGAGAATGAGTAAAAGTAATGGATGGGTCCCTTCAGAGAAACTGTCCGCAGACTGCGTGACTGTCCATGGACTATATAGTCGAAAATAGGCTCTGGAAAGTTGTCAAAAGTTGCCAGATCACCTAAAAATGGCTCTATGTGCTCTGGAAGGGTACACTTTCAAGTTGAAACATCCTAAATTGTCCGGAAATGCAGCTTTAAACTGTCCTCAGTGATTGACTCCATTCGCGGACAGGTCATCATGCGTCATAGTGCAGTCACATGATGACGTTCCAGGATGTCTGCAAAGGGGACGGCTGTCCATGGACACCCCTTGGGCAGGAGAGGCAGAGCACATGCGCGTGGGTGTCCCCAAACAAGCACGCTGTACATGGACTAAGCAGGCACGCTGTACATGGACTAATTAAAAGTGTGTCATGCGAGAACGGACATGTCTGGACACAGCAGAATGTTCCATGGACACCTTGTTGCAAAAACAGATACCACAAACATTCATATAGTCCAAAGACCATTCATTGGGGTTTTTAAAAAAATCAATACATTTTGACTGAATAATATACAAGATATTTAAAGTGTAAAAATACATTTATTCATGAAAGGGATGGGGTATTGGAATGGACAACATAAATGGAAGAATTTTAAATTTCTATACAATGATCATCGGGGAGGGAGGGAGAGAAGTTTCATCAAAGCAGCTTTCATTTATATTTAGGGAATTTAATGCGAGTGATTGCTGGGGGAAATAGGGACAGGTACAAGAAGGACAATGATGATGATCATTTCTAAATACATGAGTTTTACATAATTTTAAAGTTCCTTAAATCATTACAAAGTTCTGCCAATTTTGCAGACAAGATCATGATTTAATTATGTACAGTTAGGGACAGAGATTGTGATTCTTGGGTTTTTCCATAATTAAATTGGAGTGTTGTTTCGTCATGTAAAGTATGTGCTATAAGAAGAGAAGAAATTATTATTTACTGAGTACTATATAAATTACATTATTTGTTTATATTAACTGATGTATTGTTTACCATTAGAGATGTTATCGTCACTCATGTCTTCTTTTTCGGAAGTGTTCTTCCAACCGCTCAAGTGTGTTTGCCATTTCTGTGAAAATAAAAAATAGTGCTTTTTGCTTATGAGGATTGTTTAAATAATGAATGGTAATAATACAGAAATAAATACAGTGTACTTACTATTTTGTAAGAGGTTGTTTTGGAATGAGCAGCTGGTGCATGAGAGTTTGTTTGAAGAGTTGTTCTGAAGTGATAATATGAGGTGTACAATTATGGTTTGTGCTTGGTGCCTTCTATTATATTGTTTGCTAAATGAACAAATATTGTGGACATTTTCAAATTACGACTTTGTACAAAAAGGTATATTTGGGTGTAGTAAATATAAGTAATGTTTTTTGATGTATATGTGTTTGTTGGTTGAAGGGTATAAAATGTTTTGTTCTCCCCTGTTTTTCTGGGCTTTATACTTGCTACCTGATGTCTGCAGATTTTCGTACTGTCCGCGAACTCTGTAGCTGCTAGAATGCAGGTGAGAATAATATAAGGAACTTGGAGCAAATTATGGGTGTTCTGGTAAAAACCTATGAAATTCATTGAAAAAATATTGTTAGTGGGACATTATGGTTAAGTTGCACTGATAAAACATATGACATTCAGTGGAAAAAGTTTGTTAAAGGGAAGTTATGGTTACTAGTAAAACTGAAAAACCCCAGAAATGTGCCAGTTAGGGAAAGCTAAGCAACCATAACTCACGCCACCACTGTGCACTGCTTAGACTAACACCAAGGACATCAAAGATGACATCACACATGTCATTGATGACATCACTGATGCAGTGGTTCATTTGGTGTGTTATTTAGAGAATACATTAAAATAAACTATTGTTTTCCCTCTTACATATTTCTATTTGCAGATTCAAGAAGATTCACTGAAAATAAAGCTGTCAATATTTACTGACACTTGCTATCTGCTGATCCAAAAGATCCACATATGTTTATATCAGCAACACAGTAGGCATGTACACAGTGTGACTTCTGCAATCATAGCCTACATTATTAATTCAAAGTTTTTATAAGTGAACATATAAATAACACTATGTCTATGTCATAAGTGTTTAATCTGCATACACAAAATCATTTTTATCTTTCTAAAGAAGGTGGGGAAAGATTGCCACTTAAAAAAAATTGGTGGCATAGATCACAGATGACTTTCATAACTCAGACATTGGGAGCCGGTAAAATTGGAACATGTAGAGTTGACACTGCTGCCAAAGTCAAGGGTTTATTCTGTGTCGATGGCGTCACACTGGTGGAATCAGCTGCTGAACATGGTGCCGATGTCCATGCATTTAATGCATGAGCCCCATGCAATTTTATTTTGTGGTGCTTGTGCAATTTCTAATACTAATACACATTATCCCAGTAGACTCTCACCAGATGATTTTTCATGATTGATGATCTCAGGCTTTCTGACAGAATGTTAAAAGGGGCATGTCTTAGTATTTTCTTGCACAATTTGCACTGAATATTTTTTGCCTCCCTTTTAGAGCGCTGTTCTTGCCCCTTGAAATATCTTGAACTGTCTACAGGGGTTTCTATTCCTATGGCTTTCTAGCTGGGTGGTGATGAATTGGGGACCCAGATGGCATCATCATCATTGCTGCTGCTGCTGATCCCATGATTAGACATGTTAAAATGTTGAACTGGTAAGGCAAATGTTACATTAAAAAAATTATAACTCTAAAAAGACAATACCACAAAAAATGAAGCCTACTCTCTGAACCTCTCTAGCCTTTCTGATTACTCTTCGAATGGAGTGTTCCAGTGCTACAGATGTTTCAAGACTCTGGCTGTTGCTGACAGCACCTTTAATGTGTGGAGATTGATTCTTCTAAACCACCACTCACAGTTACAATGGACAGGTAAGACCACATGCAACCAAAAATGGCTGCAGCCCAGTATGGGCCAGCCCATTAAGAAGGCGTTATGTGCTAGTTTGAAACATAGTTAACAACAAATATCAATTGGGCAGAATTGGTTAAAGTTCTCCCAAGGCATGAACAAGATCAGAAGTACAGGTGACCATGGAAGAGAAAAGGGGAAGAAAGACAGCCCAGAGGGCACATAATGGCCACACACCTCAAAGTACACCACAGAAGGAGAAACATGGCAAAAGAAAAGCACTGAGATTGAGGATTGAAGAAAGCACATGTTAGAAAATATCCTCTCCCAGCTCAGTCTAGGAAAGCGACAGCTGGCAGGAGCAGCCAAGCGAAGAGAAGGTGGAAACACTGTCATCTTCCAGTGAAGATAAAGACAAAAAAAGCTCTAAAGAAAAGAAAGACTGAGTAAATTCAGAAGGAGAATATAGACAACTTTGACCCAGACACTTTCATTCATCCCTGGTCATCAGAATGGAAGCCACGAACAAAAATGTTGGTGTGTCTGATGAGGAGGTTGAGAACAGCACTGGTCAAAAAAGCCAGAAACAAACTACAGAATGAGTGCCCAGACCACATCTGCCAAAAGGAATTGCTGAAACACCGTCAATTTCAAGATAATGCTCACCTGCATGGGCAAGTATACTATACACATCAAGAAACAGTTTGATGCATCTTAGAAATCATACCAAGATAGATTACTGGATGTGTTGGGACAATTACAAAGATATTTAATAATAATACTTTAATGTGATATAGATTGAAAAATTCAAACTTTACACATGTTACTTTTACATAATCAAAATCAAAATACAAAATACAAAAAACAAAAATTTAAAATATACAATTTATACATTACAAAGATATTACACCTGGCTGATAGAGTAAAAGAGATAAAGGAGAAGCTTAGACCCTACGGTTCTGACAAAATGAGCCCTGAAAGCCATATGCCTGCTGTATAATACAAACATTACAATCACAGCAGAAACAAAAAGGGCTATCATAGTATACACTGATCCTATTTCGAAGAAGCTACAAATATAAAAAGCAGCCACAGCCAAGGACACATTATTTGGCAAATTGTTCATCAAAGAAAATCCAAACAAAATATGTTAATTATTATTCATTCTTTCAAACTTTGTCCATGCCCTATTTACCTATTTAAGAAACACCAGTTTTGTGAAAAATAAATATTTGTTACTTGTTCTGTTTTGTTTGATTTTTATATACATCACTAGCTTAACAATGTTCAACTAGACGAATCTCAGTAGTGCTTTGGAGTACAGGGGGAAAGGTGAAACAAAGAGATCCGTACAGAATTCACCACCATGTCTACCTCGCAGAAACACCGGGACTTCGTGGCAGAGCCAATGGGAGACAAATCTGGTCAGTGTCTTGCTGGCATTGGCGACACATTGGGAAGTAGACTGGAAGACAAAGGCTTTGATAAGGCCTACGTGGTGTTGGGGCAGTTTCTGGTACTGAAGAAGGACGAAGAGCTGTTCCGAGAGTGGCTGAAGGACACGTGTGGAGCCAACATAAAGCAAGCCCGGGACTGTCATGGCTGCCTAAAGGAGTGGTGTGATGCCTTCTTGTAAACCTCCACTACGACTACAAGCATATTATTGGGGCTTAGGCAGTTAGCCAATCAAAACGTTGCACCGTTGGAAACAAACATTGTAGTGCCCTGCACCTTCCATCCACTGTCCTCAGTCAATCTATTTTAATATTTAAAAAGGACATACCCCAGACGTTTTAAGATCTGATGTTTTTGTCTACCTAGGTAAAATTAAGCCACTGTTTTATGGGAGCGAGCTCCAGTTTTCATCATCGAAACGGATCTATAAAACTGCTCTGTGCATTAACTGTCTTCTGTGCACGTGGACGCCGCATTGAAGCATGGGATTCTCATCTGCCGGAATAAGTTTCTCATGCTGTCCACTTGTTTACAGTTATTAGAATGCAGAGTTTTTAAATGCTATGCCCGGTTTGTCAACATCTGAACTTTAATCTTTACCACCTTTGCACCAAGACCTGCGCCCCCTACAATCCGCATGCATCCAATCCACTGTTATTGACTTTGCATGTGTAGTTTAAATCTCTGCCAATAAGTTGCAGATTATGCTGATTTTATTGGTGGTCCTGCAGCTGCATCGTATGTCTTGCTCTCCTGGGATTTGTCTAAGTGATGCAGCATTAAAGCCTTTGAACTTAATTTTATGTGGTAAAATGTTCACACCTAACCTTTAGGTCAGCAATGTCATTGTTCCTGATGAAGTCTAGTTTGAGCACTCGAAGCAAGCCTTGCTGCCACTACTCTTGCACAAGTTAACTGTATTGCATTTCGCTCACCGCCACCCTTCTATGGCGCCATGTTAATGGAGATTTTAAGTATTTCCTGATGGTATGAAAAGCAGACTGGTTATTTTGGGGCATCTGCATGTCTTGATCTGAGCTGTATGCATTTGGAATTGAGGACGACTGCACTCTACCCCATAGCATTCTACAAATTTGAAAGTATGTTTCTGTGATGCCTCGTTTTGAGACAAGCTAACTATTGAGCTTTAATTTGCATGTTCAAATTATCCCGAGGTGCTTTTTTTAGATTGGGAATGCAAACCTGCTCTTTTGCCTCTGTTCTTGGCTTTTTGTCACCTTGAATCTAATTCGTACTGTCTCTCACATGATGCTTTTAAGATTTTTGCAGTTTCCTCGAGCAGTGTTCTGCTTTGATAACCGCGCAAATTGTGTTTTAAAGAAATGTTATGGAAGTTAACAGGTATCATTGCACTTTTTTTTTTTTAAATAAACATTGTTTGCCAAAAAAAACAAAAAAAAACAACAATGTTCAACTACATATCCTGCTGACATATTTCACAATATGAAAAGAATAAACACTAGAAATAAGTCTAAGTTGAATTGGACATTGTCACTGTCTTGAGGTATTTGAACATCAAATGCTCAAATCTTACAGCAGACCTGCTCATCACAGAGAGAAAACAAGCAATGAAAGAAAGTTATGAAGATAAGCATGGATATGCTAAATAATTGCCTTAACTCCATGGAAGAATCAGTGTGCACAGAAAACTGTCACTGACAGCTGTCAGTATTTCTGTGTCAAGATCGGTGTGTTTCTAATTGTAAGTTATTGCAGATGGAAGCTTCCAATAAACAATCACACACTTTAGCAACCTCTAAATTTGATTAAGCACCTCATCCAGCCTCATTACGGCAATATAGAGGAACCCTACACATAGGTTAATTTACATCAAAATGTACAAACCACGACCTACAATCTGCACACAGTTATCTGCTGTAGATAATGCATGTCTGTGACACTCTCTTCTACTACTATTGCTTCCTCTGTTCCAGCCACCTCCACCCAAACTCTTCCTATCCTACCTATACACAATCTGCACGACTGCAATGAAAGGAAGTTACCAAGATGACCATGGGTATGCCAAATATTCACCTTAACTCCATTGAACAACCAGTGTGTCCAGAAAACTGTCATTGACAGCTGACAGTATTTCTGTATCAAGTAGCAGTAGAGTAACAAGACCATTAAATAAATTCAGTGTGTTTCCTATTTTAAACGGTTGCAGATGGAAGCTTCCAAACAACCATCCCAATCTTTTGCAACCTCTAATTTGATTAAGCACCTCATTCCATTACACAAATGTGGAGAAACTCTATAGGAAGGCTATTTTCCAGCAAAATGTACAAACACATAGCCTATAATCTATGCACCGGTATCTGCTGTAGAAAAGCACGTCTGCATCTCTCTTCCACTTCGGTTGGTTCCTCTGTTCCAGACACCTCCACCCAACCTCCTCTTATCCTACCTGTACCCCATCTGCTTGACTGCAAAGTAATGTGTTTGAAATATGATAACTGCATCATGGTATGAGATGGCACCCTACATGGTTACAGAAGAGCTATTTTAGAAAATCAAAGCAATTGCTACCAATACAAAGATATACACATTTTTTTCAGTGTTAATATTTTGAATCAACTCATTTTACAAAATTAAAAACAGAAAAAAAACACAAAAGTAGTAGACTGCATTGCTGAAGCCCATTGTGTGCTTGTATTTATTGGGGCAATTTGCTCCAGAAAAAAACATTCTATTTCTTTATTACATAGTAAGAGTTTGCACAACTAATACCATTACTTCTAAAACAGCTTGGATTGGACATTGTTAATGGCTTGGGGAATTTCCAAATCAGTTGCTCAGACCTTACAAGAAACCTGCTCAGCATAGACAAGAAAATGCAATAAATCAAAGTTATAAAAATGTGCAAGTGCATGTTAACTATTCACCTTAAGTAAAGGGAAGAACCAGTCTGCCCAGAAAACTGTCACTGACAGCTGGCAGTATTTCTGTGTGCAGTAGAAATTGAGTAAAAAGGACATTAAAGTGCAGTGTGTTCCTATTGTAAGTTGTTGCAGATAGACGCTTCCAATAAAGCAACCCAAACTTGTGAAACCTCTAATTTTATTCAGCACCTCATCCGACTCCATTACAACAATGTGGAGGAACCCTATAGGAAGGCTAATTTCCATCAAAATATACAAACCCATTGCCTATAATCTGTAAACTGCTATCTGCTGTAGAAAAGCACATCTGTGTCACTCTTTTCTACTTCTATTGCTTCCTCTGTTCCAGTCACCTCCACCCAACCTCCTCTCATCCTACCTATACCCAATCTGCACAAGTACAAAGTAATGTCTTTGAAATATGAGAACTGCATCATGGTGAAAGATTGTACCTGTGACCCCACCCTGCAGGCAGCCCCCTTCACCTGGAATCCCCCATCACCTGTGACCGCACCCTGCATGCAGCCCCCTCCACAAGGGAGAACCCAGCCCCCATCACATGTGACCCAAAACCTGCAGGCAGCCACCTCTACATGGGAGAACCCACCACATCACCAATGACCCCACCCTGCAGGCAGTCCTCTCCACATGGGAGAACCCACCCCATCACCCATGACCCCAACCTGCAGGCAGCCCCCTCCACATGGGAAAACCCAGCCCCCTTCCCCAGTGACCCCACCCTGCAGGCAGCCTCCTCCACATGCGATACCCCCACCCCATCACCCGTGACGCCACCCTGCAGGCAGCCCCCTCCACATGTGCGAACCCAGCCCCATCACCGTGACCCCACCCTGCAGGCAGCCCCCTCCACATGGGATACCCCAGCCCCAACACCCGTGACCCACCTTGCAGGAAGCCCCCTCCACATGGGATACCCCAGCCCCATCACCTGTGACCCCACCCTGCAGACAACCCCCTCCACATGGGAGAACCCCACCCCATCACCCATGAACCCACCCTACAGGCAGCCCCCTCCGCATGGGAGATCCCAGCCCCCACGACCAGTGACCCCACCCTGAAGGCAGCCCACTCCACATGGGATACCCCCACCACATCCCCCGTGACCCCACCCTGCAGGCAGCCCCCTCCACATGGGATACCCCAGCCCCATCACCTGTGACCCCACCCTGCAGACAGCCCCCTCCAAATGGGAGAAACCCACCCCATCACTCATGAACCCACCCTGCAGGCAGCTCCCTCCACGTGGGAGATCCCAGCCCCCATCACCAGTGACCCCCACCCTGCAGATGGCCCCTTCCACATGGGATACGCCCACCCCATCACCGTGACCCCACACTGCATGCAGCCCCCTTCAGATGGGAGAACCTAGCCCCCATCACCCATGACCCCACCCTGCAGGTGGCCCCCTCCTCATGGGATACCATCACCCCATCACCCATGAACCCAAACTGCAGGCAGCCCCCTCCACATGGGAGAACCCAGACCCATCACCCATGACCCCACATTGCAGGAAGCCCGCTCCACATGGGATAACCCCAAACCATCACCTGTGAACCCACCCTGCAGGCAGCCCCCTCCACATGGGCTACCCCCACCATATCACCCGTGATCCCACCCTGCAGGCAGCCCCCTCCACATGGGATACCCCAGCCCCATCACCTGTGACCCCGCCCTTCAGACAGCCCCATCCACATGGGAGAACCCCACCCCATCACCCATGAATCCACCCTGCAAGCAGCCCTCTCCGTGTGGGAGATCCCAGCCCCCATCACCAGTGACCCCACCCTGCAGGCAGCCCCCTCCACATGGGATACCCCAGCCCCTTCACCTGTGACCCCACCCTGCAGACAGCCCCCTCCACATTGGAGAACCCCACCACATCACCCATGACCCCACCCTGCAGGCAGCCCCTTCCACATGGGATACCCCAGGTCCCATCACCCATGACCCCACCCAGGAGGCAGCCCCTAACATGGGAGAACACCACCCCATCACCCGTGATACCACCCTGCAGGCAGCCCAATCCACATGGGAGAATCCAGCTCCCAACACCCATGACCCCACCCTGCAGGCAGACCCCTCCAGATGGAATACCCCCACCACATCACCCATGACACCACCCTGAAGGTTGCCCCCTCCACATGGGAGAACCCAGCCCCCATCATCTGTTACCCCACCCTGCAGGCAGCCCCCTCCACATGGATACCCCCACCACATCACCCGTGACCCCACCTTGCAGACAGCTCCCTCCAAATGGGAGAACCCAGCCCCCATCACCTGTGACCCCACCCTGCAGTCAGCCCCCTCCACATGGGTTACCTCAGCCCCATCAACAGTGACCCCACCCTGCAGGAAGGCCCCTCCAAATGGGATACCCCCACCACATCACCTGTGACCCCACCCTGCAGGCAGCTCCCTCCACATGGGATACCCCAGCCCACATCACTCATGACCCCACCCTGCAGGCAGCCCCTCCACATGGGAGAACCCATCCCCCATTACCCGTGACCCCACCCTGCAGGCAGCCCCCTCCACATGGGATACCCCATCCCCCATCACCTGTGACCCCACCCTACAGGAAGCCCCCTCCACATGGGATACGCCCACCACATCATCCGTGACCCCACCCTGCAGGCAGCTCCCTCCAGATGGGATACCTCAACCCACATCACCGTGATCCCTCACTGCAGACAGCCCCTCCACTTGGTAGAACCCATCCCCCATCACCCATGATCCCACCCTGCAAGCAGCCCCCTACACATGGGATTCCACCTCCGCAACCCCCATCACCCGTGACCCTACCCTGCAGGCAGCGCCCTACACATGGGATATCCCAGCCCCCATCACCGTGACCCCACCCTGCAGGCAGCACCCTCCATATGGGATTGCCCCACCCCTTCACCCATGACCCCACCCTGCAGACAGCCCCCTCCACATGAGACATCACCTGCATGATGTACCCTGACATAGTGACACATCATAACTCCATCAATTGTGTGTCGTGCACCTTGACTACCGTGTTGGGACACCAGCCAGAATATCCACCTGCATACCAAAATGAATGCATTCACCAGGGCCACATCCATGAGTGTGGCAGCTGGCCAAACATAATTGTTGTCCAAAACCATCTCCCAACATACACATGTAACAAGTTAATGTAAAAGTGAGGCCCTGCTGGCCATGTGACAATGTCATGGCATCAATCCCCAGGGACAAATTGTTCTCCAATCACAGAATCAAAACCACCCACAATGCGTGCCATAAGAATAAACACTGGCCAGGTGTCTCACAGCCTGAGCCTCATTGAGCTGCTATTCCTAGAAGAGAATCCCTAATAAACACATCACTGGTTCGCCCATGTGGGAAGGACATGGCAATCAGACAGTGCACCACGCACTGAGACAGCTGTATTGGGTAGAAACTAATTGGCCTAGAGCACACCTAAGTAATTAGTGGGGTGTGGGGGAGAATATCAACCTTGACACTGGGTTGTATCAAACAATGTGAGAACAGCAGGTGTCCACAGTTTTGTGGAACACTCCCATCCCCTGCACACCTTATTGTTGTGATAACAACCAAACATATATATTTTTGAGCGTTAAACATATACATTTATTTACTGATGATCTCAGCATCAAAAGGTTAAGAAAAAAGGTTGTTCAAAACCACAATTTAACATATATATACAATAGTAATTACACAAACACATTTTTTGTAGTGATAAACTCAAGTAGTAACTATTATTCCATAGTCTGATTTCAAAAACAATCCATCAGCATTCTATCGTGTGCCACAGGTAAACATTTGCACATTATGAATTCATATATAACATATAATTGTCCATCTTTCTCAGTTATATATGGTGACAAAACTGGTTTTAAGTGCAATGCTCTTTACGCGTTTCGGGGAAAGCGTGTCCCCTTCTTCAGAAGATGTCTACCAATGTTTTCTTTTCACTGTATATCTACAAAATATAGTAAATAAAAAAGTATTTTAATAATCTTCACACTTAATAATGTATAACTATCATAACTGGATGACTTATATTCTATAATCACCTGATTATGGCATTCACTGGTCTTTGTTTTGGACCCAGAATTATTTAGTAGAAAAATAGTGCCTGTAATTACCAGTATTCTGGGTTAGATTCACCGTTAATGTTGTGATATGTGTATTTGCACTACTCCCATAGTGAGGGTGGGTGCATGCGGTCAGTCATACTGTATGGTTCCACAAGAGTGCATTTCTCTGCAATTTCTTATCCTGTGGATAGAGAAAAGCCAACTATAGCCATACTGGTACATCCGTATTCTGCTGAAACAATTATAAAGATCAGTGTGTGGAAATATTCCTCGCACTGTCAGTAATTCTTACCATGCTTTCATGGTGAAACTCAGTATGTTGCCAAAATCAATAATCCGCATTCAACCATGTATGCACGAGAGACTTCAACCCCCTTCTGAAAATAATATATATAACCGAATGTCAGTGGTCATGGTTTGCCTCTAATATAGTAAATAGGAGTCATACTAAGGCGTATGTCCTCTCTTAGTCAACTGTAGAATACTCATTAAGTTTAAGTTCTACGGATTTACCTGTGTGGGGGGACACTCTAGCATAAGCTCTGTATAGTGTTAGACTAGGCGTTATTCAAAATGGCCGCTGACAGTGCGAGGAATATTTCCACACACTGATCTTTCTAATGGTTTCAGCAGAATACTAATGTACCAGTATAGCTATAGTCTGCTTTTCTCTATCCACAGGATAAATAATGCAGAGAAATGCACTCTCGTGGAACCATAAAGTATGGCTGACCGCATGCACCCACCCTCACTATGGGAGTAGTGCAAATACCCATTTCCCAACGTTACGGGTGAATCTAACTCGGAATACAGATAATTACAGGCCCTATTTTTGTACTAAATAATTCTGGCTGCAGATTTATTTTTTAATAAGTGTTTCATCATCGTTGGGACTTTTACAAGGGTGGCGCTCCCATAATGAAGGGTGCCGGTACGGAACCAGCACCCTTCATTACGGGAGCACCTATTACGAGGTTCCCTTTGCGGGACCCGGAACAGACGTCTAGTGAAACCAGATATCCTTTCCGGGTCCCGCGAAGGGAAGAGGGAGCTAATAACGGGCCATTCGTAATGTGCCCGTTATTACCTCCCTCTCCACTCCCATTGAGTCCTGTGGGGGCTGGAATGGGGATGGGTTCCTGCAAGGAGGAATTACCGGGTCCTCCAATGTCAGAATGAACCGGTAATTCCTCATTGCAGGAACCCGGTATTGGAGCCCGGTATGGAGGCAGCCATGGCGCTATTAGCACCATGGCTACCTCCATACTCGTAATGAGGCCCATAGTCTCTTTTTATACTCGTTAGGATTGGCATTATCATAGTCACTAAGAAGGTGCAAGGGTCCAAAACAAAAAACTGTGAATGACATAATCAGGTGAGTATAGAATATAAGTCATCCAGTTATGACAGTTATACATTATTAAGTGTGAAGATTATTAAAATACTTTTTTATTTACTATATTTTGTAGATATACAGTGAAAGGAAAATATTGGTAGACATCTTCTGAAGAAGGGGACACGCTTTCCCTGAAACACGTAAAGAGCATTGCACTTAAGACCAGTTTTGTCACCATACATAACTGAGAAAGAAGGACAATTATATGTTATATATGAATTCATAATGTGCAAATGTTTACCTGTGACACACGATAGAATGCTGATGGATTTGGCGGGGGAAATTCTGCCGGGGTCGGCTGGGCCGTCCGCGGACCTCCGGGCAGGGAAGCCCCAACTCCTCCCGCGTATCACAAAAATGAGTATGAGACGCACACAAGAAGCAAGGTGGTTCTGCTGTTTATTATACAAACGGCAGGGATGGGTCAAGGAGCGTACGCGTCCGTCCTGACACACACACAATCGTGGGGCTCGCAGGCCCTTTTTACCGTGGTATGACGCGCTACTTGCGTCACCTCGAAAAGTTATCAAAAAACCTATCTCCACTCTGGATTGGTTACTTGAGTGGTAGGGTTAGTATAGCATACATATAGAGAAGGATATTAGTGTCAGGGTCAGTCAGGTGGTATACCTGGGTTGTCCCTGCAATTAGATACATGAGAATTGTTACATGAAGACCCCTGAGGATTGGTCAATGTTAATGGCGTCAATGATGAGAGCCCCATGTTCTGATTGGTGCATTCGCGAGCCTCCCAGCCTGGGACCATCGCCGTTCCCAGCTCGCGATGTACCTGTCATTTGCAACAATGTTTCACTATGGGTACGTGCAGACAATGCGAGGACTTATTCATGGACTGGAAGGCCGACTACTCCCACTGTCGCAGATGTCCATTGAGTCCTTTATGTGTATCTGCTTGTGTCTCGTAACGTGGGATCCAGGCGCCTCCATTCTCCTAGCCTTGGCATCCGTTCAGGTTTGGCTTGGTCACGTGAGGCGGGACCGTGTTTGAGGCCGAATTCTGCACAATTAATATTGTTTTTTCCACTGTGTGCCTTGTTTAATTTGCAGGTGCGACCTTGACGTTGGTGTGCGGCGCGCGAGATTGCAACATTGTGGCTTGGCTGTCTGCCTTTCGCCGGGCTCATTCTGCAGGATCAGCAACCGGACTCTTGTTCATTTTAATGTTCATGGAAGCTCTTGCTTGCGGCCTACTTGAATCAGGCGCATACATGGAGCCGTTGAATGCACAGGTGCTTTAGGTTATAAGGTTTATGTGAAGCGTAAGCAAGCCATTTAGATCAAGTTCATCGTGCGTCTTGCGTTTCTGCATCTTAAAAGCCTATGTGAAAAATAATAAAGATGCACGTCCGTGGATGTGTCCGTCACCTATGTCATAGCGCTGAGTATATTCTTCGTGTAGGTTGGTGTAGGAGTGTCCAGTGTGCATGGTCGTACAGGTGTGACCGTTCGCTAGGTCGTCATGGCATCTCTAACGATGTGTTGGTTTAGTCGAGTTGATCCATGTTGCAGGTGTCGGCCTGGGTAGGGCGGGCTGCTGGGCAGGTAGTGCAGGTAGGTGGGCACATCCGTAGGTTCCTGTACCAAGGTATTTGGTCGTCTGGTAGATGGGCAAACTCGTCTCGTGGCGGGTGTCTAGGCCGTGATCCTCTAGACCAAGCGCGAGAGGGGATTGGCGGGAGTCTCTTGTTCCATTCTCCCACTTCAGTCCCCCCTCTGGTCGACTTGTCGACCACAAACATATCCTTTTCTCTATCTCCTCTCACTCTCCATATTTTAGTTATTCCTCCCAAATGTCTGTAGTGGTTGACATGGTCTTCAAATGACCAATACATGTATGCACAGGTCCCTCCAGGAGTGCAGTATACCCATTTCCCTATGTAGCTCCTTGGGTTTCTTGGGTTTTCTAGTTTCACAGATGGTGGTTCCAAGTGGTTGGTGGTTATTTGGTTGCGCAGCCTCTCTCTCTCTTGTATTATCATGCCTGTGTGTTGGTCGTCATCTGCTGGCATCAAGAGGTGCATACCGGCCATTTCAATCATTTCATCTGTGGTGCGTGCCTTCCGGGCTTTCCAAAACCTTATTATGATCAATGTAGCTCCAGCCAAAATCGTACATCCAACTATAATTTTCAGTCCATCTGACAGCCAAGATGGCATCCATGACCATAATATTGAAAACCAACTCCCATCCTTTGTTACACCTTTACTTTCATCCATCATTTTAGAATGCATCTGGGCCAATTGTGAAACTGCTTCTGTCAGTGTACCGTTGTCAGCATCGTTGGCAGGGATGAATGTACAGCATGATTGTCCTATCTTTGCGCAAACTCCTCCTTCCATTGCTGTGAGGAGGTCCAGTACATATCTGTTCTGAAGTGCTACCATTCTTACTGCCCGCAGTTCCTCTTTTATGGCGTTAAATCCATTCACTGTAGAGTTGATGGTCATCATTAGTTCCCATCTAGTTATCTGGAGCCATTTTGCATTTGCGTAAGCCTGTAATCCCGGATGTATTATCGAGGAGAAGAATATTGCTGCTCTGCTAAAGAGTCTGTGTTCTGGCGGAATTGAGGTGAGTGCTGTTTCTGATCTACCCCATAGGTAATTTCCCGTCAGAGGTTCTCCTTGTCTTTTCTTTCTATTCAGGACAGTATTATTGCTGTTAGTTTCGTTCTCTGGCCCCTTCTGAGGTTGCACAGACCTCTTCTTCCTCTCGTTCCCTTCATCCATTTTGGGGAAGTTGGCCATATTCACGTGTTTCTGGGGTACCACTAGTGATGGTACATTGACGTGCACTAGTGTGCATATACCATTCCACAGAGGGGGCAGTGTGTGGTATGCTTTGTCTCCGCAGGCCCAATAGTGGTCCATTATCACTGCTGTCCCTGATCCCCCCTCAGGTAACTCCATCACGCTTGCACAGTTGATGTTATACCTACGCCCACCTCTCCTTTATGTTGGTAGCATACCTTAGGCGCAGTTAGTGGCAGTATTATTATTGGGTCTTCATCCTTTTCTATCCACGTGAGCATGGGTACGTACTTGATCCAAGTCGTCCAACATCTGTGGTTGTGCCCATCGATAGTGGAAATAGTTTCTTTTGTTATCATGTTGCTGCCAACAACTCCTATCTCCCATTTGTTGTCCAAGTACACCTTCCCTGTTATCGTCACCAGTGCCCTCTCCCAACATCCTGTTTTACC
The DNA here is from genome assembly GCF_040938575.1 of Ambystoma mexicanum. NCBI lineage: Eukaryota > Metazoa > Chordata > Amphibia > Caudata > Ambystomatidae > Ambystoma > Ambystoma mexicanum. The sequence continues at coordinate 553,142,433 of NC_090939.1, forward strand.
AGCAACTTCAGTGGCATACCAATCACATGGTAGGTACTGTAGTGTTACCTTCTTTGTTTCTCCGTGCTGTTTTTTCATCTATTTCCGTGGCAACAAAAGTTTGAGAAGCGCTCATGGCATATGGAATTAATGAGCAAACGTAGCAGCTGTCTTCTGTTGTCTGCTTGCCTATGTGTTGATACCACATGTTGTTTGAGATGTGTGCTGAATCTTGTATGTAATTGTCAATACCTTTATTATCTGAATATGTGCTGCGTTTAACCTTATTATCTTTGTGTGGAATTATACTAATACCACCTGACCTAACACCTGTTGCAGCTGGGGGTGGGGGTATATTAGGTTTGGGTACAGCAACAATATTTGTAGCATAGCTGTACTGCCATACAGAGGCAGCCAAGAACCCGGTGATCATCAAAATCCCTATCAATTTTATTACACAAGCTAATTTCACCGGCCTTTTGCTCTTACCTTGCTGCAGTCCGGCAGCTTATTCTTGCGACGTTAAAGTTGCCCGCCTGAAACTTCTCAATATGCTTGTTACTAGTGTTAGTGGTTGTTAATTTTCAAGCCATCCCTATCAGATAGTCATTCAGTGCCCAGGCGAAGAGCTGTTCCCATGCCACTCTAAGTGATCTATCTCTTAGGGCAGGCAAGTATGGGTGGAGGTGGGGCATTGAATATTCTATGGCCAAGAGGAATGCTGTGTAGTAGACACGTACCCTTCTTTTATTCAGGTACGTTGGCCTTCTTACTTCATATACAAATTGGTGTGACAATTCTTCTGGGTAGTTATCGTCTGAGGGTACCATCTACTCCTGGGCAGTGAATTTGTTAGTTAACTTACTTTTTAACAGTACAATAATACGCAGTACCTGCATGTGCGAGAGAAAAGAAAGAGAGAACATTTAAGTGTTTACATGTGTATATGTGCAAAACAATGCCCTTCAGTTCTGTTGTTACTACAGTGGGTAGGGGGTCAATGGGCAGAGGGTTTGGGGCTTAGCTGGCGGAAGTCTCTTTACTCTTTGATCGGGTGACCATGGGGTGGGTGGGTCCAATAGTTGTCTCTGGGGGATCTGGGGGTTGACACGGTATGGGGACACTTAAGCCGCCAGTAATGGTAGAAGTCTCTTCCTCCGTTGGCGACGCTGTTGTTGTTCTTCCGATGGCCCTGTCGGTGGCGCTGGGGCGGGTCAGAAGTTTGTAGATCTTTACGTCATGTAGGTGATTCCAGGCACGTTTGTCCTGTAGCTTTACTGCTCTCGTTGATGTCTCCTCTACCAGATGGGGGCCAGTGAAACGCGGGTCGTTACACTTTCTGTTGAAATTGCGGAGTAGCACGTGGTCACCTTTAGCAATTTTACACAGTCTTTCCTTTTCCAGTTCTTTAACCGCGTCTTCTTGTTGGTCGCTGTTAGACCCGCCCCGGGTGCGCTCGAGCTGTTGAGACACAAACACTACACTAGTAATCAAAGAAGACACATTTCATCACCAAAAACATTAGCAGTGCTATCTTGGTCTGAGAATGCTCTTGATGTTGGCGTCAGAGGAAGGCGCACCTGGCGTCCGGTAACCACCTCGTGCGGGGTGAGGTGGTGATCGGAGCCGGGCCTATTTCTTAGTTTGAATAGGGCTAATGGAAGGCAATATAGCCAACTCTTTTTTGTTGTTTGCTGTATTTTTGCAATTGCTTCCTTTAGTAGGCCATTCAGGCGTTCGCATACACCGTTGGCCTGGGGGTGGTATGCACATGCGAATTTATGTTTGATGCTCAATAAGGACGTGATGTGCTGGAACATTTCGTTTGCGAAATGCGGGCCATTGTCTGACCGCAGTACCTCGCACACCCCCCACCTGGGGAAGACCTCCTTCACTAGGAATTTAGCTGCTCTGAATGCATCTGGGTGGGAGCATGGCCCTGCTTCAATCCACCTCGAAAATGGGCATACTACTACAATCATATACCTGTTTCCTTGACATACGTTGATCATATCAACATAGTCAATATGGAGATGTCGGAAGGGTCCCTCTGGCCGGGGTATAGTACCTTTTATCACCTTCAGAGTGTGACCGGCCGTAAACTGTTGACATGTGAGACAGTTACTTATGAAATTTGACACATGGGAATTTAACTCGGGGCAAAACCAGTCTTCCCTAATTCGTGCTGCAATTACTTCCTTGCCTGTATGGGCTGGGTGGTGTAGTTGGCTCAGGGCGGTATTCAATAGTGCCAGTGGCATTACCATCTTTCCAGTGTTACCCTGGCGCCATAGTGCGTCAGTTGGTGACATTGTGCATCCTCTTTTTACCCATATTTCTTTTTCTGCCATTGGTGCAGCCGCTTGTAGCTCCATTATCTGTGTGGCGGGGAGATGTGTGTACCCTTCTCTTAACAACATCTCCCTAGCCATTCCCCTCCCTCTCCCTCTCTCTGACTCTGGGGGGTCCCATATCTCACCAAAGTACGCAGCATACTTCGCATGTGCGTCTGCCGCTGCATTCCCTCTTGAGACATGATCTTCTCCATTGGTATGTGCGGTATATTTGACCAAGGCTAATTCCTGGGGGTTGTTTATTACTTCAATTAGTTCAGCCAGTAAGAGAGCATGTTGCACTGGAGTGCCGTCAGCTCTTCTAAACCCTCTTCTTCTCCATTTTGACAGCCCTGAGTGGACAGTGGACGTAACATATGCGCTGTCAGAATATATGGTCACTCGTTTATTAAAGCTTTCCTTCAACGCCAAGATCAGAGCAATTAGCTCTGCCGCTTGAGCAGAGTAATGCTGTGGTAATTGTACACATTTCATTGCCACACACACCGGTACCTCCATCATTTTTACCACTGCTGCCCCAGTCCTCCTTACCCCATCTTTTTGGTCAATTGTTGATGACCCATCAATGAACAGGAGCTCACCTCCCTCTAGTGCGTTTTCTTCAACTTTTCTAGCACATGAGTACATTTCAGTGGTTTGCGTACAATCGTGGGCATAATCTCCTTCCTCAATTACTTCTGCTAAAAACCTTGCAGGGTTGACTATGCTAAATCTAACAATTGATAGTTCAGCTCTGGATAATATTATCTCATACCCTGATGCCCTCTGCGTGGTTAGGGTGGACTTGGGTTTATTCAATATTGCAAATAGTGCATGTTCCACAAATAGTGTGGTTGGGCATCCCATTGTTATTGTTGACGCCTTTTCTACCGCAAAAGCAGCTGCGGTGAGGCCTTGTTCGCAAGGGAAATGACCCAACATTACAGGATCTAAGTGGCCACTGTAAAATGCTACTGGTTTTTAGCCCATACTGGTTTTTTGAGCCAACACTGCTTTCATTACTGCTGAGTCGCAATGTGAGAATATGAAAAATCGTCGCTCATAATCGGGGGTGGCCAATACTGGAGCAGTTGAAATCGCATCTTTTAGTTCATCAAAAGCCTCTTTCATTTCCATAGTCCACCCCAACTTTTTCTCCCCTTTGTCAGCTTCTTTTAACCCCTCAAGCAGGGGTCCTATGTATGAGCTGTAATCAAATACCCATGCTCTACAGTAGTTGCACAGACCTAGAAACTGCTGTAGTTCCCTCACTGTTTGTGGCAATGGCGTTTTTGAAATGGCCTGTGCTCTTTGTGGGGCAATCTTTCTTCCATGTTGGGATATGAGCTGACCAATGTACAATACCTGTTCCTGACAGTACTGTAACTTTTCCATGTCTACCTTGTAACCTTTTTCAGCCAATATTGTCAGCATCTTTAATGAGTCCTCTCTGCATCTATTTTCATTTGTGCTGCAAATTATTATGTCGTCTACATACTGCAACACTGTGCTTCCTACTTCAATGCTACCCAAATCCATCTGTATTACTCTGTTGAATATAGAGGGTGACTCGCAGTATCCTTGTGGCAATCTAGTGTGTTTCCACTTTGTGTTTCTATATGTGAAGCTTGTCAAATCTTGTGAGTCTGGGTGCAATGGTATTGAGAAAAAAGCATTTTTAAGGTCGATCACTGTAAATCGTGATGCTTCAGCTGGAATGCCACACAATATTGTGGCCGGGTTTGCTGCTATGGGGTACTCTGCTTCCACAATGTTGTTCAAGGGCCTGAGGTCCTGTATGAAGCGCCAAGACCCCCCTCTAGCCTTGCGCACTGGGTATACAGCTGTGTTACATGGTGATTCTGATGGGACCAGTATGCCATTATTTATGAAGGCCGTTATGGTTTCATATATGCCCTCATCTGCCTCTTTTGATAGTGGGTACTGTTTTACTCTGGGGAGTATTGCACCTTTTTTCAATTTTATCCTCACACCCCCTATACTTTTTATACATCCTACGTCATAGGGGCTAGTAGTCCATAGCGATGTGGGTACCTTTGACATATCCTCCTCAAAGAAGGGAACTGGGGTGGATGCGGGTGCCTCAAGTGCCATTGCAATTTTTTGTGCCACTTGTTTATACGCCACTCTTAGCCATATCTCCACACTCATCATAAACACCATTTCACCTTCCTCCTTTTCTTCTGAGAATAGCTCCTCGTCTGACACCTGGGTTAGTCTGCATCCCTCTGCTAGTGCTATTACTGCTCTCCATGCTCTTCCTTCACTGTCTTGGGCATGCACTGCAATGTAATCAGCTGTTGCTATGATACTCTCTATGTTCACTGAAATCACCTTTCCTTCTGGTTCATTGGCTGGAGTTTCTGGTCTAAACAAATAGGTTGCAGGCCTCCTCCAGATCTTTCCTTCTATCCCTGGCATCCATGCAAATGCCATGTCTGTCCCGTACTGAAATAGTTCACCATCAACTGGATCAGCCCTAATCGCTGTCTGTCCGCAGTATGCTTGCATGATTTGTCGTGCTGTGAGCATGTTGATCCCTGGGGTAGAGCAAATTATGCCGTTTTCCGTAAAGGAGATCGTCATATTCAACCTATTCATGATGTCTCTTCCCAATATATTTACTGGTGAGGCCCTAGAATATAAAAGTGGGACTGACATGTCACAATCTCCTATTGTTAAGGGGACGTTATCAGTAAAGGGAACCAACCCCCTAGCCCCAGAAAATCCTTGGGTGTTCATGGCTTCGCCTGACATCTTAAACTTACCTTCCCTTATGCAAGACCGGGTCGCCCCGGTATCAACAAGGAATGATAATTTTTTGTCACCTATCGTTACCTCTATGCGTGGTTCCTCCGCACTATTAGGGGTTACTGACAGGATGGGACACACCAAGGCCGTCTGTGGGCTGTCCTATTGAGGGTACAACGATTGGCCGTTTCCTGTGTAAGGGTTGTGTCCTAGTACTGTCACCCTACCCAGTTGTGTTTGTTGTGCTTGGGGTTGTTGTGTTGTCGCTACCTGTTGTTGTGGCAGTGAAAATTCCTGTAGCTGTTGTTGTGTTGCTAGTTGTTGCTGGTCATTTCCTTGTTGCAACGTCTGCTGTTGCTGTATCCCCTGCTGTTCTTGTGTGGGCCTTAGTTGTCCCTGGTCGTTCCATAATGGTGTCCCTGGTCTTACTCTACACGTGCGTGACATGTGCCCTACCAAACCACAAATCCAACACACTGGTGGTTCCCTACTTTGCCATGGAAAGCGACCTGAGTTGTCCTGGTATACTGGTTGACCGGTGGGGTAGTAGTTTCTAAGTCCTCCCACCTGTTGTTGTGTGTTATATCCGTATCCCCTCCCTCTCATTATTCCTCCTCTTCCCCTGTTATAGTTATAATACCCAACACCTGGCGTTGAGTATCCTCCTCCCAAGTTGGTTGTGTATGGTTGGAGTGGCGGCATCTGTTGTGTTATACTCTGGGAGGGTTGTATTTGGGAGGTATCTTGTGCAGCCACTACTTGTGTGGGGCTTTGGGTCATTGTTGTAGGTGTAGTTATTAGTGCCCCTTCCATTGTGTATTTAGTAAGTTTTTTCTGGACAAGTTTAGCCTCTTCCGCTTTCCTGTCCTCTTCCTTTTGTTTCATTTTACCTTGCCATGTCCTACAATGGTGTACTATTGTCAGTTGTATTTCTGGCCATGCTTTTGCTTCCATTCCCACCACTTTCTTCAGTTTTTTCTGAACTCCTTCTGGGAGCCCTTGTACCAATATATGATAAAATATTGCTGGTGTTTTGTCCCATTGTTCTCTAGTTTCCATGCACCACTTCTCTTGAATTTCCTGGATATAATCAACAGGATCTTCGTTCTCACGCATCTTGCGTGAGGTAATTGCTCCTATGTCTGATGTGTCTGGGTACTGTACCCTTAGTGCCTGCCATAATGCATGTCTGCAGTTTGCGAATGGTGCCCCATCGTGTGATGTGTTGGTTATGGTTACCCCAGTAAATCCCGCTCTTTTCCAAATGTCATCCGCTGCATCCCCTAATATGGATATTAGAAGGCCCTTTACATCCCCCATTGCCAGTTTCTGTCCTGCGGTATGTTTTTCCATTTCATATATCCGTTTACCTGCACCTCCACTTAAAGATGGGAGCCTGCACTTTATGTTTTCTTTGTCTACATGCTTCCAAGGGACATATTGTGGTCTCACCCCTCCCCTCTCCAGAAGTGGCATTAAGTTGTGTCTCGTTATATCCCTTGGGTTCCATAAAATTGAGTCCCCACACCCCTCCTCTTCTTCCCTCTCTCTTATGTCTTCTATTCTGTCCGTAATTCCCCTGCTCGTAGCTCCTTCTCCTCTTTCTTTTCCCCTTCTTTCATCATCTCCTGTGGCTAATGTGGGCGTGTGTATTTGTCCTTCATGCCTACGTCTAGGGAGGTCTCTAAGCCTACCTACATAAGGTGTCATTTCGTTTGTGAAAGGCGCGAGTTTAGTTGTACGTAGTGAGCGTGGGGCGGTTGACTGATGGTAGGATGGTGAGGGTGTGACAGTGGCTGGAGTGGGTGTGGCTTCATTTATCTGCCCTTTCGCTATCCCTCGCTCTTCCTCCTCACTTTTCTCTAGTTCATCCTTTCTCATACATATCCAGGGTGAGTCTGTATTGGTCCGAGTGGTGTATAGTTTATCTATGCTTTCCCTGTCACTGTTTCTTCCCTCCTTCTCCATTCCTTCTTCTTCCTCACTACAAAAGTCGTCTGTATGTGGCTGCCCCCACTCTGTCTTTCTCCCCTTGATAGTTACAGTTTTTAAGTCTATTAGATCTGTGTCTCCTCTTTCTCCTTTACCACCAGCTCCCCTTTGTGCTGATGTTGTTGCTACCTCTGTATCTCTATATACATACCTCCTTTCCTCAATCTCTCCTCTCCTATTTTCTCTTTCCTCTTCATTTCTCTCCTCCATCTCTCTACCAATTCCCTCCCTTTTCCTTTTTAATTCCTCCATTACTTCACTACTCATCCTTCCCAATACCCATTCATCCTCTTCCTTCCTTTCCCTTCTCACCCTCTCCCTTTCTAATATACTCTCTATCACCCTCCCTTCTTCGTATTTCCTTGTTGTTTCTGATAGTAATCTCTTCTTCCACATTGCCATTTCTTTTTCTTTCTCTTCTTCTGCCTTTTTCCTCTCTCGTATTACTGCTCTTGATACCCTTTCAGCTGCAGCTTTTACCCTTTCCGCTTCTCTCCTTTGCTCCTCATTTCGTTCCCTTATTGTTTCTAACTCGTTCTTACCTTCTTTCCTTTCCCTTGCTCTCTCTCTTTCCTCCCTCTCGAGTTGTTTGATTAGTTCATTCTGCTCATCCCTTAGCTCTGCTAGCCGTTCCTCCAAAACCTCTTCCTTTCGTCTTATCAGCTCTTCTCCCCTTCTTTCACTCTCCCTGGTATTATCCTCGTCCATCTTCCTCACCACTTCCCTCTCTTCTCCTGTTAATGTACCTCGTAACTTTAATAGTATCTGTGCAGCTACCCACTCGTCATGTCCTATTTCCTCACTTTGCTCTTCTCCAGTCCTCCCCTCCCCCTCTGGTATCTTCCTATATGCTGATCCCGTAGTACTAGTCCTCTCCCCTCCCTTGTTCACACCTGTCACTGCATATGGTGGCGGGCTGTATGTCGGGTTCGAGTACCCCTCAGCCGCCCTTAGTTGTTCTCTTCCTATTTCTCCTAGTTCTCTTAAAGGGTACAACCCCCCTCCCTCTGTTTTCACTACCTTTGCTAGGGTTATGTCGTCGCTCTGTTCCTTTTTTAGTTCATTTTCTTTTGGGTTGTTATTCTTTTCTCCTCCCTCCTGTCCGTTCCCCGTGTTCTTTGGGCCTTCACTCTCCTTCTCCCCACTATCTCCTTCCTCCTTAATCTCTTTTCCTTCCGGTGTTTCCCCCATAGTGAACATTCCATTTGGTCCTGGTCTGGACCCCTGGAACATCCGCCATAAGTTAAACATCTCCACATGGTTTGTCAATTTCTTCCCCTTGTATGTATTATGCAAATGGTTTAATAGTGAATGTTGGGTATATGGATCGAAGCTACCATTAGGCGGCCATGGTGTTGTCATTTTGTTGTCCGTCCCCTGTGTCCATTCAATGCTATACTTGATCAATTTCTCCCGATGGGGTGACAGTGTTTTGCATATGTGCTGTAGTGGGGTAGTGAGGGTGTTTCCCCACCCTCCCGATCCTGTTCCGTGTGACATAGCAGCGCTCCACTTGCTATCCTTCCCCTGTTTGGTAACTGTTATCTTACTAACACCTACAATACACAACCTTTTACCTTTACCTGGCCCCGTGAGTTTGGGGACTTGCGATAGTCCGCTAAGGAAAATTATTAAAATATAGTATTTACATTTGCATATTCTTTTCTTCCTTGCCTTCCTTTACACAACACCCTTACAGCCCCCTGCGGCCGAGGCGCACGCAGCCCCCTACAGCTGCGTACCCCTTGTTACGTTCTTATACAGTCGTCCTATTTTCATTTGCTCCTCCTCCCTCTTGTACCTTTGCCTTGGCCTGCGCTCTCCGTGCGTAGCCACGTCCCCCCTTTTGCCTTTTCCCCGATCAACTCGTTACCGTTTATCTCCGTTTCCACTCCCTTACCACAACTCTCTACCCCACCATCCTCCAAAAGAGAGATGCCTTGTGCTCGCGATATCCTATGAAAGCCCTATTGGTGACCTCACCGATCTCTTCAAACTAGTAGTTAGGTCTTAATACACTTACACTATACCCCCGTTAACCCCACAGCTGTCTTCCTGTCACGCCCGGAACAAGGTAATCAACAATATATAATCGGACTGCGCACGCTGCGTCGCCTCGCGTGTGATACGCCCCTCGACAGGAGGGCTTAACCAGCCAATTATCTTCCGTATTAGGCAACCAACTAGCTACCGCCTACAGGGAAACGGCATCTACCTATCGAGTTTCTTGCTCGATCAATAGGGATCCTCATCTACTCATTGATCAATAATCACCAAATCGTAGGAAACCGCACATACACACACCCGTACACGTAGTCGCGACCTAGGCCAATCAGTGTCTACGAGCGGTCGCACGTGATGTTTTCGTGCTCTGCCCCCCTCTTTCGCGTATAGCCAACACTAAATTGTCATACCTTCGCCGCGCACCTGTGCAATACCTCCCGCCTCCCTTATTTAATTCCTCCCCCCTCCCTCACAATTTCACATTGCTTGTTGGGTGTGGCATACTCACCAAGTTCTCTCAATGCGTGGTCGCTCGACTGCGTGCACCCCTCCAAGCGGCTCGCCACCTCCCCTCGTCTGGACCACGTCTGGACACTCGCCAACCGCGGGCGGGATACTTCTCAACCGGCTCCCGAAGGCCAATATCCGGATTGCGCCGTCCGGTCTTCTCGCAGTTCCGCGATGGTCCTGTAGTCCTCAGAAGGGGGCAGCGGCAGAGGGAGCTGCACCGCCGGGCCTCCTCGTAGCGGGAGCACTCGGAAAAATAAAAATAAAAGCAGACCTTAAACAGATCTCAGCAGTGCCTCCAACTTGTCGGGGGGAAATTCTGCCGGGGTCGGCTGGGCCGTCCGCAGACCTCCGGGCAGGGAGGCCCCAACTCCTCCCGCGTATCACAAAAATGAGTATGAGACGCACACAAGAAGCAAGGTGGTTCTGCTGTTTATTATACAAACGGCAGGGATGGGTCAAGGAGCGTACGCGTCCGTCCTGACACACACACAACCGTGGGGCTCGCAGGCCCTTTTTACGGTGGTATGACGCGCTACTTGCGTCACCTCGAAAAGTTATCAAAAAACCTATCTCCACTCTGGATTGGTTACTTGAGTGGTAGGGTTAGTATAGCATACATATAGAGAAGGATATTAGTGGCTGAGGGTCGGTCAGGTGGTATACCTGGGTTGTCCCTGCAATTAGATACATGAGAATTGTTACATGAAGACCCCTGAGGATTGGTCAATGTTAATGGCGTCAATGATGAGAGCCCCATGTTCTGATTGGTGCATTCGCGAGCCTCCCAGCCTGGGACCATCGCCGTTCCCAGCTCGCGGTGTACCTGTCATTTGCAACAATGTTTCACTATGGGTACGTGCAGACAATGCGAGGACTTATTCATGGACTGGAAGGCCGACTACTCCCACTGTCGCAGTCCATTGACTCCTTTATGTGTATCTGCTTGTGTCTCGTAACGTGGGATCCAGGCGCCTCCATTCTCCTAGCCTTGGCATCCGTTCAGGTTTGGCTTGGTCACGTGAGGCGGGACCGTGTTTGAGGCCGAATTCTGCACAATTAATATTGTTTTTTCCACTGTGTGCCTTGTTTAATTTGCAGGTGCGACCTTGACGTTGGTGTGCGGCGCGCGAGATTGCAACATTGTGGCTTGGCTGTCTGCCTTTCGCCGGGCTCATTCTGCAGGTTCAGCAACCGGACTCTTGTTCATTTTAATGTTCATGGAAGCTCTTGCTTGCGGCCTACTTGAATCAGGCGCATAAATGGAGCCGTTGAATGCACAGGTGCTTTAGGTTATAAGGTTTATGTGAAGCGTAAGCAAGCCATTTAGATCAAGTTCATCGTGCGTCTTGCGTTTCTGCATCTTAAAAGCCTATGTGAAAAATAATAAAGATGCACGTCCGTGGATGTGTCCATCACCTATGTCATAGCGCTGAGTATATTCTTCGTGTAGGTTGGTGTAGGAGTGTCCAGTGTGCATGGTCGTACAGGTGTGACCGTTGGCTAGGTCGTCATGGCATCTCTAACGATGTGTTGGTTTAGTCGAGTTGATCCATGTTGCAGGTGTCGGCCTGGGTAGGGCGGGCTGCTGGGCAGGTAGTGCAGGTAGGTGGGCACATCCGTAGGTTCCTGTACCAAGGTATTTGGTCGTCTGGTAGATGGGCAAACTCGTCTCGTGGCGGGTGTCTAGGCCGTGATCCTCTAGGCCAAGCGCGAGAGGGGATTGGCGGGAGTCTCTTGTTCCATTCTCCCACTTCAGATTGTTTTTGAAATCAGACTATGGAGTAATAGTTACTACTTGAGTTTATCACTACAAAAAATGTGTTTGTGTAATTACTAATTTTTATATATGTTAAATTGTGGTTTTGAACAACCTTGTTTCTTAACCTTTTGATGCTGAGATCATCAGTACATACATTTATATTTTTAACACACACACAAATAAACAAGTGTTTGGTTGTTATTACAACAATAGGGTGTGCAGGGGACGGGAGTGTTCCTCAAAACTGTGGACACCTGCTGTTCTCACATTGTTTGACACAACCCAGTGTCAAGGTTGATATTCCCCCCGCACCCCACTAATTACTTCAAAATATTAACCATATTCGAAATAGGTGTGCTCTAGGCCAATTAGTTTCTAGCTTTTGACAGACCCTATATATATATATATATATATATAGAGTGTGACATAAAAGCCTTTGCAGCATCGATTCCAACTTCAATTTTTAGATATGTCATTTTCTAAAATTAACACACTAACTGAGAAACATGCAACTACATTTGCATTTGATGAAGACGAAGCAAATCGGATATTAGGCCTCATTAAGGATATGGAATGTAGTACACCTGTTACAACTAATACTGACAAAACTAATATCACAACTTGAAAAGGTAATTAGGCATGAGATATCACAGAAGTTACATGCCACCACTTTGGCACAATACTACCGGGCTCAGCGTATTCCGAGGGGATTAAGAGTTTATCTAAGGCCGACTCTGTGCAAAGACAATCCTGACTTTGTTAAAAAGTGGGAGCATATACTAAATAAGTGCTCACTGGATTTAATCCTGTTAACCCTAGAGGAGCTATTTAAATCAGTCAATAGATTGGACAAAGAAATACTGGAACTATCGGAGCAACTGTCAGCTATTAAAACAAAAGAGGAATTAACAAATATCATAGAGGAGGTCAATCAGACCTTAGAGAACTACAAGAAGGATAATGAACAACGGAAAGTCTGCAAATTTAGACGGGATACATTACACTATAAACAGGACATAGTCTATACCTGGCAAGAACATTATTTTCAGAATAGACCAGATCCTAATAAACGGCAAACCTATAAACCAAGACCTTCAGGACAGGAAACAAGTGACCCCAGTAGTGAGGTCCCCACTAATGGTGTAGATTCAACTAACACAGTGAACAGTCAGCCCACAACCACAACACTATATATGTCTCAGGAGGCCTCTTCATGGAACGCACAACCGTCTCCTTTTTTAGAAAAAAGGCAAAGAGACGAGGCATCAAGAAACCTAAGACCAAGAAACAAACCAAACAGCTAGTTGTGAACATCTGGCTTTCGCTGCCACCTTCTGCCCCCCCCTCCCCCTTCGGCTGACTCCCACCCTGACACAGCCCTCTCCTTGCTCCACTCTGCTATTTCTGATACTCTTGATATCCTTGCCCCTGTCATGAGAATCCGCCTGAAGCCCAAAGCCAAATGTAACTCCTGGTATGATTCGGATCTCGTCACCCTAAAACGCAAGTGCAGGGTGGCAGAGAGGAAATGGCGTGCTTCTTGTTCATCCTCTGACAAACTGGCCTGCCGCCTGCTCCAAAGGCAATACCGTCTCTCCGTTCTCACCAAGAAGAGAGCCCTTATCCAAGCCCGCATCTCTGCGGCATCTAACAATTCGCCCAAACTCTTTAAAATCTGCAAGGAGCTTGCCACCCCTGCTGCAGTCTCTACCTCTCCTGTCCCCTCCCAGGCCCTCTGTACTGCACTGGCCTCTCACTTCATCTCTAAAACTCAGGACATCCTGTCCTCACTCTCCTCCTATCACCTCCCTCCCTCGCTTCCCTGCTCTTCCTCCGGCCCTTCTGCAGCCACCCCTCCTCCCTCCTTCTCTGCCTTTCCCCTTTTCTCTGCTGACGAAGTTTCCAGACAAGTCCGATCTATGAAAGTCTCGTCTAAACAGGTTCACCCCTGTTCCTCCAAAACTATCAAGGACCACATCGACTCCCTGGCTCCTGCCCTGGCTGACTTTTGCAACCTCTCCTTCGCCTCTGGAGTCTTCCCATCCCCCCTCAAGCACTCCCTTGTGCACCCTCTTCTTAAGAAACCCTCTGCCGACCCCTCCTGCCCGGCTAACTATCGCCCAATCTCTATCACTCCCTTCCTGGGCAAGCTCCTGGAGAAACTGGCCATCTCCCAGCTTAACCTCCATGCTGAAGCTGTTGGTAGTCTTCATGACCACCAATCCGGCTTCAGAGCGGCCAGAAGCACGGAAACTGCTCTCCTGAACATCCGTGATGACCTGCTCTTGAACCTCGACTCCAACACTCTGTGTGTTCTCATTCTGCTCGATCTCTCTTCTGCCTTTGACACTGTCAACCATGCCATCCTGCTCAACCATCTCCGCGATAACCTGGGTATCACTGGTCAGGCTCTGGCGTGGCTGACCTCTTTCCTTTCCAATCGAACCTCCCAGGTCCAACTTGGGTCCTTCCTCTCTGACATCTTTTTCTCCACCTGTGGTGTTCCCCAGGGATCTAATCTCTCTCCCTGGCTTTTCAACCAGTATCTGGCACTTCTTGCCCACCGCATCGCCGCCCTCTGCCCCAACTTTCAGTGCTATGCGGACGATACCCAGCTCATTTTCAGGCTACCCTCGGCCTCCTCCTCTCCTGCCCTCATCTCTGACTGTCTGTCTGCTATCCAGGAATGGTGTGCTGCCAACGACCTCCGCCTTAATGCTAGTAAGACTGAGATTCTACTCATCGGCACACCCACTACCTCCTTCCCTTCAGCTCTCTGGCCAGCCTCTCTTGGGCCTCTTCCTGCTCCTACCTGCAAGGCAAAAAACCTCGGGGTCACCTTTGACTCCACACTCTCCTTCTCTCCTCATATATCTGACGTCTCTAAGAAGTCACACTACCAGCTGCACCTCCTTAGAGGTATTCTTCCCTTCCTCTCGTTCCCCCTGAAGCTCACTGTCTTCCGAGCCTGGTTCTCTCGAAGCTGGACTACTGTAACAGTCTTTATCTAAATCTGCCTGCCTCCACTCTCCGCCCTCTGCAACTCATCCAGAACAGAACTGCAAGACTTGTCCTTGGCCTCAAGCCCAGGGACCGTATCTCTCCAGGACTGAAATCTCTACACTGGCTCCCAGTGGCTGCGAGGATTAAGTTCAAAACCCTCTGCATTGTCCACAAGGCCTTCTGGGGCCTGGGGCCTAAATACCTGCAACTCTCTCTTCCTAAATATCTTCCTTCCCGAGCCCTTCGCTCATCCGTCTCCAACTCCCTCAGGGTCAGCCGCCTCTCGAAGCAACGAGCTGGGGGTAGATCTCTCTCTGCGGCAGGTGCCTCCCTCTGGAACAGCCTTCCTGCCTCCCTGAAACTTGAGGAGAACCATCTCCGGTTCCGGATGCACTTCAAAACCTTCCTCTTTGCTTCTGCTTTCTCTCTCCCTCTCCCCTGCTAATTCTTCACTAAATTCTGCACTGAATCTGAAACTTGGCCACTCTCATCGACCTCGGTCCTGGGCCCAGCCACTCTCCACTTGCACTGCCTCCCTGGCAACCCCTGCACTGCGGGACTGTTCTCTATATCCCTACAGCCCCCCCTTCCCAGCACTTGTCTGCACTTACCTTGCACTTGCCACCAGCTGGCCCTATTTATTTATTTATCTATTTATTTCTATTCTACTTACCTTGTACTGCACTTTTCCCTTCCCCCTACCCCTGCACTTGCGCGGCCTGAATGACACATGGCCTAGTAGGATCGTTGTCTGTCCTCCCCCTGTGCCCCCTCCCTGCCTCGTCGCGCCTTGAAACACTTGTGTATAGGCGCGTTACAAATGCCATATCATATCATATATCATATCATATCATATCTCAAAGAAACATTTGACGAGTGATCAAAAAGACACACTAAATATGGGCTTATCATTTATACCTACCCAAAACTCAAATCTTTTGGAAGAAAAAATCAATCTACATAGACTTGCATGCAAGATGAAACATAAGGTGTTTTTTTAACACCCAGACCGAAATGGACTCTATACGAGAAGACCATAAATATTTGGAGATCAAACCCAAAAGCAGATTTGACCCACAAGTTAACAATCTAACCATCAAAATATTTCAAAAACAAGTTATCAAGGATTTGAAAAGAGTGAACTTTACAAAAACCAAGTACTATAACATCAGAAGAAGACAAAGTGACATCATTAAAGATCTAGCAGAGGACCCCAGCTTGACTTTGAAACCTGCTGATAAGGGAGGAGCAATTGTCGTAATGGATACTACATACTATGACACCAAGATCAACTAACTACTTGAGGATGAAAACACATATATAAAAATTGACCAAGATCCCATTATGGATATTACTGAAATGTTGAAAAATGTACTTGACAAAGCATTAGAAAACAATTGGATCTCTGAAAAAATAAGAAGATTCCTTACCAACGAATATCCGATCACACCCATCTTCTATGGATTACCCACAATTCATAAAGAATTGAAAACACTACCTATGATACCCATAGTGGTGGGCACCAACAGCATCTTTAAACCGCTAGCAATCTATGTAGGTAAAGCTCTACAACCAATAGTCCAAAGTAACCATACTTACCTGAAAGACACCACAGACTTTCTTAACCATCTGAACACATTAACAACTATCAAAGAGGATGATATATTAGTCTATTTCAATGTACAAAGTCTGCTTACATCTATTCCACACCAGGATCTACTAGAGGCACTAGCGTGGTTACTAATGAACAATAACTGCGAAGCCAATAAAACCTTCATTTTGGAATTGAGTAAGATCATACTTGTCAATAATTATTTCAGGAACAAATCACATTTTTAGCTACAAGCATCAGGCACGTCAATGGGCTCATCTATGGCCCCAGCGTATGCCAACTATTTATGTTCCATCTAGAAAGCATACATATACTAAATGTGAATAAATGGCAACAACAACTTGATAACTTGGAAGAGATATATAGACGACATTTTTGTCATCTGGAGAGGAACAAAAGAAGAGTTGGGAACCTTTTTGAGCTTCATAAACCACATCTATAATCACATCAAATTTACCATGGTGGTAGGAGAACCTAAATTGCACTTCTTGGATGTGGAACTACAGATTGGACCAGGAGGAATAATCATCACCATTGTTTACCACAAACCCACAGATGTCAAAAATTCTCTACATTATTTGAGCCACCATCCTGACCATCTAAGGTACAATTTGCCATAGCCAATTTTTACGGTTAAAAATAATCTCATCAGAAACAGCAACACTACAGCAAGAAAATCAATGGGTGGCTGAGAAATACAAAATGAGAGGCTATCCAATGGATATTGTCGAAAAGGCTAAAGACAAAGTCGACTTACTAGATAGGAAAGATCTCCTCATTACTAAGAACAAATCTAAAGACATTCCTTTTCTCCACGCTCTGAGATATTCTGCACACAGCCATCAAATCACAAGAATAATCAAGAAGAACTGGAGCATTATTAAGATGGATCTGCAATTGGACAGATTATTCCCAAAACATCTGGTAATTGCATTTTTAAAGACCAGCTAGTGAAAGCAGAAAGGACAAAGGTCGACAAACAACAAACTTTGAAAAAGAGGAAAACAGGCACATACCCATGCCTGAACTGTTGCAACTGTAACAATGTCATGAAAGGGAGTTATGTGAGACACCCGCACAATGGCAATAAGATTAGACTTAATTATTATAATACATGTGACACAAAATCGGTTATATATGGACTCAGCTGCCCTTGCTTCTTTTTCTGTGTGGGACAAAACCATCAGAAAGGCAAAGGAAAGATGGAATGAGCACAAGAGCAGTATACGCACCAATAACATCAAATCACCAGGAGCAAGACACTTTGCCCAAAACAAACATACCATAGCACAACTCAAAGTGATCATTTTAGAAGTGGTCAAAAAATCACAAAGAGGAGATCATGTTAGACACATGAGTCAGAGGGAGCTTTACTGGATTGAGAAACTGAACAGTTTATCTCCAAACGTCATGAACGAGGAGTACAACTTGGGCTCCTTCTTGTAGAAGGTTTAGCAGCTACTCAGTTTACATGTGGATAATGGCACCATCTATGGATTAAGTACATCTATATGAAAGTCCCTACGCAAAGAAATTACGACCGGTGAGTAGTGAACCTGATGCACATACTTGTCAGATTATGAATCTACAATTGATCATTTCATTTGTTAAATAGATACACATTGTTACCTTAGCACTATGTAAATGTGTCCTTCATATAGGTATATAACAGTTGGAGAATATACTGGTCACAGGCATTCTCATGTTATGTGCGTACAAATGATCATTTCATTTGTTAAGTGTATATTCATTGTCATTTTAGCACCATATGTGTGTGTCCTCAATATATATATACATCAGATTGTGAACATACTGGGTATTTCTATAATCACTGGTTGATGTCAAGTCTTTATGGGCTTGAAAAAAGATTCCCGAATTAAGACATTTTAGGGTTCATGACATTCAGGACAATACTATTTTTTTCACTAAACTAGTGTTCAAAATAATTGATGACAAGTCAATTTTGAACTCCTTTTTTGTGAGAACATTTCCTAATAGAGTTTAACTACATCACAGCAAAAAGTAAACAAAGTGACATCATCGCGCTTTTACGTGATGACGTCACGGCGTCATGTAAATAAAAGGATGGCCATTTTGAATGTGGCATTTTTCGAGCATCTAAAGACGGAGCTCGTACCAGAGGGTCCCCTCTAAGGTAAGCCTGGATAGGATTGAATTAAGTGAAGAGCCTGGGAGCTTACTTATACATTCACTTCTGAATGAGACTTACTCACTGACAGATACAGGCAGTAACACTGTCTGAATATCATTTCAGGTGACGATTTGGGCAACATTTGGATTAAAGATTGGATGCAGTGTATGAAAAAAACACAGCGGCCATTTTGAATAAGCCAAGTCTAACACTATACAGAGCTTATGCTAGAGTGTCAACCCACACAGGTAAGCCAGTAGAACTTAAACTTAATGAGTATTCTACAGTTGACTAAGAGAGGACATACACATTAGTATGACTCCTATATACCAAATTTGAGGCAAACCATGACCACTGACATTCGGTTATATATTTTTTTTCAGAAGGGGGTTGAAGTCTCTCGTGCATACATGATTGAATGATTTTGGCAACATACTGAGTTTCACCATGAAAGCATGGTAAGAATTACTGACAGTGCGAGTTATATTTCCACACACTGATCTTTCTAATTGTTTCAGCAGAATACAGATGTACCAGTATAACTATAGTTGACTTTTCTCTATCCACAGGATAAATAATGCAGAGAAATGCACTCTTGTGGAACCATACAGTATGGCTATCCGCATGGACCCACCCTCACTATGGGAGTAGTGCAAATACCCATATCACAACATTAAGGGTGAATGAAACCCAGAATACGGTGTCTGATCAAAGGATCAAAAAAAAGGGTTGAATGGTCAAAGGATCGACTCCAAAGGACCGAAAACCAAACGATCGATTTTTTTTTAATTATATATATTTTTTGGGGTTTTCGTACAGGTAAAAAAAATGTTTTTTAGTGAAAAATAGCGGTTGGGGGTGACCCCCCCCCCCCAAAAAAAATGTTAAAAAAAAAATGTGATCCTTTGGTTTTCGGTGTCAACCCTTTGACCATTCAATCCTTTTACTGTCGATCCTTTGACCCATAACCCCAGAATACAAGTAATTACAGGCACTATTTTTCTACTAAATAATTCTGGATGCAGATTTGTTTTTTAATAAGTGCTTCATCATTGGTTGGGACTTATATATAGTCTCTTTTTATACTCTTTAGGAATGGCATTATCATAGAAACTAAGAAGGTACAAGGGTCGAAAACAAAGAACAGTGAATGACATAATCCGGTGATTATAGAATATAAGTCATCCAATTATGACAGTTATACATTATTAAGTGTGAAGATTATTAAAATACTTTTTTATTTACTATATTTTGTAGATATACAGTGAAAAGAAAACATTGGTAGACATCTTCTGAAGAAGGGGACACGCTTTACCCGAAACTCGTAATGAGCATTGCACTTAAGACGAGTTTTGTCACCGTATATAACTGAGAAAGATGGACAATTATATGTTATATATGAATTCATAATGTGCAAATGTTTACCTGTGACACACGATAGAATGCTGATGGATTGTTTTTGAAATCAGACTATGGAGTAATAGTTACTACTTGAGTTTATCACTACAAAAAATTTGTTTGTGTAATTACTATTGTATATATATGTTAAATTGTGGTTTTGAACAACCTTTTTTCTTAACCTTTTGATGCTGAGATCATCAGTAAATAAATGTATATGTTTAACGCACACAAATATACAAGTGTTTGGTTGTTATCACAACAATAGGGTGTGCAGGGGATGAGAGTGTTCCACAAAACTCTGGACACCTGCTGTTCTCACACAGCTGTATTGGGTAGCCAATGTGTAAATACAAAGACATGCTAATAGTGAATCCCAGTTCAAGAGGTTGACCAACACCAGCGATGATGATAACTGTCCAAACACATGCTGGTGAAAGGGAAAGCACCACTTGTTTTTTACATAGCATCAAGCAAATCATATGCACATGTCCTGAACATGTTACACTTCCACAATCACCCTACCCACCTCACTCGCAAACACGGTGAGGGCAAATACACAGGGATGCTGTACAGTTGAAAGGAAATTCAATTTGCGTGTGCACACACAATATCCCACTTCACACACCACCACCGGTCCACCCCTTGTGTATACTCACCCCACAAATAAACCCCAAACATAACACTTGTAAGTAAACAACCACACACAACTAACAATGGGCAGGATCAGGGCTACTAAATGGTCTACCAAACACGCACACTGCAAACATAACTTTGACAGATAATGACTGAAAGAGTAAAAAATAAATATATTCAAAAGTTGTATTTTTCGCATACATACTGTAAATAAAATCATAAAAGATGTCCATGAAAAATAGAAAAATAAAAATGTCCATGTGTATAAATATATTTACACTAAAACTACAAATTAAACGATGTGCAAGAAAACAATGAGGTTAGTCCAGAGTCCATTCCAAATAAAAACATAAATAAAAGGAAACTTACACCTACAGAACTATGCACAAAGAAATGGAGTAATGTCTGTGATCCAAGCTCCAAATAATAAGGAAAAATGAAAGGAAACGTATATCTACAAAACTATGTACACAGGCAGCGGGCTAGTCCTCCTCGTCACCAATTTCACTCAATGTCTGTGCCAGGGCATCATCGAGCACTGCGTCCTCTTCCCCCAGGCAGGCCTCCGTTCTCTTCTCGAGGGCTTGGAGGGCCACCAGCATGGACCTCTCCATCCCATCGCAATCCCTGCAAGTATCCTCAAGGATGGCAGCCCACCTCCTTGCCCGACACAGTGCAATCTCCACCCTTGCCATGGCGACTCTCGCCTCCAGAGGCCGCTGCCTCTCTGCCTTGAGTCGCTGCCCGTATCGCATGAACACAGAAGACATTCTCGATCTGAAGTGCACATTTGCATCCTGCCTGACGCCGGATACCTGCTCCCTTGAGATGGTATGCCCTGAGTACATAAGCCTCCTCCTCAGAGCCTGCTGCTGCCATAGCGCCCGGTGCTTGGTTCGCATGGACACCCTCCGGCCTGATGACACTACCTGGGGGTGTCTGGCCCATGCTCTGTTCCTGGGTGCCTGCTCTCCCTCCATTGCCATTTTTCCTGTCATAGCGTGGATCAGCATAGTGACCACCTCATCTGATCCACTGTCGACTCCCAACTCATGCAGACATGTTAGCTCCAACAGATGGGCTGACATGGTAGGACTGGTGCACAGGAAGCCCTGGTGGTATCTGGGCCAGAAGGCACCCTGGAGTACGACTGATGCACAGAGGAGCAAGACGAAGAGGGGCTCACATTAGTGGCCAGCCCACGCAGCACATTTGAGACCAGGAATGCTACTAGACAGTTCAGGAGATACAAGACATCATTGTGGTGATGTGCAAGCACATGAGTGCAACCATGCACATCATCACGAAGGATGTCGGTACGCTTCCCGATACCAACTAGTAGTGGTGCCACTCTGTCCCGAATGGCAACATCTGTAGGCATTGGGTTGTCGGTCTGGGTGGAAACAACTGACACCTGTGGATGGGTCCGAGATAGGGCATGCTGGCAGGTGCATACTTCTGCAGGCGCTGAAACAGGGACAGGATTTTGCACAGGTACCTCCACAGCGACCTGCACAGCCTCATGCCCCTGGGTCAGGACTCCAGCAGTCACACCCACTTCACCACCCCCGCGAGGCCCCATGGACTGGACTAATACGGCCCCCTCCTCCTGCTCCCCCACCAACCTGGATGCCTCATGAGTGTCTTCCGCAGTGGATGGCCCCTGTGTCTGCTCACCTATTCCCCCTGCTGCCGAGGAGTCCACGTCCACCTTCGCCCTCTTGGACCTCCCCTCAGCAGCTGTGGCTGATGGTTGAGATGCAGCACCAGTCTCCTTGCTCCCCGATGATGTTGTGTCCAGACAGCTTGACTGGGCCTTGCTTCTCTGCCCGGTGGAGGCATTCCTGCTGCCTTGCTCCGCAGCACTTTCTCTGCCCTCTTTTTCCAACGCAACTGCAGATAAGGAGACATAGAACACAAACATCAGGGTACTGCACCAATGTGTGTTTGGTACCAAATATATGGGCTTCAAGTACACTGGTAAAGTGTACAACCATCACCACGCTCCACAACACACAGGTCCATGCAATTTATATACATACACATACATGTCTGTCCTTCAAAACAGACAATCACATCCTGGGACATGGCACTGTCAAAACGGATAAATCATACAGGCTACACACACATGTATCATGTGTTCATACACATGACATGCAAACACATCACTGGACAGTCCTTAAGCAGTGCACTGAGTGATCACATCAGACTCCCCTCAACAGCTATCACGCAACATGACTAGGTCACACATTGAAATGCACCTGTTACATCCATCCAGGAGTGATGGCCAGTCACACAGTCACATTTCAGACACATACACATGAACACCATGCAGGCACATGAGGTTGACAACACCAACTCATCTCTCGCGTTTCTCACATGGGCACGTCTCAGACACATGTAACAAACCATGTGCAGGTAGAGAAATGCTGCAGTACAACACAGAATGCAAATATCAGACCATAGAAATCACACATGGTGCACTGAACACATGTAGAGCATTGTCTGGGACATGCACACAGACATCTGTACAAGACTTACATTGGGGCATTGAAGAGGGCATCATATTGCCCCAGGACATGGTCAACCAGGAGGTCAACTTCCCTGGCTGTGAAGTTGATGGCCATCTGCCTCGCTGCCATGGCGTTGCCACTCACCTCAGAAGATGTTGCTTGAGACATGACAACCCACGATGCAGGTGTGGGTGGGCAAGGTGGTCCTGGGGCTGAGCTGTGGAGTGGTGGTAATGTTCTGGCACATTGGGAGTCTTCTGAATCAGCTGAGGTGGTTACATGGCCAATGACAGGAGCACTGGCAATGGCTGGACAGCAGGCACTCAAATTGCAGGGCAGGTGGGCAGCAGGCACACACAGTGGGCAGGCAGCAGCAGATGGCTCGAATGAAGCAGCTCAGGGCAGTAGCAGGCAAGTAAAAAGGCATGTAGGCAGGAGCTTGGGTCTTCTGTGTCTCTCACATGGCCAGCCGGAAACAGAGTGACAGTTACTTCACATGTTCAAAATTAGCATGTACACGTGAAATCAGAGGAATGGGCCTCATCGCATAAATTACGTGACATGCGCTGGGCGTTGGCGTTCAGATTTGGGATGAAGGGGTGCACTGGAGGACATTAAACTTTAAATTGGAGTGGACGGATGTGTGGAGGTTTTTGGGGTGCCACACACATTGTTGACTACTGTGACAGTGCAAACTTCTAATTTTGGTGGGGGATTTGCCTCCGTGCACATGCGTGTGTATTTTTCTTTTTTCTGAGGCTAACAGTGACTCGCGTATGCATTATTCATACTCTGGGCGCCCCTGTGTATCGCATACCCCTGTTATTAACCTAAGAGTAGCATTCCTGGGATTCAAGTATGCATTTTTTGTGTTGCAGGGTGCCACTGCGTACCGCGTAATGCTTTTTCTTTCCACGTGAGATACTGAGGGGTCATGTACACACATTTGGGATAATTGGAGTGCCTGTGTATTACGCATCCCATTCTTTTTTTCATCAGGGGTAATATGGATCCTTGCTGGACCATACTAGTACGTTTTACATCACGTACCCTGCCCTCTCACTCCAATTGCACAAGACAATTGCTTGGTGTGCCTCCCATTGTACAAATCCATCTGTACCATGCATGGGAAGGCCACAAGAGGGAAAGGTGGCAGAGGTGGCCAGGGTCAGGGACGTGCAGAGAGAGATGCGCCCCACCCCCAAAAGAGTCAGGGAGCTGCAGGTGATGCTGCTGTACCAGCACCCTGAAAGATTAAAGAATATCAAGGCTTAATACCACATAATAGGAATACGCCAGTCATGAGGTCAAAGTATAATGTACATTTATTAATAGGCAGCTGTCTGGCTCTCAACACCCCACAATTTGTGCAAGCAGACACTGTCAGATGAGAGTGTTCTGGACATTTCAACAGATTGTATTTGTACAGATTTTCCACAATCCCGGACACATCATCTAGCCCCTCATCGTGTAATACATTTACCTAGGGTTCATGGCCTATCCACATAACTAAGTCATGCTTAAACATCTTTGAATAGTTTGTTGTTTTCCTTTAAACATTTCACATGTTTTCCAAATATAAAACACAAAGGTAACATTCCTTATTTTGCTCGCTTATATGTGTCTATCATTTGTTCTTGAGTTTAACGTCAGTTTAGTTTCAAGGAGTGAAAACAAAGATTTCTGCAGAAAAGCATGTTCAAATATTTGTTATTTTACTTTGCTGTTTGAACGGAGAAGGCACTGTTGGAACAGATGTTATATAAATTACTGATTAGTACGGCTTTTGTTTAACTCCAAGGTTTCTCAGTGTAGGACAAACAATCCACTTTAGCAGCTTCAACATTCTTATCTACGTTGATGTCATGGAAACAGTACAAAGTTAATTTTGCTCTGCTGGAGCCAAAAACACAATTCTAAACATGGGACAGAAAGCAAGAGGTGATCATAATGGTGGATAACTCAAAATGGTGGCGTAGTCAGCCTGTTTCAGATTCATTCAATGTGAATGTGCTTAGGCCAATCATTTACTACCAGGCGGTGTTCATGCAAAATATACTTTTACAACCCAGTCTCATAGAGCTGCAGGGTCATCTGATGTCCCCAACACCCAGGGTCAGGGATCTGCAGGGTCATCTGCTCTCTCCAGCACGCAGGGTCAGGGAGCTTCAGGGTCCACTGCTGTCCCCAACCCCTAGGGTCAGGGAGTTACAGAAATAGCTGTAGTCATCCCAGCCCAGGTACACAGACACACAGGGGGAGATGCTGTCCATGCGCCCAAGGGGAAGGGACATACAGTTAAAGGTCCTGGCCCCACCAATAAGGTAAGGGGACCTGCAGGGGCAACTACTGCCCAGCATCAGTGGGTGATGTCATGGCCCAGGCCACTAGTGGTCCAGCATCTGGTGCCCTAAGTGGTCCCAGCCACACAGGGTCTGCTCCACATGCCTAGAAGCGAAAGCGTGCAGAACAGGGAAATGCTCAATCCCAAAGCACGGCAAAGGACACTGCCATGTCGAGGAAGAGAAGCTTCAATGATGAAGAACTCTAGCTCCTCTTGGACTATGTGCGCGAACATCACCGTGACATGTGAACGCAGCCAGGCAGCACACATATGCCTGCTCAGCATATGGTCCACTGGCAGCGAGTCACGGATGGAATCAACACCTTGGGGAATGAGAGGCACACCGCTCGTGTGGTCATGAAGCGGTGGAATGACACTCACCATCGAACCAAATCGAAGCTGAGTGCCAACCTCGCATCTGCTCTGGTGACTGAGGTGGGTCACCACAGGAGCAGGAGCTCACACCACATGAAGAGGCCATGAGCGAGTTGATTTTTGTGGATCAGCTGCAAGGCATCGGAGGCCTCACAGATTATGAGGAAACGTCCGGAGAGTGATGAAGCTTGTTCATCCTGAATATGTGTATGCAGATAACATAGATGTCTATGATTGTATAGCACTTCTGTCTGCATTTGTATGTCTGCCATGGGTGAACCATGTCATGGTGTACTGACCCGTGCTTAGCGTGCTTGAGATTGCATAAAAACCCATGTGCTGCACATCGGTTGAACATGGCTTTGGGACAGTAGTCATCAACAACCGTTAGATACTAAAAGATATTTCCGGAATGCCAACACAACGGAGCATCTGGGTATTTACACCAGTGATATTAGTGACTCAGCTATGCTAGTCAAGTGCTTGTGTCTGAAGTACGTGCTACACAACATGCACTGCATGTAGTAGAAAGTCCATCCACACATGTCCATAGGTGGTTTCATGCTACCCATACCTTCCATGAACACTGGCAGTGGACGGGACATTGTGCCATAAATGACATAGCATTTTACTACACTGTGCAAATCCCAGCTGCAGCTATGGCACTGAGCCCCTTGTAAAATATTTGTCTCAAGTCATCCATGTTGACCTGCAACACTCAACAGCCCCACGACATGGGTGCATGGCATTGTCCGTCTTGTGTGTCACTGTCCCCTCTTCCTCTCTCCCAGCACATGTCATCACTCTCTCTACATCACACACCTGGGATACCACACTCAGGCCATTTCCACAATGTGTTTACTCCCTGTGCCAGTGGTAAACTGGGGTCAGATGTAATTGTAGTGGACTTTGCTATGATTATTTGTGGACATGTTTTCATGTGCCCTAATGGCATGTTGTAGATCCACTTTTTTAATCAGAATTAGCATATTTCAGTCTACCGGTTGCTTTGCCATGGGACAGGATTTGCATACACAGATACATGTGTGCTGGCAATGTGTGCAGTGCTTACATGGTCAGGGACATGGGATGTAGTGACAAGTGTGCATATGGTATGATCTGTGAGATTTCTGTACATAGTGTGTGTATGCAAATATTGGCATGGTAAAATGCATGGCAATGTGTTGCAGGACAGCATTGTGATGCCAATGTATGTAGGCGATGCAGTTTACATAAATCTTCATGTCTTTATATGTCCATGTTCAGGTGATGAACCACTAGATGCAGGGGAGTAGGTTGAGGAGCAACGGGATCCTGAGCTGCCACAGACCATCAGTGAAGGATGTTGTCATGATGCCTGCTCCCGGGGAGCCGGTTCAAGCCCTGCGTCCCCGAAAGCGGACATCCAGTCCCCAAGGAAGGACCCAGCAACCCCATATAGGGGCCCTTTGGACAGTGTCCTGGCGCCTATGGCGCCAGGCTCATTATGGAAGTGCTTGGGTGCACTTACCTGATGTAGACCATGCTGCAGGATCCCGGCCTCCTTGAGGCCTGAAAGGAACTACTTTACCTGTGGGACTAATTTACCATCCGGGCGTGGTCGGGGAAGGATACATACCTGATTGGAGGAAGGATACATACCTAGAACTTCTTCCAAGGCTATTTAAACCCTACCCGAACAGCCACACGTGCTTCGCGTTGTTCTGCATCTAGCAGCTGGACGCTCACCGTGTCTGCTCCTGCATCCTGACTTCTGCCACGCCTGCCAGCATCCTGGATAACCTGCAAAGGAAGAGAAGAAGAGAACAGAAGAAGGAAAAGTCCTTACCTACTAAATCCGCATCCCGGAGACATCTCGCCGACAATCCTGAAAAGGAAGACTTTTATTTAAAAGCTCATCACGTCGATCGCTGCAGCGCCGCATTCCACTCACCTTTACAGGGCGCCTCCATGTTCAGCAGCGATCATCCGGATTCGCAGTCACGCCCCAGCGCCTATAGAGAAAAAGACAAGAACAAAAGGTGAGAGAGAGAGAAGGGAATAAGGAAAGCTAAATCTCCATGTTAAGACTTACCTGTTGATTCATTCCCTCTTCATTTCGGGTCCGCGCCGCATTCTGGCATTTCCGGACCCCGGCCCCTAAGGGGAAAAAGTGACATCAGCGTTAATGAGCGAATGAAAAGACGTTTCCAAATAACGCTCATTAAAGACTTACCTGATTTCTACAAGGATTTCACCTCTCATCTCGGGTCGGTGCCTGTTCCCCGCCATTCCGTACCCCGGCCCCTATGGGGAAAAAGACACTAGCATTAGTACATTAATGCATGGACACAAGGGGAACCTCTTATAAAAAAAAACGTACCTGGAAGCCAAGCAAGTTTGGTTCTCACCAATCCGAAAATCCAGTGAAGTAACTGGATACCAACGTGCCCCTGCATCAGAAGCAGGATGGAGAGCTCGTCCTTCCAGACCCTAAGGTGAGACGCTACGAGGAATCACAGAAGGGTTTCAAGGAGGGTGAGAGGGGAAATAGGCTCCCCTATTTTTGCCTACAGAAGGATACTTCTGCGAGCCAGACAAGCCAGATTTGGGGGCCCGGTCCGGTCCGTCTTCCGAACCCGGCGCATCACCTTTGAAGAGGTCACAGCAGCGCGAACCAGGCCAGCGCCTCCGTGGGAGTCAGGTGAGCGTTACAGATGTGTTGTGGCAGCTCATGAAAATCCACTGGTGCTACAGGCCATCCGGGGCATGACTCAGTATGAGTCTGACTCCAATGAAACCAGTAACTCTGGCGGTGAACCGGATGACAATTCCTCTATGCTGTTGGTGGTGAGTGCATCAAGTGTTGGAGCTGTTGTAACCTGTTCGTCTGCAGGGAGTCATGTCCCCTCAGAGGGCCTGTCAGTGTTGTCATGTCCGTCTGTGTAGGTTATGGCTGCAGAGATACACTCCACAGTGCTGGTTTCTGGTCCTGGGTGTAAATACTAGAGGGTGGGTGTCTGTACTCCTGCTCTCCATATGGCAGAGTACAAGCACAGAGCACCCCAGCCAAGATTCTCTGGTAAACGTGGACAAGCAATCAAGACTTAAGCTCTGAAAGTGGTAATTCCCATAAATATAATAAAAAACATAGAATGGATGGACACCAATGGACACACCCCGGTAGGGAATGAGACCAGGAGAACTTGCGAGTGAGTAAAAGGTATTCTTTATATAAAGATAAAATGGGGCTTTGCTTCTACAAGAGTGCTTTGCCAACATTACAGGTATGATACATTATAAACCCAAAACGCGTCATCTATGACCTGTTCTATAAGGGATAAACAAACGTTTTTCATTGGACAAGTTAACATGAGACATTATACAAAGTATACTGGTGCTGGTTGGCTGGAGCTGAACTCGTTACTTCTTGAGGTGTGTGGGGCAGTTGGGCTCATCAGGGAGGGGTGATAGGTCATGTTGGGTCCACACAGCTATTATTCTAGCTAAGCTAAACTTCACAGTAATCAAAGACATGCACGATTTAGTATGGCACACAAGGTTCACCAAAACTCATTAACATCGATAAATTGTAGACCAAGGTGGGCATTCTTGACCCAGACCCGAGTGGGGCAGCTTTGCGGTGGTCCGGGTGCCTTATCTCGCGTCTGATTCTGGGGCACATTTATCAGGTGTTTCGAGGATCAAACAAGGATGTCGGGATTTGTTAGTACACAGAGAATATATGTTTGCTCTGGATTAGTCATACGGGGGCAATTAAGGGTGGCTCATGGTCAGGGGTCCCACCAGTGCTACATAAAAGAGGTGAGGGGCTCAAGTTTCATTTAGACAGCAACTCTTAATGGTGGGAGCTGGTTGAGCATGGCAGTTATGTGGAGACAAATGGTTGCCAGGGGCCAGGCTCTGGCCCGGTCACATACATGTAATGATCTCAAAGGAAGAGGAGAGATACAGAGTCAGATTACAACATTTCATACCCAGGCTTCCATGAGAACAGGACAGCAGCAGCGCCGACAGTGGGGAGATGGTGGGCTGGCTTTATGCGGCGCTGCACATGGGAGAGATGCAGGCTTGCATCTAAGAGTTTCATTTGAGGTCAATCAAAAGATGGAGTTGCTGTAAATGCAAGATGGAGTCCCTATGGTCCTGCAAAACACATTTGTTAGGTATCATTCAATGGCTACCTCCCACCCGTCATAGGGATTCAGCAGAGGGTGTACTGCCAACAATTGAATGAGCATAACATTTGCTTCGGCTAGAATGCAGGGGGCTCAAAGCAGCTCCTTCCTCCCATATAGCTCTCAGGAGGTGATGTAGGCTGGTTCTGAAGTACAGTGTAGTCGCCAAGTACCCCCAAAGGAATGTCCACACACTATGTTAGTGATAACACATTTCTTATATATACAGTCTCTATGTGGTACCACAATTACTCTTTGATTCCATTAAAATGCATCAACTGCAGACAGTTTCAAATGACATACAAATCAATTAATAAAGTGAAACAACAATAGACTTGAGGAAGAAAACAAGTTGGTTAAACAATTGGCAGTATACTAGGCCCCTACCACTAGGCACAGTTCTGTGTGAGGATACCCCCACCTGGACAACCTGCAAATAAGATACTAAACAAGCCCAGTCCATATATTGTCTTTTCAAGTCTTATCTCCTTTATACAAATATTCTACTACCACCAATGTACCTGGTATAGCAGATTTATTCGATGGGTCACTGACAGATCCTTCTAGAGTGATCCCCCTTTAAGGCAGGAGCCAAAGATCATTGATAGTTCTTGAAGAAGTTGAACCTTGACGTCAAGAGTCCTCAATGAAAAGGTTTGATGGCGTCGAGGGAGCAGCTTCGGTCCTGGCAGTGCTCATCAACGATCAGTGATGGACGTCCTGCAAAGAAGAGGCGAGCGGTGCACCTCGACAACGATAGTTTGTTGCCACAAAGAGTCAATGAAGAACTTTGGCACACCAAGGGTGTCAGGTAGTTGGAGTCTTTGTGGTCTTCGGGTGATGGGAAACCCACCGGCGGATTCTCCTCGGCACGTCAGCGTCCTCGACTTTCTCCAGTGGGACAAAGTGGTTGACAGTGCTGGCGAGAGAGGCCTTGAATTCAAAGTGTCCTTAGGCAGTAGAGAGTTGCGGCTCTGGTCGTTGGCAGCATGCTGTCAAGTTGTCCCTGCTTCTGGGCAACACAGCTTTGACAGGCTTCCAACGGTTACGGCGATTCTCTGAACCCTGGTCGACGGCAATGGACTAGGAGGGCCTTGATGTCTGGATGCTTACTTTGCGATTCCTTGGCGGTCCCCATCTCCGGGTGACAGTCTTTCGAAGGCTGATCTCCAGGGCACATTGGCGAAGGTTAGCTGGTGCATGATTTTCCCTCATAGCTCGGCAAGAGGTCTCCTACCAGGTCCTCTCTTGGATCAGTTCCTTGAAGGCACAGAAGCTTTCAGATTGGCGAAGGACAGCAGCAGCAATTCTTCTTCCAGTGGGCTTCAAGGTTGAGCATCAAGTTTTGACTTCAGCTTTTGAACGACTTCCATCAGTGAGAGGTCCTCAGATATACTGTTTGGCCTCTCATTCACTCTACTAGGTCACACTCAAGCAACCAATCATTCAGAATGGCATTCATGCATGCAGGCAGCTAATCAGGCTCACAGTGCATTCAGGCCATTCTTCTCCATCCAGACACTCACAACAAGGATTGTGGATTGGGACAAGTACCCAGCCATTCAGCACTCCACACTGCATTTATACCAGTTTTGCCAGGGCTGTCTAATTAATTGTGTTACATACTACAAACCAGACACCCATAACATGAAGTGCATATTGGTCACACACTCTGTTCACCCAGGTCTGAACCCAAGGGTGTACCCACAACATACAGTCATGGAGAATGTTCCAGCCAGTCTGGCCTGGACTTTCCCACAATACCATATATGGAACTTTCACCCAACAACCAGTCAGAGGGAAGGGACAGAGTCAGGGCTTCCCAGGACTTTGGGAAAACAAGGCAATAGAAAGCAAGATACCACAGGGGGCATCTTGCCTCCTATCAGGAATCAACTGATTCCAATGGCAGGGCCTGGATGTCCAAAAATGGAGGATACTCAGAGCACCTGTCAAATTCAGCATGGAGCTGCCACCAGCCCATACCCTGCTCTGGGGGCCATACATAGGTGTACAAAAACATACAATAGGAGTACAGGGTTGTACCCCCGCCCCTGGGTGCCATAAGTGTATAACAAGGGTTGGTTCACCATGACCAAAAAAAGGAAGAGCTGCACTGTCAGGAGACCCATATGGACTCCTGGGCAGAAAACAATTCAGAACACACATCAACAAGGACTACAGGACATGGACAGGGAGGCCCTGCCCCTCCAAAGCATTTCCAGCATCACACTGGGACAGGTGACCAAGGGAGGGATGAAGTCCTGGAGCCACAGGCAGCAGCATCACATCATGGGTCATCTTCCATTGGGTTAGGCAGGTGTGGGGCCCGCACACATGGTGGACCTGTGGCGGCTTAGGATACAGTGTGGGAGCAGTCCATGTATACTGTAGCACAACAACAGGGTGCTTCCTATGAGATGCTGGCTCAGGGCATGGATAGGGTAGACAATTCCATGACCCCTCCAGAAACACAGGTAGGGCACCAGCTGCAGGCATTGCGGTCCACATGCCACTCACACAGGCTGCACATGGAGGCCAGCAGCACGAGCCGATGGGCCGATCTAAGATTTCTGCAGGCATCCCTGCTTGCAGATAGTCGTGCTCACAGGGAAGCCCTAAGAAAAGAGTTTCTGGCCCTCAGAGCTTCAATGGAAGTGCTAGAGGCAGCCTGCAGTACACAGTACCAACAGCAGATGCAACTGTTGAGTCATACCATCTCAGAGGAAATCTGTGCATCCCCTGAGGTGTTGCATGAGGACCTCTGAGGCTTCATGTTGCAGATACATTTATCTGAGTGCTACACAGGAAGGTGGCCATAGCAGTGACAGGCCTCCCAATCCCAGATAGCCATGAGGTGCATGTGCTCATGAAGGGAATTGTATTTTCAACTTCCACCCATGTGGGAGTTGACATGCACCCTGCCCCTCCCCCCTCCTTGATGGGCCCTCCACCCCCCAGTCCAAGATGGACCTTTTTATTATTTTTTCTTTTAACTTCATCCCCTGCCCCCTGGCCAGATGTCGGCACATCAGATTCCTGGTTGTATCCTTTGTTCATTTATGTATTCATTGCCCTTGAGGTGCGCCATGAACTCCTCATGGTCTACATGTGCAGACATGCATAGTAAAGTCATCTGGCATGTTTGCATGGGGGTGCACAGAGTGGCATTTGCAGGTAATTATAGTTTTGTTGTTCTGTAGCACGTGAGTGCTGTGACAATGGTAATGCACAATGGCTGTTTTAATATGATCTCCCATGTCGTTCCAGTAATTCATAATGTGGTGGTGACTGCTGTCCCGGGTGAGATACCCTGCACCATTTCGAGTCCATGCTCCTCATGCCCTCCATCAGACACTGTCCTTCCTTTGTCGAATTACGGAACACACTTAGTGGTGTAGGCCATGTGGAATTTACAACATATAGGGCCTCATTACGATTTTGGTGGTAGCCATGCCGCTATTGGTGGCATGGCAGCCGCCAAAATCGGGTCCGGGTTCCCAGAATGGGGAATTACCGGGCCATTCTGAGTTTGGAGTGCCCGGTAACTCCTCCCTCCATGAACCCAGGCCCGGACCTTCCCCATTCCCATTTCAGCCCCCATAGGGCTGAATGGGAATGGGGGAGGGAGCAAACAACAGGCCGATTACGAGCAGCCTGTTGTTTGCTCCCTCTTCCCCTCGCGGGACCCGGTAAGCACGCCTGCTTTGACCAGGCGTTACTTACCGGGACCCGCGAGGGGAGCTTGTAATGAGGCGGAACGGCTTTAATGGGTCCGCCTCCTTTAGTGGGTCCCGTTAACCCGTTCCGTCTCACTTGTAATGAGGCCCATAGACACAGTGGGGGTCATTCCGAGTTTGGAGGCAGCCATGGTGCTATTAGCACCATGGCTGCCTCCAAACTTGGGTCCGGATCCGGGTAAGCGGAATGGGGACTTACCGGGACATTCCGACCTATGAGGACCTGTTAAGTCCCCATGCTGAATACCATTCCCCATTCACATTCGAGCCCCCATAGGGCTTAATGGGAATGGGGAAGGCGCTGATAACAGGCCTGCAAATAGTGGGCCCGTTATTTGCTCCCTGGTCCCCTAACAGGACCCGCTAAGGACGTCTGGTCTGACCAGACATTTTCAGCAGGTCCCGTTAGGGAACCTCATAATAGGGCGGTAAGGGGGTACCCCTTACCGCCCACCTCGGAATGACCCCCCAGTAATTTGATACGCTTTTGCACTGTCTTGCATGTCAGGCATGCTTCATTGCTGGGCATCTTTGCTGCATGTGTTGGTTGTCTTATCTGTCTTTGGCATGCTCACATGGTGGTATGGTAATTTGATTATAGCTCTTAGTCACTGTGTGACCTACGTAGGTGCATACCTCAATGGATGCACCGACTGTGCTGTGCACCACTTAATTGTACATTTGGTAACCAGGCCAAGGACTCCTTGATCTGTCATTTCCTTGTTATTCACTCTCAGTGTGACTCTTTCTCTCCCTCTCTCTGTTATGGTACACTGTACTCATGTACAAATCTATATCATTGACCATTCCCCCTGTGTCACCCTGTTTTGCTCCTGCACTCTGTGTTCTATGCATATTTTCTTTCTGTGATCAATTATGATCATGGATGTGCATGTAGTTTGTGCTGTTGCACTGCACTGCATTCCATTTAGGTAAAGTGTCTCAGGATGGTGTGCATTGTATGCAAGCAGGTGAGTTCCACGGACAGGTGAGTGTGTGGCATTTCCTGACACTTTGGTGGTGTTTGCATGGGAGCAGGGCACTGTGTGGGTTCACTCTGGATTTACTTGCCTTTTGCTCAATCCCTTTTGTTGGAGGGTGGCATTCATCGCCCAGGGCTGCAAGGTAGCATGTGCAGTGGTACTCTCCAGGCTACCCTACTGCTACTGTCTATTGCACCAACTGCATGCTTCTAATCCACACCATGGTCCTCATTACGAGTTTGGAGGTAGCCATGATGCTATTAGCACCATGGCTGCCTCCAAACTGGGCTCCATCACCGTGTTCCTTCAATGAGGAATAACCGGGTCATTCCAACATTGGAGGAACCGGTAATTCCTCCATGAAGGAACCATTCCCCATTCCCATTTGAGCCCCAATAGGGCTCAATGGGAATGGGGAGGGAGGTAATAAAGGGCACATTACGAATGGCCCGTTATTACCTCCCTCTTCCCCTCGCGTAACCCGAAAAGACGTCTGGTTTTACCAGACTTCTGATCCAGGTCCCGCAAAGGGAACCTCGTAATCGGCGCTCCCGTAATATAGGGTGCCAGTCCCGTACCGGCACCCTTCATTACAGGAGCACCACACTTGTAATGAGGCCCCATGTGTAATTATTTTACTTTTTTTAAAAATCTTAGTTTATTGGTTTATACAAACCTTCAAAACAAAAGAACAGAAAGAAAAACACTCATATCTCTCATCAAGTTCCAAGTCTTTCATCATCAAGAAATACTGATACCGTCAGATCGGATCCTAGGCTCTGCTTACAACTTTAAGTTACTCAGGCTCAGGGTCCACAAGGTCCTTCTTTTCTAGGTGATTTTTTAATTCTTTAAGAAAGGTAATGAGACCAAACATAAGTTTCCGATCCGACCCCTCAAACATGAGTTTCCACCAATCTTCAGCACAGTATGTTTGGTGTTCATAGATAATTGAACCAAGGTATGCTCTGTAATTTTGGGCAGAATAAAGTCAAACGTTTGAGTGTTTCTACATATTGATCACAGACGCGACACGTCAAAAGTTTGTTTGAGTTTTGGGTCCAAGTTCCAGTGCGTTCTTTGGTGGCAAAAAGATTGAGTCTAAACTGTTTGAATAGCAATCTCGAGTTTTGATCAGGAGATTGAAGCAAGTGGAGTTGCAGTTCACCGTAGCTTCACACATTAGACGAGATTTTTCTTGAAAAATAAACATCAACAGCAATATCGGAACTGGATTAAATATTTCAAGTTCCTCTGAGAACAAGAGCGTATAGAGATGATGCTTCAGCTGATTTGTGCCAACAAAAGTCGTGAAACCTGGGAGATAATTAACACCAGCTCTTTATCTCAACAATCTCATCTCAGCATCGTGGTGGCTGCTAATGTATGGATGGATCATTCCTCCAAAGTATTTAGCAATACTTCGAAAACCACTATTACTTTCATCGTAGACTATGCAGTGATTTGGGATCCACCACCCTCGAAAGATAACATTCAAACTGCAATTCAAAAGCTGAGAAATTCTGGTGCAGCTGCCCCTGACGGGATAACAAACCTAACACTGAAGAAAAACATCATTGAATGGTCCAGTTTTATCCATGTCCTGTTCGGTTGCATAGCATTAACTAGAACACTCCCAACTTCCTGGCAATCGGCAGTAGTGGTACCTATCTTTAAAAAAGGTGATTGCTCAAATCCCAACAACTACCAGCCGATTGCCCTTTTAGATGTAGTCGGAAAACTATTTGCATCTTTCTTGGAAAAGAGATTATCCAAGTGGGCTTTGGACAACAACATTGTCGATACACGACAAACTGGTTTCACCAAGGCAGTCGGAGTTGAATTAAAGCTATCACTTCTCTCGATTTTAAAACTTGAAACTCTACGTGACCACAAATCACTGTTTTTTGCATTTGTTGATTTACAACAAGCGTTCAACAGCTTAAACAGATCATTGTTGTGGAACAAACTTAAACTCTGGAAATGCCCACCTGACCTACTCCAGGCAATAATGTTTCTGCACACGCATATATCTATTCGAGTGAAAATCAATGCTCAAGGCGAATTGACTAACAAGATTCCTACAGAGAGAGGGGTCAAGCAAGGCTGACCGTTGGCAGCAACCATTTTCAAACTATATATATCTGATCTACCAGCTGCCTTAATAGAATGCCATTATTTCCCTCCTAAGATCAACAGCCACCATCTGAGCTGGGTCACCTATGCAGACGACCTGGTACTGATTGATCACACCCAACAACTGCTCTCATGCTTAGAAGTGCATCTGCACCAAAATGACTTGAAGATCAATGTCGCAAAATCAAAAATTATAAATCTTGGTTCCAGGGCAGGAAATAAAGGGAAGTCTTTTAAATGTATGCTTCGGGCGAGAGCCTGGAAAAGGTCAACAATATCCGTTACTTGGGGGTGTACTTCAACAACTCCATTAGAGAACATCGATGGGTTGTGGACTTAACCTCCAAAATTAACAGCTTGAAATTACAAGGCACAAAACTGCTGACTATGGAAATTTCTTGCTAAGTCCGGTAATTATATTTTACCGTCAAAAAGTAGTCACTGTTGCAGCGTTTGGAAGCTAGGCAGGCTTTAACATCAGCCATCACATCTGGCTTGTCCTACAAGGACTTTTCTGGTGAAAGGTCCTTGGGCTACCCAACTGCACCTCTACAAAATCCATTAGATACGAATTGGGGCTCCAATCACTTTACTCTCATATGATTTGGAAATCGGTCTCGCTATTCAGAAAAATATTGATGGACAACTCACCAATAGTGTATGAAATACTACAAGGTGCAACAAACACTCGCTTGCTGAAGCCATGGTCAGAGAAATTGACAGATCTTCTGATTGATGCTGGAAGCAGCACACAAATGCTGATGGAGAATCCATGTAAAGCAAAGAAAAAGTTAGCCCTTAGCGACTGGATCAAAACCATTGACCAAAGGGCAAGCCTTAAAACCAGTCTACCTCTGATCGGCGAAGACCGGCCTCTATATGAACCTGCAATATATCTAATCAAATTTCCATCAAAATACCATTGCAACCAGTTCCTGCGATTTTGTCTAAATCTACTCCCAACAAAGGAACTATTATTTCGCAGACATACAATCAGCATTACTAGCAGCAATGGCTGATTCTGTGAACAAACGCTTGAATGCCTAAAACATCTAGTTACAGGCTGTCCAGCAACAATAACCCAAAGGTCCAGATTTATGGGGAAATATGCACCGTTGAATAACAACATGTCTGAGTGGTGGTCATACTTATTGTCTGGGCGCAATTGTTTACTATCTTGTGATGTAATAGATTATCTCGACAATGTGCTAGCCTCTTGAGAGTTGACGATATAAGCGATGGTTGATTTTGATTTTGATTTTGATTATGATTTTGACTTTGATCTTGATTCTGATTTTGACTTTGATCTTGATTCTGATTTTGATACTGACCTTGATGCAAATTGCACTAATATTTCGTTTTATATGAAATATGAAATATGAAATGATGGAATTTATCAAAGATGTAAAAAAAGTTTTGATTCAAAACTATATTTTACAATAAAAAATAAATAAAAATAAAAAAATCTTTGTTTGCATGTTTGTTGCCAGTCCATTCTCCATAGCTTTTTCTTAGCTAGCTCAGGATTGTCCAATAAGGTAGAGACGAGAATATCGTTCTCCTTCAGAACTTTGAGGCATTGATTGCCCCACATGGAGAAGACCATATACTCCTTATCTTCATCAGGATTCTGAAGAATTTTGAACTGTGGCACAGGGTTTGTTAGTACGGTCTTCCGGAATAGATTTAATACATTCCAACACACTCTGCCGTGAATTTATATGAGCCCCAATTTGTACCTTATGCACACTGTTGGGCAACCTTTGGGTAGATGTAAGGCTCTAACCCAGAATAGTTATCCAGAGTGCTCTATAGATCATATGAACATCTGAACACAGTTTCAGCACCATAGATTAAAGTCGGAACCACTTTTTGAAGGTAGAAGACTACCATTTAGGGAGAATTTTCAAAATTTTCTTTTAATGGCTGCCGCTTGGCAAGCTAGTTGTCGGCATTTCATTATAGTTTTTTCTACCCAAGGTGCGTCGTTTATGTTGGAGCTTATCTGCATACCTAGATATTTGATATTCAAAGTCGTTTTTAGACTTGTTTTTTCAAGGTACCAGACATGCTTTTTTGTCCAGATTTTTGTGTTTTCAGATTTTGCAATGTCAAAATTTCACACTTCTGTTTGTTGATATGCAGGCCGTTGTTTGCCACATATGATTCAAGGACACCGAGCTTACGTTGTAGCCCAATGGGCATCCTATCTAGAAGAATTAAATCATCGGCATAGATAAGCCAACTAACGTGCGATCCATGAATCTTAGGAGGAAAAGTAGCAGCTTCATCAAGGGTTTCACCAATGTCAGATCTAAAAAGATTGAAAATGATGGCTGCCAATGGGAAACCTTGTTTCACACCTTTGAATGTGTTTATTGCAGCAGACAGGGTCCCAATGCGAACCAACCTAATTTTGATGTTTGTGTTGGAGTGGAGTTCCCTAATAGCCTCAAGCAAGCTTGGTGAACACTTCCAGGCACTTAGTTTCCTCCACAGGATCCCACAATCAACACTGTCAAAGGCGTGAGAAAAATCTATGGCTGCTACATATATTTTAGTGTTGGTTCTGATGGCTTCCATTTTTATAAGATTCAGAAGTAGTGGGTTAAGACCGCAGCCGACACCTTTCACAAAACCAGCTCTCTGGGGTCCACATGATTACTTTCAGGTGACCATTTAGACAGCATTTGTTGTAATTGACTCACATAGATCTTGCCCAGTTTGTCAAGGAGAGCAATGGGTCTATAGTCTTTTGGATTGGCACGATTGCCCTTTTTAAAGATGGGGACGATAATTGTTCTTGTCCATGATGAAGGGTAGTGCGTTTTGTTGTAATTCTGTCAAATAGAATGGTACAGAAATCCACCCATGCCTCCATCAGGCCCGGGGGCTCTTAAGGCACGAGTTTTGTTTATCGTTCTCAAAATGTCACCTCGATCGAATTTTAGGTCCCAAAGTTCTAGTCCAGGATCTCTCCGATCATTAGAGCTCTAGTTCTTGCTGAACATTTCGGTGTAATATTTCACCCAAGTCACTTCGGAAATTACTGAATCCTGGAGTGTGTCTTGCAATACAGGTGTATTGTTGAAAAGACTCCAAAACTCAGAGGGATTTTTGTTCTTTAGCTTAGCCAACATTTCCTCAGAGTCTTTCTGTAATAGAACTGTGCTATGCACCTTATACCAGTTTCTGTATTTCTGCTTAGCATGTTTCTTTTGTGTGAGATAGAGAATAATATCCTCTCTTGATATATTTCTTATCTCGCTTTGCATCAGACGTTTCAGGTGTTGAACTTGGAGGTTTTGTTTGTGTTTGTGGATGAACTTTGGCTGTTTGAGGCCCTGTTTGTGTTCTGAGAATTGAATCAGCAAATGTTTGTATTCTGTCATGCCTATTTCAAGATTAAGGCTAGACACAATGTTTTTGACGTCCGTATCTTTAAGGTCAAGTCTTATTCGGCCAGAGCGAAAGGAAACAGAATGGGTTCACGTCGATTGCGTTAGAGGGCTTGAAGAGATGAAAGTCAGCTTCACCATGTCATGATCACTGTGCTCCATTCTTATAACCTCTAGACGAATTGATGTGTAATTTATTCGGGACAAGACTGCAAAAGTTATGCTTGACGTCAAGGCCAGGCACCACATCTGTCTGCCACTGATTGTCTGCCACTGGCTATCCATGGCAGACAGTGTCGACTCATAGGTGCATTGTACACTGTGATTTGTGATGCCTGCGTACTCCCTATCTGCTAATATTGATACCTCAATGCAGTCCCTTCTGGACCATTTCATCATGTTACTCCGACCTTCTTCAGGTGAGCCAGTTGGTCATGGAAAATTTTTTAAGATGATCTTTATCGTCAGCAGGGGCGAACCTCTGGGGTACCCATCCTGCCACCCTCTCTTTGGGTACTCATTTCCTTAATTTCTGTCTACAACCCATGTGTTTCATCTTCTACTCTTCTTTCTCTCTCTCTGTTCCCTACTAAGCAATCCCTCTGCTCTCTCCCTCTCTCCATCCCATTTGTCCTTGCTGCTTGATGACTGTCTGCTTGATGTACCTCAAGGTCTCACACACCCCTTTCAAACCCAGAAATGTGTGGGGCAGTTGCCGCCATGACCTGGAATAGTGTCATCATCACTGCACTTGGGGAATGACCCGAGAGACTTCCATCTCTCTGCACTTACCCGAGCATCCACTAACTGGTTGCAATTGAACCAACCAAGAACTTCTTACCACCTTCTGAATACCACTCCCCTCTAAACATCTGTGCACTCGCTCCTTCTGATTGCACCATGTAGGTACGGTGTCAGCGTGTTCCACCCTGTCCTCGTTCCCTGCCTGATGGCACATAGATGCACTTTTGAAAATTTGATGAATCACTGTCCAACAGATTCACTGTTACATCCACTGTTAATAGTATAGTATAGTTTAATATGTAATTACTGTTCCTGTCCAGTATATTATGGATCTATATGAGCGGGTGTTATTTTTGTACTTTTGAGACACTTGTATTATGTATTGGCCATTTATCTGTCTCCTTTGACATTAAATACCATAGCACAGTTTGGTGATGATTTTACATGATATAGGGGGCGGTTTATGTGACACACAGGCGATTGGATGTCTAGTTTGGCATGGTGGTAGTGGCATAGTCTCTCTTCTATGTGTTTCTTTTGGAAGCACGAAATGAAATTAGTTTCAGTTCTAAGGGATGCACGCAATGTTGCACTTCCAAGGACACATTCTCAGGGTGGTTTGGTGGGCACATATGATTGGGCCTTTGTCATCATTTATTGGCACTTTCAATGTGTCAGAGCTATGTGCACTCCACAGGGGTTGGATTTTAGGTGAAAAACGTAGCCACAAGCTGGGAACGGGCAGCCTCACCACATGTGATTAGACCAGCCATGTGCAAGCGGCGTGCATGTGGTTGGGGACCACCATGTCCACAGGTACACCACGTAGTGTTGCAGCATTGTGCAGGACACACGCTGCCACAATGATCCTGCACACTAGTGGTAGTGCATATAGCAACTCACCACCAGAGTGGTCAAGGGAGCAGAAACGTGACGTTAGCACTCTGAATCTGCATTCCACTATTGCCCGAGTTGCAATATGTGCTGTGTTGTATCTTACCTGGGGCAGTGTGGCGGGGTTCCGTATTATCATGTAGGTGCTCAGTGGGTAGGCACTGTCCCCTGTAGAGGTGAAAATGTTTGTCATTGGTGTGTATTTGCCTGTGTGTGACATGCATGCATCTGCAGGGGCATTTATACTCACCAATGAGCCATGTGTTGCCATGCCTCCCAGCTTCCAGGGCCCGGTGTAGGGGTGATATTCTTGTGTGGTCACTGGATAGTTGGCATATAAAGAAGTAATGATGCCCTTGGCATCACATACAACCTTCACGTTGATACGATGCCAGTGATTGCGATTGCGATATATGTGCACTCTAGACCTAGGTGGTTGTAGAGGCACATGGGTGCAATCAATGGCACCAAGCACTTTAGGGAAGGGCACCACCCCATCAAAGTCCCGGACCACAGCCTGCCTTTCTGCAGGTGTTCTGGGCATGTAGATGTGCCTGCCGACTGAGGGGCATGCAGTTATTATTGGCAACACCTGCTGTAGGCAGCGTGACTGCGTGGGTTGTGAAATGCATCCAACTATGGCAGTTGTCTGCTGAAATGACACAGTGGCCAAAAATGCAGTACATTGAGTACCCTTTTCCAAGGGGCTCAGTGCTTGGGAGCACAGGGTGGGTGATGTAAGGTCATCTTCCCACTCTGTGACGAGGTCTATTATGATATGAGGTGGAAACCTATACCTGCCATAGACCTGGTCATCAGCCATCCCAAAAAGGCTGGTCCTAGGTAGATAAATCCAGGCCCTGCCCATCCTCCTGCTCCTGTGGTCTCCCACGATCACTGCTGCGAGAAATGGTATATGTGCATTTGTTGATCGTGCAGGCTTTTTATGCATTTATTTTTGAGCACGTTGACGTTTACACGAGCTATCAAAGACATGTTTCAGAATGTGGATGTAGTTTTCCGCATGCCGGCGAGCCCTGTTCAATTCCATGAATACAGGTTTTTAGCACGTGTATGGGCAAGGTGTTCGTAGTGTTGCAGTATCGTGTTGGACCGCAGCTGATTCCTTGCAAGTCCCTGGTAAGCCCCGAGGATTGTGTTCCATAACTCGACAAATGGAC
The DNA here is from genome assembly GCF_040938575.1 of Ambystoma mexicanum. Lineage (NCBI taxonomy): Eukaryota > Metazoa > Chordata > Amphibia > Caudata > Ambystomatidae > Ambystoma > Ambystoma mexicanum. The sequence continues at coordinate 553,185,069 of NC_090939.1, forward strand.
GCTTGCGCGTGATTTCGCGTACAAGTCCCTTATTTTCCACGCAATTAATTCCATGAATCGGGCCCATTGTATTTTCTCTTACAGATAACCACACAGTAACACACTACAGAAAAAAAAATATCTTTTGAAAGTACACACATTTTCATATCACCCCAAAAGGTACGTTCATACACGCCATAAGTGATTATAAAAGCATTGTAAATAAAATCACATTTCAACTGCTCTGTGATCCTTTTTTTATTTTGAGTGCAGGAAGTTTAATTAAGGATTCTATGGGGGTCTTACAAGGTTGGCGGTAAGGGGTTAATAGTGTCGGTAAAGGTGCCGGTGCCTTTAATCCCTTACCTCTGCATTACGAGATCCTTTAACGGGTCCCGCTAAGGGCGGCTAGTTTTACCAGGCGTCCTTAGTGGGAGCCGCTAAAGGACCAGCATGCCAACAACAGACCCGTTATTAACGGGCCTGTTGTTAGCATGGTCCCCATTCCCATTGAGCGCTATGGGGGCTCAAATGGGAATGGGGATGGGTTCCCTGAATGGGGAAATACTGCGTCCTCCAAAGTTGGAATGGCCCAGTAATTCCCCATTCAGGGAACTCAGACCCGGTATGCGGTAAGGGGGTAGCCATGGCGCTAAAAGCGCCATGGCTACCTCCAACCTCGTAATGACCCCCTATATCCTGCACCTCACTGAAATATATTTTCTTTCCCAATAGATTACTTTCAACAATTTTCCCCACCGATTTTCTACATATACAGCAGGACCACTTCATTGTTAACAAATACAGTAAGATACAAACAAAATCACAAAGCCCCATTATCAACATATAATCAAATAAAACTTTCAACAAAGCAATGACAAACAACTGATTAATGGCAATCATATTTTGTCACAGGTAACATGAACTGCACAGTGTGAATTTGGCAGTCAAAATGAGAAAAGTAGACACAATGATGGGTGTCATAATTTCCAAAATCAAACCAGAAAAAGAGATATATATTGTAAAAAAACAAATACAATGGCTGACACATAATTCAACCTATCACAAAGAACTACACATTTACAGCATTAACAACAGAAAAATAGAAACACTGAAACACATACAAAACCCTGCCCAGCCTGTCGAGTAGCCGCGGCTATTCAACGCGGCTACAAATCTTTCTACAAACTGAAAATCAAACTAAACAAATCTTCAAAACTTCAAATAAAACAAGAGAACATCTAAGCACACAAAATAAAACACACATATACATTTCCTGACTTGTCTCATGCCACATAAAAATGTGATTAATGTATAGAAAATGTATGGTACAACATACACAGCTATAACGATAGCCGTGTCTATCAGTACAAACAACAAAAAGGTGAAGAAGCATTGATGTACCCCAGCCCATGCTTGTTATAGCCACAGTTATAGAGAAGCCTCGCTGGTTTGGCTAAGACACGTCCATGAACACTCGACATGCCATTGGATACTCAGGGTATCACTTTTAACCGCAGGCAGCAACTCTGTGTACCGGGTGGGTACAGAATAGTCACAGTCAAACCCGCCAGCCCATTGCTGTGGCCAGGTGCGATCCTCAAAAGACCAATCACTCCCTTTTTAGTTTTGGCTATTTGGTGGTGCTGAACGCGCTACCTATAAAGCCGAAACTATTGTCATTAAAATAAGAGCTTTAACATGAGAGCTTGAAACTGGAGCGTTGGATGCAGATTTGTTGTAATCCTTTTCAATCTATGCTGGCATATGAGGATGGATACATCGTAGTTTGACTATGTTTTCCACCGATTTAACACACATCGCTAAGTGAAATGGATGGGATTTTCCTTCCCTTCCCACCTATTAGCCATCAAGGAAGCAGTGCATTCATACATTTCCTGATCCAATACATCAGAATTTCTTTTCTGCATCTAACAAAGCTCTAGTGGGATGAGCCAGCGGATGTCTCATGCGCCCTCCTGTCACCACCTCATGTGGGGTTAAGGGGTGGTCATACCCTGCTAATCAAAGGCAGTGCAGCCAGCTCTTGTTAGGGGTCTTTTTAATTTTCACGATGCCTTCTTTGAGATGCCCATTGAGACACTCATATACACTATTTGCTTGCGGGTGATAGGCACAAGAGAATTTGTGTTGTATTCACAACAAGGTTTTGATTTGGTAAAACATTGCATTGGTGAAGTGAGGACCATTGTCAGACTGGAAGAACTCAGACACTCCCCATCGTGTGGAAAACTTCATGAACCAGGAATTTTGCCACTCTAAGGGCATCAGGATGGGAACAGAAAAATGGGAATACAACCACTATCGTGTAGCGGTAACCCAGGCATACTTGGAGCATGTCAACATAGTCAACATGAAGGTGTTGGAATGTACCCATTTGGTGAGGTATGGCTCCTCTCACTACCCTTAGTATATGACCTGCTGTAAATTGTTCACACACTAGGCAATTATTCATGAATTCTGCCACGTGTTCTGCCAAATTAGGAAAGAACCAATCTTCTCCAATATGAGCACCAAGCACCTCCTTCCCCATATGGGTAGGATGGTGTAACTGTGTCAGTGTAGTGTGCAATTATGAGAATGCCATTACCACTTTTCCTGTTTTGTTTTGCCACAATAAAGCATTTGTCAGAGACACTGTACATCCGCTCTTTATTGATAATTCATTTTCTTTACTGGGTGAAGCTCCCTGCAATTCAATAATCTGTGACACTGGTAATGTGGTATATCCTTCTTTTAATATCATTGTTCGTACATAGTTGCATGCTGGAGACAAAGCATCCATTTCTAAAATGTACCCAAAATAAGTGGCACATTTTGCTTCCTTGTCTGCTGCCTTGCTGCCCCTAGAGAGCGGTCCTCACCCCTCGTGTGGGCCTGGTACTTCCCTACTGCCATGCGCAGTGGGAATTGGAATGCCTCTATAAGTCTGCCCAATAGGAGTGCATGCTGCACCGGAGACCCATCAGCATGCCTGGAGCCTCTCCTCAGCCAACGTGACAGCCCAAAATACACTGTGGATGTCACGTAGGCTGAATCTGAATACTCTGTCACTTCTTTGTTTTTGCTGTGTTCCAGTGCCAACATTAAAGCTACTAGCTCCACAGCCTGTGCTGAAAAATGTTTTGGTAAACGTGTGCTTGTCACTATCTTGCTCATCCTGTCTTTAATCTCACTACTGCTGTCCAAGTATGTCTTTCCCCTGTCATCTGGTCAGTTGTTGATGACCCGTCAATATAAATTATGTCTCCCCCTCAAGTGCGTTCTCATGTACTTTACAGATGTCACTGTGGTTTTCTATGTTGGCGGTGCAGTCGTGCACATAGTCTTCATCCTCGGCTTGTCGGCGAAAAACACTGGGTTGACACGTCGGCATCTCACTAGCTTGAGGACTGGGTTTGACTGTAACACCTCATGCCCCGAAGCTCTCTGTGTTGTCAATTTACTTTTGGGTCTTGCAGGTATTGCAAAGAGAGTGTGCTCCACATAAAGAGTGGTAGTGCATCCCATGGTAAGATTTGCTGACTTGTCTACTGCGAATGGCTCAGCAGCCAGTGCCTGTTCGCATGCATAGTATCCTCTCATCACCGGATCTAGCTTCCCACTGAAATATGCTAGAGGTGTGTCCCTCATGCTTGTCTTTTGTGTCAGTACTGTAGTCATAACCACTCCATTGGAATTCAAGAATAAGAAGGATTTGTTTTGATAGTCTGGTATCCTTTACACGGGAGCTGTGCATATTTCTTCCTTCAGCTCCTCAAATGCCTATTTAATTCTTTTAACCACAGTAAAGTACCCTCCCCTCTTTTTGCTTCTTTCAGTGCGCTTAACAAGTGTCTAGTGTAGGCTGTAGTCGAATACCCATGTTCTGCAGTAATTACATAGTCCTAGGAACTGCTGCATTTGTCTTATGTTTGTGAGCTTTGCAGTCTTGCGCATCGCCTCTGCTCTTTCTGATGTCACTTTTCACCAGTCTTGTGATATCAGCTGTCTAATGTACAACACTTCTTTCTGGCAATATTGTAATTTGGCCTTGTCTACCTTGTACCCGTGTACCCTTTTACTGCTAGTACAGTCATCATGTGCACAGCGTCATCTCTACAATATCTCTCTGGCTTGCTGCAAATCAGTATGTCGTATACGTACTGCATAACAACGCTCTCTAACTGTACATTTTCTAAACCCATTTGAAGAACCTTGTTGAATATTGAAGGTGATTTGCAGTACCCTTGAGGACATCTAATGTAACTTCGTGATCTATATAAAAACAAAGTTAAAGCGTGTGAGTCTGGGTGTATTGATATAGAGAAGAAAGCATTCTTCAAATCTATAACCGTGAAGTTGGTAGTTTCCATAGGAATGCTACATAGAATTGTCACAGGATTCGTAAGAAAAGGAGATTCTGCTTCGACAATGTGGATCAGATGGCGCAAGTCCTGTATCAAATGCCATGACCCCGGTTAGCTTTTTGACAAGTTACACCACTGTGTCGTGCGGTGATTCTGATGCTCTCAATATACCTTGCTTTTCAAGTGCAGCTATTGTCTCATAAATATCTTTGTCTGCCTCCCTCAACAGGGAATATTGCCTAGCTCTTGGTAAAATTGTTCCTTGCTTCCATTTTTTTTTTCATTGCTAGTATTCCTTTCTGAAGCCTCACGTCATAGGGACTGGTGGCCCATTAGATGCTGGGTACCTTTGTCAAGTTTTCCTTGAAAAATGCTGTCGGTGCTTGTAGAATCATCGCCATCCTCTGTGGTACCTCCCCGTAGTGTATTTTCCTTCAGTATGTAATGCTAATGTCAAAGAATACCTTGTGATCTGATTGGTAGTCTTTGAACAGTTATTCGTCTGTCACAGTAGTTAGCCTATACCTTTCTGCCATTGCGATCACTCACCTCCATGCCCGTCCGGTATCATCTGTCCCATGTACTTTTATTCCCACTATCACCAACTCTAATTCTAATGGTATTTGCGTCCTTTCCTTCTTGTCGATTTGTAGTTCTGGTCTAAACATATATTATTCGGAAGGCGCCACAATTTTCCCTGAAATCCTGGGAGCCATGCTATTATTACTTCAGCATCATATCGAAATAGTTTTACATCTGCTGGCACCCCACTCCGTACCCTACTTCGACAATAAGCTTGAATAATTTCCCTCACGTTTTACAGGTGGATCCCAGGCATGGAACACAGATTTCCTTTTTCAGTGAATTAGATGCTCATGTTAAGTTTGCTCATAATGCCCCTTCCCATTATGTTCACAGATGTCTGTTGGGAATACAGTTGGGGTAGAGCTAGGTCATGCTCCCCGATAGAAAGTGTAAGATCATCTATAAAAGGAACCAATTCCATCACCCCAGAAAATCCCTGAGCATTCATGGCATTGCCTGACATTCTATACCTCTCTTGATGGATGCAGGATCTAGTTGGCCCTGTGTCCACAAGAAAGGAGAAAGTCTTGTTACCTATCATCACTCTTATGCGTGATTCCTCTGCCGGGTTGGGTGTAATCAATAGGATGGAACACATCAGGTGTGTCTGTGGGCCATCCTATTGAGGGTATAATGACATTCCGTTCCCTGCGAACAGGTTAACCACCACTACGGTAGCACCCCTAATTTCTGAATGGGAATCACTGCCATGGACCGTACATGTCATTGGGCCTCATCACGACCCTGGCGGAAGACCATGGTCCATGCCGGTAAGTTACTGACTCCGCCATGGAGAAAGGGGGAATTACCACCCCATTACAAGGTTGGCGGGGCGGTAATTCCCCCTTCCTCCATGGCCCTTCCCCATTCCCATTTTTGCCCCATAGGGCTCAATGGGAATGGGGAAGGCGCTAAGTACGGTGCCGCAAATTGCGGCACCATAATTAGCACCAAGGTCCCTTTGCGGATCCCTACTGTAACGGCTGGTCTACACCAGCCCTTAAGGTCGGGTCCCGCAAAGGAACCTCGTTATTAGGCGCTAATAGGTTAACAGCGCTGCAGCCTTTTACGGCGCTGTTAACCCATTAGCGCCTGGGTCATAATGAGGCCCGTTGTCCCATCATTTTGCTGTGCCATCTATGATTGTTGCATGTTATTCTGTATCTGTGGTATCTGTGGTGTCAGAAAATACTGTTGCACTGGTGCCTGCATTTGTGGTGTCTGCATCATGGGCGGGTGCGTCTGCAAGTATGTGTTTGGTGTCTGTCCTTGTTGTTGCGTCTGGTCTTGGGCATAGTATTCAGTCGGCTCCCCTTAATATGATGGCTGATACTGAATTCCCCCAGTTTGCTGCATCCCCCTCTGCTCTTGCAGACTCTGGAGATGTGTCCTACCTGTCCGCACACCCAACACTAGCGTGGTTTCCTCGTTCTCCTTTGGTAACCCCCAGAGAACCCCAATGGGCCCTGCTGCATTGGTTGCCAATATCCACGAAACCCTCGAGAAAGCCCCTCTTGGCTCTGTTGCATAGAATGCCCATACCTGCATCCCCTAGGTGGCCCCACTCTTCTTTGAAAACCATGCTGGGCATCCCCCACCCCATGAACCCTCCTCCCATGGGCTTCAGCACGTACTGTGTCTGTGATGCGCTTTGTCCTCCTGTGCTTGCTAACACTGCCCCTTCCATAGCGTATTTAGACAGTTTCTTCTGCACTAACTTTGCCTCCTCCTGATTTCTTAAATTACCACTTTTTCCTCACACTTTCTTGCATTAACCTGCAGTAATGTATTTTTAAGTTGAATTTCTGACCACAGTGTTGCCTTCATTTCTACCAACTTCTTCAGTTGCTTTTGCACCTGCTACGGTAACCCTTGGCATTGTATGTGATAAATAATTCCACTGTTTTATGCCATGGTTCTCACATTTGAAGTATCCATATCTCTTGAATAGCTTGAATATGCTGCTGTTATTCTTTCCATTTCATATATCAATTTCCCCGCACCCACGGTCAATGAGGATAGTTTACACCTCAGGTTTTCCTTGTCGATCTGTTACCATGGTATATATTGAGGTTGCCCCCATCCTTCTCCAGTAATGTGAGCTGTGTGAACCCGATCTCCCTGTCCAATCTCCCCATCCAATCTATTGGTGTCTTTGGTGGTGGTGAAAGTCCTTACCAATTCTCCTCTCCTTCATGTCGGTAGGTCTCTAAGTCTCTGTGTACACAGAGTCACGTTATCCATGCAGTTCGATGAAGCCCTAGACCAACGTAGTCTTTCATCTTTGTTGCCCCACAGTCCCCTTGTGTCCCTGTCTGCTTCCCATGTTGAAGCACGTGTATGCATAAAGACATTCCCTGGATAAGGTTTGAATGGCTGTCTAAGAGAATGGGCCTCATTACATGGTAGGAGGTAGGGGATTACCGGCACCGGTAAGGGCACCAGTGCCGGTAATCCCCTACCGCCCTACTACGAGGTCCCTCAGCGGGTCCCGTCCTTAACGTGTGGTCTGCCCAGGCGTTATGGACGGTTCCCGCTGAGGGACCTCAGAGCTAATAACGGTACTGCAAATTGCGGTACCGTTATTAGCTCCTTCCCCATTCCCATTGAGCCCTATGGGGGCTCAATGGGAATGGGGAATGGTTCCTGGAATGGGGATTTACTGGTCCGGCAAAGGTCTGAATAGACCGGTAAGTCCCTATTCCGGGAACCCATACTCCGACGGCGGTAGGGGGTAGCCATGGTGCTAATAGCGCCATGGCTACCACCTACCGTGTAATGAGGCCCAATATCTTTCTACATACATGTAAGTCACTGGTCTTCCTGGGGCCTGGCCAAATAGTGAGTGACTTTCTGCATTTTTGATTATTTGGGCTGTAATGTTCATGGGGGTGAGGAGGGTATTCCAGGGACCCTCTCTTCAGTCCGCCATCTGGTCGACATGTCGACCAAACATCCATACTTTGTCACTCTTGCTTTTTATAGCAATATCTTTGTTACTCCTTCAAGATGTCCTTAGTTATTTATATGGTAATCAAAAGTTCAGGTCATATAACTACAGTCTCCCTCTGGGTTGAACCATACCCATTTCCCCCAATATCTCTTATTGTTGAACGGATTGTGGAATGTTATCATCTCAGTCGGGAACAGTGGGCATTCCTTTATCCATGCTCTAAGGTTATTTCTTTCTTCTACTATCTTGCCTTTTTCTTCTTCCATGTTCACATCCACCGACACCTTCATCCCTATTGTCTTTTCAGTTGTTTTGCGACATTGTGTAATGCAGATCTTGACCACACTTAGTCCCACTAGTACTAGTATTAGTGCTCCTAGTAATACGTTCATCCCTCTGCTAACCATGTTGGCATCCAGGACCATCCAGGACCATATGTATGACAACCAGCTCTGGTCCTTTCCTGTCCCTTTGGCATCCTCCTCCATCTTGGTGTGCATCTTCGATAATCTTGTCACTGCTTTGGTCAGTGTGCTACTCTCTCCATCATTTGCAGGCATGAACGTGCAACAGGAACTCCCAATCGTTACACAAACTCCTTCTTCCATTGCTGTGAGAAGGTCTAGAACATATCAGTTTTGGAGTACCATTACCCTTACTGCTCAGAGCTCTTCTTTTATGTCATTGGAGCCATTTACAGCTTATTGTCTGTTTCTTTCTTCTCTTTCCTTCCACTTCTATTGATCTCTTATTTCTTTTGTTACTATTCATTTTAGGGAAGTGTGGCACTACCAGTGCTTACATATTGATGTGCACCAACGAGAAAACTCCTCCCTGGTTTGGATGGCAGCTTCTCATATGTCTTGGATCCACACGCCCAATAGTGGTCTATTAATACTGATGTGCCAACCTTCATTGCTGGATGTTTTTCTGTGTACCTACACTCTGTGTTATCTCAGATCTTTACTGCACCATTATTCTAGTGTCATAATACCCACAGACATACAACCCCTGTAAAATATGCCGAGAGATACATCTAAAAAACGTATGAGTTTTTAGTTTGAATTCATGGTGTAATGGGAACAGTAATGTACCCAGTTTAGGAATATTTGTTGGTATGAAGATACTGTGTATGAGTTGTGAATGATAGGAAAAGTTTTGTTGAGCTTTTTTACTGTGTCAAAGAATTGTGTCTAGAATTTGAAATAAATATCATGTTTTTGTTAAGATTTGATAACAATTATATTGAATCCTGTCATCTTTGTTCTATTGGTCCATTTTTTGTTTGCTGTGCATACTCACCTGGAGGTAGATATACACCAAATGCCCCTTGCTTACTATATACAAATATTGGTGCTGCCAATGGAATTTCACCCCAACCACTTCTTGTTGCAGTACATGAAACAAGGGCCTGCTGCTGGCCACAGCCGGTCAGATAGCACAGCGAGTGGAGCACTCCTTTAACATCCATGCCAACGCAGGTTCGAATCCCAGCAGGGCCAAACTCAGCCTTTCATCCTTCCGAGGTCGATAAATGAGCACCACACATCGTGGGTAATAATAAGTAGCACTCAGATGCCTGAGAGTTTGTAGCACTATATAAATGCATAATTATTATTATTATTACAGTTGCTTGATAATGTTCTGATCTACCCTGGCCCTAGGAGGTACTATCACCTTTGTCATCACCAATGCTGGAGAGGGTGGTCATAGCTGGCGGGTCACTAGTTGGATCAAAGCAGGTGGAGTTCATATTTGCCTGGTAAATATGTTCATGACAGATGTGGGTGTGATTATTCTTGTCCATTGTTTCCAGTCTGTGGTGTTTGTCTGCCTCCCTCTCAATTATACCCACAGCACTGCGCCATAAATACGGCCTTGGCATTTAAACCCTCCATGGTTTAGTGTGGTGGCAAAGTGAAAATACTGCCACAGCCAAGACCATGAGTGATAAATGGTTATTGAGATCTGTGTCTCTGGGAGTGGGACCCCTGTGCTTGACCTCCACCTTTGCAAGTTCAGAGCTAAGCTTTATCAAGCTCCTCCACCACTTCTTCCTTATCCCCTTACTCTGCCTTCTTGTTTTTTACCCTCTGGTGTGTCAAACACATGCTTCTGCATCACCGGAGTCTGTTTCTCTCCTATATGCACCTCTGTTCCTTGAGCCTTCTATAGAAAGAGCCCCTCTCCTCAGGGTTCTCCCCCTGCTGCGTGGCAACCACTTCCACCTCAGCAATGATCCCCACCTAGAGAGAAACCACCCCCTAGATGCATCTGTTGTGCTTGAAGAAAATCCCCTTTTCGCCAACATGAGGAACTCCTTTGTATCCTCCTGCATTCCATAAATGAACTCCTGCTCCTCCACAGGCCTTTTCTCAGTGGGGGACTTCACCACTAGCCTATCAACACAGAGGTCGGGAGGGTAGCTCAGGGGCAACACGCTCGCCTTGGAAGCAAGATGACGCAGAGCACCATAGTTTCGATCCCCGGGTCCACGCTTAGGGTGTTAAGCGTGTTATAAATGACCAATTACAATATTACAATTACAACAGCCAGCAACAAACAGCACCAGGTTGCTCGTGCTCATCGATCACGAGATAATCATCCTCCTCCTGCAAGGAGAAATGCAGCTCGACTTCCCCCTTCTCTTTCCAGCCTTTAAAGCATGTAATTCCCCTTCCAAAGAAGGAGAACAGGTAGAACCAAAAGCACCCTTAGAAATGAGAGCCACATCCAAGGGAAAAGGAAGGAATGCTTGGAAAATACAGAGAGGAAGAAGAATAGACAACAAAATACTCCTAGTACATCAAACTACACACAACTTGTAACACTACTACAACGTGTCAAACCTTTCCTCAACACTCTGAACATGTTTGAAACACCCTCCAAGTGTGAGCCTTCCCTGTGCAACGTCTTCAATCACACCCTTGCAAAACCAAAAATGCAACTTTATGTGAACTGGCCATTTTGTAGAGCCAGACGTTTCGTGCAGCAGAATTAAGCATTGTGATTCGATGATTTAACCTTGACAAAACAGCTAGAGATTTGACTCGAGGACCGAAACTTATGATTGGACCAAGATTCAACGCGAGAAGTCCAGACTCTCAGTTTGTTTGAACTGGAATGTGACCATGCCAAATACCTATAGCTCACTTGGTATAGGACAACTCGCACCAAAAAGATGCAAGCAGCCTGCGCCTCGTATTCAATGACGTTCATCCAGACTCGGGCATAGGAGTGGTGACGGTGCACATATCAGGTACAATAGCAGCGTCCATTACCACAAACACGTGGCATGTCTTTTGAAATGTTCACTGAAATGACTGATAGTGGTGAAATCAGAATGGATGTTGATGAGAATTTCACTATCTGCAAAACAATCTAATGTTCACTGCTATCAATAGCAAACTTAACGTATGACTTCGGCGTGTCTCCTTCTGTTCATTCTGATCAGCCTGCACACTCGAAGCAAACAAGTCTTCCACTGCATGCACGCGAATCGTGTGAACATGCTGCGTGTACAATGACGGGCGCAAAAATTCTCCCTCTGCTCCCTCCCAATCCCCTATATATTGTCTGCGTGTTTTCTTTCCTCGCACCGTAAAAACAGACACATTCCATGGGATTGCCACGAGTGTGTAGAACAGGCAATGTCCACGAACACTGCACCTCTATGGGGTTCCTGCATAACGGGGGTGGCCCTCTTTGGCACGAATCATGTAAATCACAGAAACAGCGATGGTCTTGTCAAAACCTGTTTATCTGCGAAACACACATTTTGGCATATGCAATTTAAAACAGTGTCAATACATATCAAATGTTACCCATAGAAATGATTACGATTACCAAAGGCGAAAAGTTCGCGAGAGACCTGTTCTTGTTTCCACGTGTGCAAGATAACAGTTATCATCAGTACATTGTGATCGAGTATATTTCTTTATCATCTTTTCCAAATGTCGTTTTTTTTCCTGGAAATCTTTTGTTTGTATCTCTTATTGTATAGCTGACTCCCACTGGCCTTTGTTCCTTTTGGCAGATTACTTGAGCAGCTCATTAACCTAGAATCCAACCTTCCGCCCCCTCACACACACACACACACTGGGACGATGCTTAACTCATTCATTTCAAGTAAATTCTTGTCTTCTGTTGTTGCCCGATCAGTGGCCCATTTCAGCTTCACATCAGAGTTGGGTTGTGCACACACACCATCTTAACGTCCTGCCCCCACTGCTCTCCAAACAAGAAACCCACAGTGTACCAGTGGGTTTTGCTCAGAGTGCATGCCAGGGCCAGCAAGGTGCAAGGAACAGCAACTCGTGAAGATGAAATCCCAGCAGATTGTTTTTCCATCTGTCATTGCGTTTTTGGCAGGCTTATAGGGAAGTAAGATGAATAAACATTCTTAAATCGTGCCAGAGGAAACAGATAAGCTGAGGCTGTGCCTGGAGTTTAGGCCTCAGATACACATGTCAGTAAAAAAAGACAGATTGTAAAATGGAAAAATAAAAGCAACAGGACGAATAAACACATTCTTAATTGGGCCCGACCTACATGTTAATGTATCATAGGCCCAGAGTTTTTCCTAGTATGGTATTGGTCGAGAGCCAGTCAAACGTTGATCAATATTTTCCATTATTTAACAATTATAAGGCTTTCCTGGTGTGTGCTTTCAATATGGAATGCAAGATATCATAAATAAGTATTTTTCAGGCACCCTTGAATTTGTTTATATTTATCTTGAAATATGTGGCAGGGAATACGTTGCTGGGACGGCCATTTTGTGGCAAAACATGTTTTTCACTGTTTCCTGATTGTATACCATTTTGTAACAAAAGCATCTTAACAAAAATATAGACGTGCAACTTCCGAAAATAGAGGGTATGTTTCGACTTGGGACTGCCCGACAACCCTGCAACATAGAGGTACAAAATATCCCACATATATGCTACTGTCCGTTCATATCTACTGTTTGCACATGTACCACAGCTACGACCTAACAGCCAGAAGGGATTTCAGGCTGTAAAAACTGGAACTCCACCGTGCAGCCACCGGATGAACAGATGAGTACATGTTTGTGAAGCCTGACATTCCTTGCACCAATACATTGGGTTGGCACATTTCTTACTGGCATGCTTTTACTTAATTCCTTTCTGCTTCACTGGGCACTTTGTTGGATAGTTCCCAGTGAGACATTTGAGATATTATTGTACTATATTAATGAATTCAATCAATCAGTGGACAAAAACGTGTCCTAGATTTTCAGCTACATCGATTACAGGCCTCCCCGTTGTTTTAAATGAAATACATGGGTTTATGCCACGTTTCTTTCATGTTAGTGATTCCCTTTAATGTGGGATATGGCTGGCCGCATGCGAAGCCTTTGTGTTGCAGACATCCAGTTCTGACTACAGAAGGCTGAATACGCAATAGTCTACATTTTGCTTTTTCAGTATATCCAAATATGCACCACTGTGCTGTTAAAACTCCAAATTGTGTTAAACTAGAGCTGGTTGACTCAATATTTTTTTTTTTTTTAAAAACAAACATTATAATTTCATGAGTTACAAAAACATTATAATGTCATGAGTTACAAAATAATTATGTCTTTTAATATAATAATTAAACTCCTACTTCCAATGAGAACGTGCTTGACACATTTGTTAACGTTGTGTTGCGATATCCTAGACACGATTTTGCTCAACGTACGACAGTTATATGTATTGGTCAGGTCTGGGTTTTAGGACAGGCATGCCAGACCCTCACCACTATATTTGTTTGCAAGAGTTCGATCGTTTGTCCTCTGGGTGCACAAAGAGCGGGCATATTCTGGCCATAACTGGGCAGAAGACAAGCAGAGGACGGGCCATTCAATCTACATAAAACCTGTACATTTTCCGTCACTGAACTTCATTATTTAGCAGATTCCATGATTGCTGGGGGGGGGGGGTCAGACTATTGCCATCCTGCAAGACGTGTCTACCTATAACTTCCACTCCCCCCATATTTTCTATTGAGTCAAAGCCTATTTAGGGAGGCTATTCTATTGAACATCCCCTCCCACCTTAAAGCTAAGTTCAAACTGTTTGACGTCCATCTGGACAATAGGTATGACCTTGCATGTCTCTTGGAAATGTGGCTAAACAACCACAATACATGTTGGTTGGCATTTAGGATATGCGCATGAAGTCATCATTAAAAATAGGCCTACAAGACATGGTGGGGGGCATAGAGTAGCCTGACAAAGATAGCTTTCAAGCAATTTTTCGGACTATTCTCAATTGGAAATGTGTTGACACTTACTTTACAAATGTTGCAGCATCAATGAATAAGACACTCTAGATCTCTTAGTATTACACCAGCCACTACAAAACAACACTGGTTTGGTTGATTTATAGTACATTTAAAAATCTTCTCTAGTAACTTCCAGTACAAAAGTGTATGTATACTTGGAAACTTAAATTATTGGAAGAAGGAACAATTATTCTGTACAATTTCAGAACCCGTCTTTCATAGGTCTAATGGAGTAGCGTAGAGTGGCAGTCTGTGCAGCTACTCTGTTTCTTTCCTACTGGTTGTGGAGTCTGTTGTCTCTATTCACTGAAATTTGTATGCAGACCCTTGCTGAAAAAGCCTGGCCACCCACGGAGTGGCAGTCTGTGCAGTCCATGCGGGCTTCCGGGCTGGCCAGGCGACATTCCCTGTTTCTGCCAATTCCAGATGGTCTCCGCTTATTGATCAAAACCGCTGCTCTAAGCATGGGACAAAGCTTCTGAATTAAGACCTAAGGTGGTCTACATGCTGGGATGTAGGTAAGGAAGACGAACACATGGGGTGAACGTGTGTTTGATCCCCGACCCTCAGAGTCTGCAAACCCCACCTACCCCTGTGAACTGCCTAGAAATTATATTGAGTTAGCCGCTGGTACTTATTTAACACACAGAAGGGCCGGTGGCTGCGAGCCTCTGCCTTTGAGCCGGCTCCATCAGACTCCTGGTGCCCATCATTATTATGGGGAGAACAGGATAACAAAAATAAGAACGAGCGAGTGACCTTGTTCCAAGGAAGAAAAAAAGGAAGCACATGGCAACCTGATGGGTTCCCGGACAAGGAGCCAGATAATACTCCAGAGTCCGCTCCCCTCACGATGGATGTCAGAATCCGAACATGATCCAGGATCAGAACCGAATGAGGCTAACAGCCAAAGAAATGGCCAGGCGCAAAGACTGCAAACTCTACCGTGTGGCAAACGGTGCAAGCAGACTTAAATGACCATAAAATACTTCTAGCTGAGGATGAAATCTTTACTCCAGTCGAAAAAAGCTTACAGAACGTTGTAGGAGGAAATTAGCAAACAGCATCTGTCCCTCTTTGGGATTGTGTCACTGATGCCAAATTCCAAGAACAGAAGTTATGCATACAGACTCCGAATAAGCAATTGGATCTACACGCCCCTGAGCTATGCGGAGATGATGAAGACTTTGGAGAACCGAAGAAAATGCTGAAAAACAACAGGGTCTCACAAAAACTTCAAACTTTGGAAAGGCACCAGTTGATAAACTGAGCCAAAATACAAGCAAACTTTCTAAAGTGGATGCGAGTGGTGAACCGTCGGTGCCACCGGGATGTCAGGCGCTGGTAAATTATTCCGAGTCCGGCGGCAACCCGCTGGTAGCACCGGCAGGGTTACCATCGGAATCAGAATGAGGCCCGTTGTCTTTGTATCTTGTATTACCAATCTGATTGACGCAATAAGAGCCGAAAGAAACCTTGTCTATATTATACTTTGCAGAGATCTAAATCTAAGATGTTGTGGAAACGAATCTAGGCCACCGGAGCAAATTAAAACACCAAAGCAACGACTCCAGTGAAAGGGATAGTAGATGGATGATGGAAATGGATGCCAGGGACCTTGATTGCTTCTTTGTATCTTAAAACGTCCAGCAGGAAGTGAACTCCCTGGTCATCACCAGAATTAAATCTAGCGATCATTCCTTATTGACACTATGTTGGAAAAGAGTTCCAGCAGTAAGAATCTTGACGACTAACATTAAAGTGTCTGTATCAGAAGGCAGAAATAGAATGGCAGTTACCACAGGAGAAGTTCTAAAGTTAAGAAAACAATGGTGTGACAGTCACTTTGATTGTGAAGGCAATCTGGAATACAAACCCTTACTAGCTCAATTTGTGGTGAGAAAATCAGGTCTAGGAACCTCTAAATACTCCCATAAATATAGCTATAGTAACGATCTGGTGGAGATCAGGAAACAATTTTGACATGATATTAGAGAACTGAAGAAACTCCCTGGGGTATGCAGAGAACAGAAATTAGAAACAAGAAAACAACAGTATAAACACTGGAGAGTGTCATTCAAACATCTAAGATATCAGTTCAAATCAGAACTGATGCTAAAAATATTAAGTAGGAGAAATTCCTGACTAACCTGGGAATTGATCATTGCTCAGAGTCTTACCCAGTATACAGTGCAGATGGAGTGGGTGGCTGAAGAAACCTGGTTTGACCACTTCCAAACCCTTTTTTGTGCAGATGCCTCAGGCGAACGTAAATTGGCTCTAACGTTGGTGGCCTGTGGTCATGGAAATTTGAAAAAAATGATATCTTGTGTTTAATTGGTAAACTGAGCCCATCTAGAGCCCCGGGACCAGACAGGCTCACCAGCAGTATTTTGAGCCAAAACCACAAACAATGGGGAGATTTTGCATATGGGCTTTTCAGTTAATAATGAAGAAAAAGAAGGTGCCACTTTCCTGGAAGAAGGCAATGATTGTGCCCATCATCAAAAGGGGCGATAGGTCAAAACCGAAGAACTTTCAACCTATTGCCCTCCTCGACATTCTAGGAAAGCTCTTTGCATCACTGATATTGGGGTACCTGACGAAATGGGCCTGGGAAGCGGAGATCTTACCACCGTCAGACGGGGTTTGTTGACACATGGCAAAATCTCTTTTTGATTAACCTTTGAATTTGCAGGCTCGAGGGAAAAAACAAAATCTATGTAGCATTCATTGACCTGGAGCAGGCCTTTGATGGGATCTATAAGGGAAAATTGTGGGAAAATCTTGTTTGGTTGCCCGACATATCTGTTAGAATCTATCAAAGAACTCTACTCAGGAACCTCTATGCAAGTGCGTACGAATATGCAGGGGGGACTGACCAGAGCAATCATGATTTACCGGGGACTCAAACAAGGTTGCCCTTTGGCACCAACCTTGGTCAACCTGTATATGTCTGATTTGGTAGAACACCAAGCAAAGGTGAGAGGTTTTTCCCCAAGAATAAACGGTTGTCTGATACCTTGGGTCCTATACGCGGACAATCTTATCCTGTTGGATAAAACTCCTATAGGTTTACAAAGAAGAATGACCAATTTAGAAACTTCTATTGAGAAAAATGATCTGAGTATACACTCTAAAAAATAAAAGATGACAATCATCAACCCAAGTGGTCCGGTTAATAGATGCAACTTTAATTGGCAGATGGGGAAAGAACGCATTGACAAAACTGAAAAGATCCTTTGTCTTGGAGTGTGTATAAATCAGAGTGCAATCGAAATCCCTTGGTACCAGAGTTTAAGATCAAAATTTAAAAACTTAGCCTGCCAATGTGTGGTCCTCCACAACAGATATAGAGAATTTTCAATGATCTCTGTTTGACCTTCTATAATATGAAGAATATTCCTATCCTGACATATGGGTCATAGGCAGCCCTGAATCTCCCATTGAAAACATGTGACACCCTTGAAGGATTATTCTGGAGGAAGGTGTTGAGACTTCATAGGCAGCTCCCACTCTCCCTGATTCGTTTTGAGCTGGGTTTGTACTCTATGTATGTAGTAAGCCTTTGGAAGTTGCTAAGCCAGTTTCACAAGTCCCTTACAGCGGATGCGCCCCCCATGCCCCTTAAAAATACTGGGGACTGTACAAGATAAAAGAATAGAATGACTGCTAGACTAGTGGAAAGATACATGTGCTAAATGCCTAGCCCATCTAAACGTAACTGTGGAACACTTAGTAACAAACCACAGTCAAGTCAAGCATAAAGTATATGACGATGACTGGATAACGACAAAAAGGAATACATACACATTGATGAGAGAATACGATGGAGAAAGCAGAGCTTTGAGAACATTGCTGGTTAAGTTCCCATGTAGAAGATATAGAGAGCAATTCATGAGAATGCACATAAACCTCTTTGCATCAAGGGATTTCTTGAGACGCGAAAGCAAATAGATGATTCAGATATTGCCTGCAGATTCTTTGGATAAAAAGATCCTGTTGAATCCCTGAAACATCTAGTAGTTCACTGTGTGGGTTTGAAGAACCAGAAATCCCTCCCCAGGGGGGAAGTTGGGCAGGGAAGTAGATTCCTTGATGGCAGATGAATGGTGGTATATGGTTTGCCTAGGAGAAAAGCCAGCACTGATGTTTACTCTAGTCAGGTTGATTACAGAGATCTTTAAGCCATAATGAAATGGTGGGTCGTAAGCAAACGTATAGAAAACACTAATTTGAGAAACCACCGGCCTGTGCTGGGCAAGTGGGCCGTTGGTTGTTTTTTCCCCTTTTTTAGCGCTCTAAGAAGGTGTGCAATCCCATAGCAACATTGAAATCTTGTACAAAGTCACAACAGGAAGTGAGTTACAGTGGGAAACTACATAGGACCATTTCTAAAATTGTGATTTGTGCTTTTTTTTCTATTTTCAATGTATTATGTCTCATGTCAGATAAATGAAGAATGATGGAGGTAGATTGTTGGAAATTGTTAAATGTTTTTTTTTCTCAATAAAACTAATAAAACAAAAAACAAAAAAAACTAAAATAAGTCTAACACAAAAAGCTACAAGTCCAACCCATTCTTTGGGCCATAAACTTGCTGGTTTGTTTACTTCTGTTTTGATAAGTTGGACTGAGGCACACAGCAGAGAACTTGGTCGAATTTCTTCAAGAATTCCAATTAAAATTGCAAGATTAAACATGCCCGGTTATAAAAAAAAATGCTCCTGACAACAGGACCTCTGTGAATATGGTCCTTAATAACGCTATCATTGGTTAATGAAACCAATGTGCTTTCTAACAATAACACCTGCATATTTCAACAGGAGAAAGGCATATCAGATTTGAGATTTACCAAAGTCTTTAAAACTTGGTTAAGCATATAAAATCCAACCAGGGATACAAAGAATCTACCTAACAAAAAAACAGTGTTGGTAGAACATAAAGGACATGGTTTGACTATAAAACGACAGCAACCCAATGGTTGTTACTTTTGATTTCTTGAGCTATAAAAAATGTGAGCAATAAAATAATAAGTATATGATAGACTGTCTCCATTAACATCTATCAACCACATGCAGAGTTAATATTTTAGTTTTATGACTAAATCCACAATATGAATGAAGTAAAAAAAAAGTTCTAAAATGTAATTTTTCAAAATAGGGGGTCCTACTTTTCTGTACCTTTTGATCACTATGGGACTTATTCTCTTGGTTTACCTTTCTAGTCTTCATACAATCACCATGGGCAAAAGTGTTATTTGCAGAACATTTATTTTAATCTACAGATTAACCAAATAACTCTACCCTGCTGTTCACATTTATATTTTCTCCACACTTGCAATAATCTACTTTAATTTAGACACATGGTGACTATTGTCAATTAATACAGACTATTGCAATTCAGTTCATGTCAGGTGACCAAAAAACCTTTTAAGAAACTCTGGATCATTCATAATCTTGCAAATATTCATTGTTGTGTTCCCGAGAGTGAAGACATATTACTATACTGATTCAACACCGCACTGCCAATGATTAAAGGATCAATTTTAAATTGCTGTTTATGGTTCAGGGACCCTTTCCTCAGTTAATGGCCAGTTGTTTCACAGAGCCAAACTAACCAATTATTCCTCTACTTTCACCTCCTCTTCATTCCTACTTATTATTACCAGAGATTGAGTGGACATTGTTTCTCTGTTGCGTCTCTGTATAGGACTACTCTCTCTCAAACTCACTACCTATAGCCATTCACCATATTGACACTCATTTGGAGTAATGGCCTTAAATCTTGTCACTGCAACAAGTCTTAAGATTCTATCAACCTTAAATATATTAAGGTATTTGTCTTATCCGTGATTTAGACTGTGACTTGCGTTGTTGGTGATTTGCATCACTTTATTATTTAAAAATAACATAACATATAATGGGGAACTATGAAGATCTCCTTTGTAAGAAGAAAACATGGCACCACTTCATAGATGTCAACATTTTGCAGCACCTAGGAGGGAGATTTTCTCCAAGAAAGCTGGAGAAATTAATTTTCCCATTGGACTGCATTGGAGTTAGCACATTTTTAGAAGGCAGAAAATAAAAAAAATGGAACATTATTGTAAAATAAAAGTGGGAATCTCTTGTCTAAATCAGGAGGGTTGACATGCATCACACCTTTACAGCTACAATGTTTGAAATGGCCCCATCCAAAGTTTGAAAGATGTGTTACTGTATTCAATGAAAGCTCAAGCACTTCCATTCAATACATATTTTTTATTTATTTATTTGGATTTATAAAGCGGCAAATGGCCCTGGGGCATCGTGGCACTGTTACAGGATAATTGCTTACATGAACAACAATTAAAACATGTTGAAGACATAGTTTACATGTTAACATAAACAGCAGGGTGCATAGCGAGCTACGGTGTGTAATACGATCATGTGATACAGTGTTAGCAATACCAGTTATGTAAACATTCAGCAAAAAGGTTAAGCAAAAGAGTTGTTTTTTGAGGGCCATGCGAAATTAAGTGAGTGATGTCTCTTTCCTGATGGCGGGTGGAAGCGCGTTCCAGTTTTTGGAGGGTAGGACAGGAAAACTGGAGCTTCCAGATTTTTGTCATTTGAAGGTGGGGACTGCGAGTTGGTGAACAACATATGAACAACTGGAGACTGTGTAACTGCATGCAAATTTAGGCTTTGCGAATTATATGTTAGAGCATCTTGTCATTGCTCAAGTGCATAGGTTGGATATTCAGTCCCTGTAATGAGTATGGTAGTATTATCCTCAAGATGTCCAGTCGGCAATCGTTATAGAAGCCCACATAACACATATTATCAGAATACAATGACACATTTGTCCTCAAAATCAAAATATTTGTGTAACATTGAAGCCATTGTGTTCCCAGAAAGTAATGAAGAGAGTTCTAGGACAACTATCCACAATTAAAATGGAACAGAGGACTACACCATCTTGCTTTTCAATCCATTTGAACTCTAGATATAACAGGACAATTAGCAAATAGTATGGCCATACACGATATGCATGCAGACTATGTTAATGGACAGGTAATCACATTTTGAAATGGTAGTGAATGAGAATTCTCGTGAGCCACGTTGAACGGCCTTATCTGTACCAGAACAAGAAGACTTAATTTGCATTCTTCACCCCCACTTCAAATATACCATATCAGAGTTGCCTTATATCATCAAAGCAAAGTCTTTCTTTCAGGAGCTCAGCCTCATCAGGATAAAAGACAGAATGTAGTGTCTGTGCTAGTGTGTTTGCCAAAACCAGAGTGCACATTTTACAGTCTTTGTTATTTAGTCAGATGACCGATAACTGTGCTAGGTTGATCTTTTTCTGGTTTTGGAATTTCCTCCACAACTGTCTCTTGATATTATTCACATACATTACCTTTCGGAGGAAAGGATTTTAATATTACAAGTATCTATAGGAATAGGAAGTTTCTAAAAGTGTTATAGCAATCCACTGGAATGCCGTCCAGACATTGGGCTTTCCCTACTTCTTAGCACACATTTCTCTTTTTGAAGATTCTTGCTTCAAATAGGGTACAATGTACACTACACACACATACACACACATCCACCAAAGATGTTCACCATGGGCCTAGACTTTAGCGCATCACCGCCAATCTGGTTAAGACTATTATCTCCTCTTCAGCCATATTCGCACTCACCCACATCAGCTGCTAACAAAACCCAGTGCTTTGTAGTTCGAGATATTGGTGACTCCACTTTGGACAACATGCTTCCTAGTGTCAGAAACAGAACAGCATTCATTTGCCAGTTAAATCGGACCTTCACACCTTATCACACCAAGTTTCACATCTGCCACACTTGCTACCCAAATAACCACCCTCCCTCTTTTCTTGCAGATCCATGTGCACAGTGGACATGAATCATGCCTGAAGGGTGTACATAAGACAACCTTCCATTACATTACGTCATATACATTGATTCAGACCTGAAGTTTCTCTTTACATTCAGAAGTTAACTACTACTGAGGGTTATCTTCATTGACGAGGCTACCACTGATTCTAAATTTCTATATACCTTAGCCTCAACCTGTTGAAAATATTCAGCAGTACACCTCAAAGTCCTTATAATTCCACAGTCTTCATTTTAATAATGGATTTTTTTTTAAATGTTGTGATCATTAATCCTTGAGTAATTGTATAATATTCCTTAAACTTTGTTAGCGCACAACACTGTGGTAGAGTTACAAGTTGCTTCCATATAGCACTCTCATTTGCTCAATATTAGCTTATATTTGTCTCAGGTCTTTCATAATTACTTAAAAAACACCATTTTCCATGAATGGACCATCAGTCTATTTCACCTTCTCATGATTTTGTCAAGCCCTTTGCTCATTCATCATCTTAACTGGATTGCTTGATTACAGTGCAAAGTCTTGGGTGCATTACACTATACTCATGATGACTTACAGCTGGGAAATGTTATTTAATAAGTAGAGATATATGCTTCAACTTGTTCTCTGTTACAGGCTGAAATAATCACTTGCATTTTACAGTCTTCTTATTTGTGATAGAATGTTTGCATCCAATAACAGAAGTGACAATAAATGAATGTGTGGTCTGGGATAGTAATCCGTTTTATGACTGGGTCAATGAGTTGTATCAAATTGATTGTATAAAACCAACATGTAATCCAATCCCATGTACAACTTATTGATGTTATAGTAGAATCTGGATTTTTTTTGGTTTGGTAAATGTAGTCTCCACGGGTCTGAAAAATAGCATCTTGAAGGTATCTAAGGTCTTGTTGAGATTTGTTGATACATATTTACGTATACAAACAACATAAACTGAAATAATGAGGGTGATTTAATAAAAGCAAAGTCTGAATCACATCAGACAATCCAGAAGTGACTCTCCAGTCAGACCTCCCCGATAGGATCTTAGAGAAAGTAGACATTCCTAGCGTGATGCAAAGAAGCATTTTGGATATTAAATCATATTATATCAGGTGATCCATTATAGGCAAATCTAAAAAAAATATGACAGATGATGTGTCATTCAACAGTAGATGGGGAGATCACTGACAGTAGGAGCATATCAGCAACCTCACAAAAAATGCTTGTGAACTCTAACAAGCAGTATGTTGCAACCCACAGAATCGAAAATGGAGTTGCATCTACATACCATCAGAACACAGAAGGTGTGTGTTTAATAGGAAAGATGTTTCAAAGAGACTCCAAGCCACAATCATTTGCAACCCTACGATGGCAACTTCACAGGACTTTAAGACTACGCAAACACAAAAAAAAACACACCAAATATCAGGTGCAGATATCAGAATAAAAGTATATAGAATTAAAATGACATGACACAGCGGGATTGTATGTTATAGAAATAGGGCACTTCTCACTAGACAGTTCAAAGAGAGAGGCCATGCAGAAAATACATCTTCTGACACTCTGTACATGGAAAGAATAAAAGACAGAAAATCGACTGGAAAATAGAAATTAAAACCCATGCCCCCAGAGGAGACTGTAACACCCGCACATGTTGCCCACTCTCACCAGTCCTTGTCTATTACATGAACCACAGCTTATATATACTGTGTCACCCATTCCAATTCTAAACAGTCACTACTAAGGAGGCAGAAGACATCATAGCCAGTCTAAAACCCTCTAGATGTCAAGGGTATATTTGCCCAGCTAAGGCTATAAAGGAAGGAGCAAAGGATCTCAGGCCATTAATTACTATCTTGATTAATGCATCATTTGAAACCTGTACAGTCCCCAATAATCTTAAAGAAGCTTGGGTCATGCCCCTGTTCAAAAGACCAAATCTAGATCCAAATAACCCTACCAACTACAGACCCATAATCACAGTTCTGTTCCTCCTGAAAATCATTGATAGAGCGGCATTCCTCCAAATACAAAAGCATCTAGAAGACAACAACCTCTTAGGCCTGTGTCAATCCGGATTTAGACAAAGACATGGCACTGAAACAGCCTTCCTTGATTTAAAAGACCAAATGAATGAACTAAAGTATAAAGGAAACATTTCCATCCTCCTGATGTTGGACCTTTCAGCAGCTTTCAATCTGGTTGACCACCAGCTACTTATTAACCATTTAAACACAGCAGTCTCTTTCTCCCCTAATGCTGCTACCTGGATTCAATCCTTTTTTAGAAAACAGAGCCATGAGGGTCTTTGCTCCCACAGCATCTGCCGGACCAATAGCAATCTCTTGCGGAGTCCCTCAAGGCTCCTGCATTTCTCCTACCTCATACAATATCTTTACGAAGCTACTGTTCGACCACCTCGACGGCTTGGGTGTCACCTACACAAACTATGCAGATGACACCCAAGTCCTCATCACCCTTACGGGCTGCTATGAGAAAGATGCCAAAATGCTAAACGAAATCTATCTCCACATGCAGGCATGGATGGCCGCCCATAGCCTGTGCCTAAACAATGATACGACAGAGCTATGCATCATATGCTCTCAATCTCGACTAAACAAGCTAGATTCACGTTATCATTCTTTCATCATTGATGGAAACTTGATTAAAGTCTCCAGTGAGGTCGAAACTCTAGGCATCTACTTGGACCCCACCCTCTCCCTCACTAGACAATTCAATGCAACTGTCTCAGCAACAGCATACACTACCAAGTTAATTAATGCCTGCAAACCTTATTTATCCACCAACAGCTGGATTACTCTAGCTAGAGTCCTAATCCTATCCAAGCTTGATTATTGCAACACTCTATACCTAGGCATCAATGTATGAAACACAAGTCACCTGCTACCTCTTTCTGTCATTGTAACCTTTGCTCAAGTATAAGCACACAGATACCTGAGGGTTAGGTGCACTCTATAAATAAACAAAACTAAACTATGTTATCACAGCCATAACCCTACCCAACACTGCCACTATAGACTACCAGAGACATGCACACTCTAAACAATTCCATTAACAATTCCATTAACACCAAGTAAGGGAGCAGATGGCCATTCATACTCAAAAAACAAAGTGGTAGCATATCATAGGAGAGAGAGAGAAAGAGAGAAAGACAGAGAGAGAGAGGAAGAGAGAAAGAGAAAGAGAGAGAGAGAGAGAGAGAGAGAGAGAGAGAGAGAGAGAGAGAGAGAGAGAAATAGAGAAACAGAGAGAGACAGAGAGAGAGAGAGAGAAAGACAGAACGAGAGAGAGAGAGAGAGAGAGGACGGGGAGAGGGGTGAGAGAAATAGAACAAGATGTAAAAGAAATTGAGACAACAAGTCAACTAACTTGCAAAGCAATGGCATCAGAAAATAACTATTGGGACCTTCATCTTCCAGACTCAATAGAGATTAACCTGCCTGTTCCTCCGCAGTTGATTACATTATAACATACAATAATAGTTTTCTAGTATCTCTTGTTCTTTTCTTCCTGGTTTAAACAGTTGTAGCAGGGACATGTAATATAGTTCTTTCTGTTGAGGAGTTTTTAATGACAATTTGATATGATTAATTAACCTTTGTTTGGTAAATTTCACTAAGCTGCCTTCACAATCTGTCACTCTATATCTACCTTTTTTTTATCTGGTCTTATAATATTTTTGTATGTGAAGTTTTGGGCTATGTGGTATAGATACATGGTTTCCAAAGTGGTACTCCTGTTTGGTTAGTATGTGTCTAGTAAATTGTTTTTCAAAATATCTTGGCTGTTGGGATCATTTTGGCTATTGTTTCTATGTACTCATATGATTTGAGAACTCTTTTTCTAGATTTAGCAGGACCAAGATTTGGCCATACTATATTTTCAGATTTTCCATGCAAACCAGTACCGGTTAAAAGATCTGCAGCTTCATAGGAGGCACATTCTCTATCAGAGAGCATTTATATGCCTAAGCTGTACAATTTCCGAGATAGTGTTTTGTCTGATGATAGGTCATTCCAGAGGTCTTGAAGCTGTGTTTTTTTTTCTGATTTTGTTAAGTAGGCTGAAATATATCATGCAACTGCAGTGGAATTGTCTGCAATGTACTGGACATCTATGTTTGCATTCCATAAGAGGGCAATGATTGCATTGTAATCATTGATATATTATGATTCTTCTGTTCTTTTTATGTAATACATGTTCTTAGGTGATTTACCTTTAACACTATGGCCCTCATTACAACACTGGCGGTAACCCATGGCGCTATTAACACCATGGTTGCTGCCGGTGTTGTAACGAGTCCGCCAATGTTCAATGGGGAATTACCACCCCATTCCAAGGTTGGCGGGGCGGTAATTCCCCATTGAACATTGGCCCTTCCCCATTCCCATTTTTGCCCCATAGGGCTCAATGGGACTGGGGAAGGCGGTAATTACAGTACCGCAAATTGCGGTACCCTAATTACCTCGAAGGTCCCTTTGCAGGTCCCTACTTTAACGGCTGGTACAGTCCAGCCGTTCAGATCGGGTCCCGCAAAGGGACCTCGTAATTAGGAGATAAGGGGTTAACGGCGCTGCAGCCTTTTACGGCGCCGTTAACCTCTTAGCGTCAGGGTCATAATGACCCCCTATGTCTAACTGAAGACATGAAGTTGTTCACTTCACCTGTTTCTGTAACTGGTCTAGGGAAACCAAAGCAGCATTTGGTGTAGTATTTCCCTTTGTTTTTGTATTTGTGACGACAATGTTTGCCACATTTGTGTCTTTGAAATTGTACAATTTGTGCATGAAAATCACTATTTGTTGCTTTTGATGGAATTTCACAAGTGACATATTTTTTGATAAACTATAAAACAGTGGAATCACTGTCTTGACCAAATTTAGGAGCATCTTTAATTCATACAAGCATGTGGATATGTGGTGCTCCTCTGGCTTGGTATTCTTTTCTCCAAAAGAAGTGTTGCACTTCTCCGAGGGGAGGAACTGTTTTATTACAAATGAAGTGTAGCCTAGCAATGAAATGATGATGGAAATATTTTGAAACATTAACAGGATCTAGAGAGCAAAGTTCTCCAGGTGTTAGTATTTCTATGTTTGATTTATTTTTTGTTTGATATGCATAGGAAATCATGTAAATCTTCCCATGCATATTCTGCACAACTTAATGTATCAAACCAAGTTGGTGGGCCAAGGTTTCTTATTATACAACGTACATCTGCGTGACGTCGGAACCAGTACTCTTTCATACCATGCACGTTTGCTAACAGATTTGTAATCCTTGATTGTAAAACCTCATCTTTTTCTTGAACTTTTTGTATTAATTGCGTGATTTCATTATGTGTGCAACTCCGTAACATAGAGTTGCTATTTCACTTTCAAAGAGAAGATGGAATATGTATTCCACATTTTGTCTAAATCTGGGAACTTCAGAATACATTCGTAACGAGCGGTATTCTGATGCTGTTATCTGAGTGGGTCTATCATCGTACCTTCCTCCTTTGGCAGTAGGAAAGAGTAGAGGAAAAGCACGTGCTTCTATACTTTTTTCCCATATGGTGATTGGTGATCATTTGGTTTGTCGCATTTGGTATTTTTCTAGTGCATCATCTATGGTATCATTAGAGTGTAATGGATGAATTGTATAATGGCCTAAAATACTGGACAATGTAGCAGGATCTAGAAGTTCAAATCGCCCAATTTCTGGTGACTCTTGAATTATTTCAGTTGTTTCCCTTAAGTTTTCTTCAACATTTATTTCTTTGTAGTATTCATTATTGTCTTTTAGATATTGCAAGGCTTGCCTAACTTTATGTAAGTCTATGAGCTGTTGCCACATTATTTTGTCTTTTGATGGTACACCATTTACTAAGACAATTAAAGATTGCTCTATTGGATGTTGCACTCCCAGAGTGTGGAGGTAGAAAAAAGGGGAGGCCTGATTATTGTCTATGGCCCTTCAGGCAGTTTTGTAATATAATAAGGAATGAGGCCAACTAGACCAGAGATGACAAATAACTATTGTTTAAATCAAAATAGTTTTTTGTTTATTATCCGAATACACATGTCATGAAAAAATCAGCTCCACAAACCAAATGCAATACAATCCCACCAAGAACCATTCATTCATAACTCATCCATCCAATAATCATATTTGCAAAAATTGAATAAAACAAGGTGATACTTTGTATATACCACAAATAGTGAATCAGTCAATTATAAGTTCAACACTCAATTATTTTACAATGTGCCCCTCTGTTGGTATTCGGGGTTTTTTTTTTTTTTTTTTTTTTTTAAACTGTTGTCAACATGTTTCGGTTAAGTTTTCATACGAGGATGAGACAGTCCCCTCGTGTATTGACTTAGTGTTTAACCTTCTTCAGGACAGGAGAGCAATCGCCAACTTGGCGTTGCCTCTTGGTAAAAAACCAAAGGTGAGCGGTGTGTGGCAGGAGAGCCTTAAATCTGTTAACCTCCTCTCAAACTTTCAGGGGCTAGCGAACCGGTGTGATGGAGTAGATCCCGTAGTGAATGCTTCCAACAATGGCGCTTCACGTATGGTGCACTGTTTGAATTATGATGCTCTCAAATAAATTGAGTTGTTGCAGGGGTTTTGGTAGTGGGAATAATTCCAAATTCTTTGTGATAACACGTGAAGGAGTTTGGTTGTTGTCAAGATTTGTAGTGCAGTTACTGCAATTGTGTTTGTTTGGTTTTGTTTGTATGCTTCTTCATTAAAATATGGTTCTGTGCTCGTGGTGTGACCCCATTCACCTCCACAGATATTTAAGAAGTTATTTTTGTTGACATTCCGTTTATTGAGAAGTGTTTTTGTAATTTAGTAGTTAGTTTTGTTAGTGCTTTCATTCTGTTTAACACTAAAATGAATAGCTTTCTTTTGAGAAGGATTGCACTGTCTATTAAAGCTTCTAAGATTAATTTTCTATGGTAGGTTTGAAGGGTTGTGCATGATTTGTCTCCTGTTTTTATAAGATTCTGAAGGACTCTGCGGTGGAACATTTTTTCTAAAATACTTTTTTTGGTATGGTTACTTGCTAGTATATCAAGATTTATAGGAGCAGTTTTAGCAGTAGTGGTAGCCGAATTCTTGTTAAGCATTTTTTGTTTCGTTTTACATTTTGATAGAGGAGGCAAAGTTTCTGTACTGGAAGCTAAATGACTGTATTAGCTGTTTTGTTTGAACGTTTTGTGCAAACTCTGGTAAAGATGGATGCTTACTTTGGACACTTTTATTTTCATTTGCTCTATTTCTGCGTTGATTTCTACGGGCTTGCTTTTTGGTAGGCATTCTTTGGCGTCTGTTGAAAAAAAATGAAGGTATTGGTTGGGCCGTTCTGCAATGTATGTGTGCTGTGTGCATGAGTGTCTGAGTATGATGGGAAAGATGTATGTGGTGGTGTGTGATTGTGCATTGGGCAGTTACAATTAGTTGGGAAGGCTATTCTTCTATTTGTGTGTTACTAAACTGCGGTTTAGATGAGATTAGAAAGTGAGCTAGTGGCGAGGAGAAGCATTAATAGTAAATCTAATGGTATAAAATTAAAACAGTTCCTTGTTTTGTATTACTCACATTCTAAGGGTTGAGTATGTTATTTATGTTCCAAAAAAATGGGGATTTGTGTGCCATTCTGCCTGCTAATCTCTGTTTAATAAATGGGGATTTGTGGGCAGAATGGTTCAGAAATCGCTGTTTTTTTGGTGCGCAAATTACATGAATGACCCACACAGTGCGTTTGAGGAACAGTAAAAATATTAAGGTAGTATTGTACTTACTCTTTTTTTGTGGAATGAGCAGGTTTCTTCAGATATGTTGTATGTAGTTCAGATGCTGCTGATTTTCAGGAGATTGGTCTTCACTGCAATTGTAAAAGAAAGAAGTTAGTAATTTTGTGTGTTTATAGCACTGATGTTAATGTAGACATTGACTTTTATGTTTTTGTGGTAGTATTCTTGTTTGATAATTGAACATAGTGTATGCATGCATTTCATTTGACTATGTGCAGCCTTTATATTTTATTTACAATATGTTAGTTCAACATGCTTTGCAAATGAGTAGAATTTTAAGTGCACAAAATTCACTTGCTTTTTTAAAGGCGTGTTGTA
Source organism: Ambystoma mexicanum (assembly GCF_040938575.1). NCBI lineage: Eukaryota > Metazoa > Chordata > Amphibia > Caudata > Ambystomatidae > Ambystoma > Ambystoma mexicanum. The sequence goes on from NC_090939.1 coordinate 553,215,275, forward strand.
GATAGCAGACAGGTTTGGAAGTGACAGTTGATTATAGTAGATGGGAAAATGTAAATAAGTTCATTTTATAGGTAGACATGCCAACAATCGGGAGCCCCTGAGAGGGAGATTTCACAACAGCAATCAGAAACATTTATTTTTCCCATAGGATTGCATTGGGATTAGCATTAATTTAAGCGGCAGACAGTGAAAAATAGTGTGATTTTTCAATGAAAAATTGGGAGTCTCGCGGCTAAATCGGGAGGGTTGGCATGTATGTATATGCAGGTTTAGTGGCATTACTCTGTTTATATGGATTCATAACAGTTGTACATGCAATGTGAATAAAATATGCATACCTGTTGTTTTTATTTATGCATGTGGATATGAATGCAGCTGTAAGTATAAATCTTGGAGACTTGTAGAGTAGTTTTTGTAGTAGGTGCTTTCCAATGATATGAGACTTGTACTCAGAGTGATCAACAGTACATTTGAAGTGCGGAACTCTGATGATGGAGTTAGATGTAGAGGTCTTGGATGTGATTGGTTGATGGTTGTGTGATTGCTTAGCTGTATCCAATGAGGGAATGGCACCGAGATTGATGTGGAAAGAGTCGAATTGCTGGCTAAGAGTTACGTGCCACATGGACACCGCGGCTGTCCAGAAAATCCAGTATGGAAAGGGGACTGTAGGGATCAGCCAATCAGATGTTGACGTTGTGGATTTGTGTAGAAAGAGAGTGTGTGTAGTGAAGATGGCAGAGGTGGAGAAAGTCAGGGTGTTGGTGCTCGGAGATAAGTTTGCCCATGGTTTATAGCAGTGTGCTCAATGCAGGTATGTGGAAAAACATTTTTGATGTTAAAGGAGTGGAGGTGGTGTGGAGCGCTGTGCCTGATTGCAATGTAGAGGGAATTCTACATGTTTGTGAAGATATGCGCAGGATGAACAGTCCCCATCTGGTAGTTTTGCACTATGGTACTTTCCATTTGGGCTAAGTCAGTGCTCCTACTTTGTTGGCAGATTTGGAACAGTTGGTTCAAGCAGTAATGAACATCCTTCCAAATGCAAAAGTCATTTTTTCTGGATTACTATCTAGGGCAATATGGGACAATAGTTATGTTTTTTGTCCTCAGCAAAACATTGCTAGGTGATGTGTGCTTTCATGCTTAGAGCTGGTATGTTTTTCTGAAGTAATAAGAATATTGATTCGAGTAATGCTGTTTATTTTGAAGAAAATGGCATTTCTTTATCTTTTTTGGGGAAATGCCATGCTGTTTTGCAATGTAAGGGTTGCTTTGAAGAAGGTTATGTGAAAATATTAGTTGTAAAGTAAGAAGAAAAAGAAATACAAAATAACAGGTGTCTGTCAGGCATCTACAAACATTTTTTTAAAAAACGGCTCTTTTCAGAGCCCACCTCAAAGGGAAAATGGGGCACACTATTTAAATTTACATTCACCACGCTCAGATTTGCGATATGTCCACGGACATGGCGGTAGTCTGTGGACAGCATGTATATCATATGGGGATTCTGGGGTGGAGAGGCATGCAAATGAGAATGAGCGGAGCTAGGGATTGGTCAGTAAAGTTTATTGGGTGTGTTGTGTAAGAAGAGATTTTGTCAGAATGTCTTTTTCCTGAGAGAAGAACAGATAACTATGGTTGTGTGTTTCCGAAAACAGATTATCTGGATTTTGGGAGACTCAGGGATACATTGGTTGGAGGTGCATGCAGAACATTGTGGAGTAGCTGCAGATCTTGGATTCGCTCATGTGGAAGTGCATTGGCATGGAGTGCGTGGAATGAAGTGGCTGGACTTGGTACCTCTCTTTGCTACTTTAGAGGCAGGGCATCATCCAGACAAAATTATAATTCATTGTGGAGGGAACCGTTTAGGGCATGTGTCTGGAATTTCTTTGCAATTTGCAATGAAAGAAGGACTTGCGAAGGTCATGGACATGTTTCCAAATTCCCGATACATTTTTTCTCGTATTGGTGCAAAGACAAACATTGCTGCGTTCTTCTTTATTTGGTCCACAAATGGAGAAAGTGAGGCGCAATGTCAATAAGGCTGTTTGTCCCTTTCTAAGAGATGTTGGCATGTCCTATTTTCACAAGGAAAAAATTATGTTTCGTAGAGATGGAGTCCATCTTACTTATGCTGGCAATCAGATTTTTCTGAGAAATGTACAAAATACATTGCAACCTTTTTTGGAATTAGAGTCATCTATTTTGCAGTAGATGTTGACGATTTCAAGTTTTTCAAACACACAAAAACACCACCAAAAGGCTCTTTTCAGAGCCATCACTTCCTCCCAGAGAAAAGTGCATTGGTTTTGCTAGGGCAGCACCCTAAAATTTTATATGCCCTAGGACTGTCTGGGGACTTCCAAAAAATGCACAGGGCCCTGCACTGTTTATTTGCCACTTCTATTTTTAAACTGTGAAAGGCAGCACTGAAAAGAGCATTTTTTATGGGAATTTTGTTGTTTTATATTTTTTGGGATTTTTTACACATGACACACTAGGAGAGGAGGGGAAATGAGGGTAAGCAAGGGACATCAACCACAGGGATAAGAGAGGTGGAGAGAGGAAGATGCAAAGTGGGCCTTACTTAGGTAGGTAGCAGGTCTTCTGGTGCATCTTGACCGTAGTCTCGAAAGCACTTCGAATACTCTCCCCCGTGCAGAGTACTGCGTCGCAGTACATACACAATATTGTGACCCTCGAAAGGTAAGGGTCAACAGCATTGTGAATGGCCTTTGGAGCAGCTGGACGGATGCGCTCTCCCACAGGATTGTCATTTGTGATGAGAGGAGCGGAAACGGAGGATGCTGTAGAGGAACTCAACCTACTACGTTTATCAAAAGGTACAACCTTGCGAATGTCCGCACTGTGGAACGTTGTTAGGTGTCGCTTCATGGATGTCGTACCAAAGCTGTACGAACCACGTCTCCCATGACTCAGCACCATTTTGCACTGGTTGCAGGTTGCCTTGTTCGCACATGCTTTTGGTACGTTACCATGAATGGTAAACAACCGCCACACCCAAGACTCCCGGCGAGTGATGGCAGTAGGGAGTCCCTCAACCTCATTCTCTTTATCCTCTTGTTCCTCGTTCTCTACATCCTCACGCCTGTTCCCCTCTGCAGGCCCTTGGGAAGGTGGTGGTGGTGGAGGGTTTGGGGGTGGTGCTGAGGCAGATGTAGCAACAGTAGCCATGGATGCCATCAGGGTTGATGAGATAATTTCATCAAGAGTAGCAAAGGCAGCAAAATTCAATCTGCAATATCCAGAAGTCCAATGAAGAACAGCTTTGTGGTGTAGCCTTTCATAGTGGGGGAGTGGTGCGATTCACAAACAGATCGAACACCCAAAATGGTTCAAAAAGTTCCAAAAAGTATGTGGAATGCCAGGGTCATTGTCTGGGACATGTGCAATGGTGAATTTTTACTGTAAAATAATTTGGATTGTCTGAATAAGTTATTTTAAAATGTTGGAGAACAGGACAGCATCTGCAAATTAGGACACACGCTCAGCGTGGGTGCGGTCACATGATGACGTCGTGAACACATCAGCGAAGGGTACGGGTGTACCTAGGACACCAAATGCATTGGAACGGTTATGCACATGCACTCTGGTGTTCACAGTGTTTGGGTCCTCAAACAGATTAAAAGTGCGACACAAGTGAGACAGACAGTTACGGACAGGCGCGATGTTCGCTAGATTTACAGGTATGGTGTGCATGTGCGTAGATGTTCTGCAGACTGTACGGACAGGTATAGTGTCCTTAGGACACCTCCAGTTTGTCTGACTACGGACATCCCGGACACCGCACATGTTCTTAGGACAGTTTCAACTTTGCTGCAGACTGTACGGACAGGTATAGTGTCCTTAAGATTCCTGCATTTTGTTCAGTTACGGACATGCCGGAACATGCAGGAATGTTGGACATGCCGGAATGTCTAAGAACAGTTCCATGTTGGTTGCGAACGGTACGGACAGGTATAGTGCCGTTAGGACACCCCCATTTTGTTCATTTACAGACATCCCGGATAGCGGATGTGTTCTAAGAACAGTTCCATCTTTGCTGCGAAAGGTACGGACAGGTATAGTGTCCTTAGGACATCCCCATTTTGTTAATTACGGACAGCCCGGACAGGTGCGCTGCCGTGGACATTTTAACTGCTTTTTAAAAAATAAATAAGACACGAAGAATTTCATTAAAAGAAACATAATATATTTTTTATTATATACATATACACAATTTATGAAAGAGAAGGGGAAGCAGAAACTGATACAAATACAGGAAAATTAGGGGTTTGGAGAGGATGGATGGGAGGGGACGAAGGTATGGAAGTCTCATCAAAACGTTTTTCTTGGTGCTGAGGGTTTGGGGATAGTTCACTGGGACATGGAGAGGGGGAACAGGTACATGTGGGACAATGGTATTTAATTGTTTCTTTTATGTGGTCCTCCACAAACTGTTTCAAACCATCGACATTTTCCTTGAGCATGTCTATTTTCTGCTCCATGCGTTGCAGAGTCTTTTCCAATGTGTCTTTTGGTGTATTATTTTCAATGTTTGTATGGTCTGTTCAAAATAAATATATATATATGTTAAGTACACATAAAGTAATGATTATTAATTTGCTCATATACGGAAGTCTCTACCATTATTACCACTGTCTTCAGACATTTCCTTACATGAAACATTTTCCTCAAGCCACTCCAAAGTACTGCACATTTCTGTGTGAAAAACAAAAATATATTAATTGTAGTGTACCTAATACAAAAAGTTTAGAAATATATAAGAAAAATGAAGTTTACTTACTAGTTTCTGGTAAATTGTATTTGTAGTGTTGTGTAGGTCTACTGTTGCTTCTAGCTCTGCAGTTTCTGTGAGGTAATTATGTTGGAGGCATATCTTTTTTGTTTTGGTATATTCCATTTTATTACATATGGTATTTAAATGGATGGTTGATGTATTAGATATGTAGGTTCCACTGCTTATTTATTATTACATATAATGTGTTTTTGTGCTGCTTTTTGAACTTGTGCAGTGTTTATATGGTATGATAGAACAATTTAAGATACCCCCTGAGTGTTTGGGTAGTGTTGATGTCGTCCACGACCGTTCGCGGACATACGCACAGTCCGCGGATATCAAAATCATTGGCGGAAGGTTCAGTATGTTCTATGTTACATGTATATAAAGTAAGGTAATCCTAGTAAACATCTATCAAATTCACACTATGAAAATGTATATTTAGTAAAAAAAACTTTGTTAAAGGGACGTTATGGTTAAGTTGTGCTACTAAAAACCTATGAAATTCAGTAAAAAAATGTTGTTAAAGGGACGTTATGGTTCCAAGTGAAACCGAAAAACCCCTCAAATGCGCCAGTTATGGTAAGCTAAGCAACCATACCTCGCGCCACCACCGTGCACTACTAAGACTAACACCCAGGACATCAAAGATGACATCACAAATGTCATCTTTGATCACAGCTTTGTGAAAGGGATGTTACAGTTAAGATGCATCCCAACCTTGGGACGCCTCTGCTCCAGTAGTTAGCCAGTAGCGTCCCACCTTGGCATCCCTTGGAAATTCCCTCCTGGGTTCTCATGAGCACTTCCCCATGCCTACTGCCCCTTCTATTTATGCACTTCTCCCACTGCACGATGCATGTGTGCATTTATAGGAGCATTATGTACAATTTGTTTGTATAAGTAAGGGAAATGCAAATGCAAAAGATTTGTAGAAGATTGTTAAGCATCAGTTGGTGTGTGGAAGCTTAGTATGGTCGTATGGTTATATTCACAGTTTTTGGAAGTGATTGGTAGATGGATACGTGGCAGTTTGAAAGCAGGCATTGAGGGAGCATTACAAATATAACATTAAAAAGCGTAGAAGGGCTGCCCTGTGCGATAGTGTGCACGTGCCATCCGGGCCTTTTAATGATTCATGGTCTGGAAAGGGGACTTTGGAGAACGTGGATCGATTAATGTCCTTGTTGTATGCTAGAGAAAGGTACTTGGGATAAAAAATTGTTTCTGTCCTTTTATATTTTTCTCTAGTATACAATTGTCCATCAGCACCCTGGGTGGGGCAGCCAGCCAATTAGGTGACTAGGAACGCAGAATTGAACTGCCGGTACAAGCCTGTGTTCCAAGCCGCCTGATGGCCAGCTCTCCCTGCCGCAATCTTCCACCGACCCGCCATCCCATTTTTTATTTATTTTTTCACCCCTCAGGCCCCCTACTTGAAACCCATTTCCAGACAAGCAGGTGTCGTCCAAGGCAAAGACAAATAAATACACAAGGACGTTAGTGAGAGTGTGAACAAAAGGCCCCCAGAGCCACGTTTGCCCCTGTTTTTGTGAGGCATCTGCCTTGATAGTTTGAAGAAATTAAACAAAATTAAATTTGAACAGCTGTGCCTCAGCTTGACAGCTCTTTAAAAACATAGCAGGAAGGTCATGGTATGATATGATATGATATTTTATTTGTAATGCGCTCGTACACAAGTATTTCAGAGCGTGACAAGGCAAGGGAGGGGAACAGGGGAGAGACAAACAACAATCTTACTAGGCCCAGTGACATTGAGAATGTGCAAGTGCAGGGGAGAGGAGAGGGGAAAAAAGTGCATGGGTGGGCGGAGTGGAAAGTGCAGAGTAGTGGCAAAAATAATAAATAGTAATACAGAAGATACATAGATGATAGAGGCAGTAAACAGTGGTAGTGCAGCCAGCAAGCGGCAAGTGCTGTGTTAAGGTAGCAGACTGGGTAGTCTAAATAAGTGCAGAAAAAGAAGAAAGTGGAGAGGGCTGGGGGACTGTATAGGTAACAGATACAGTCCATAGTGCAAGGCGTGGCCAAGAGGCAGTACAGGAAGGTGGCAGGGTGAGCATGTACCTGGGCCCAGGGGACAGAGGGTGGCCAGGTGCACAGTGCCAAGAGAGAACAGATCAGCAGGGGAGAGGGGGAGTGAAGGCAGAAGCAAAGATGAAGGTTTTGAGGTGCTTTCAGAACAACAGATGGTTCTCCTCAAGTTTAAGAGTGGCAGGGAGGCTGTTCCAGAGGGAGCCCGCAGCCGAAGACAGAGTTCTACCCCCAGCTCATTTCCTAGAAAAACGACTAACCCTGAGGGAGTTAGAGGCAGAGGAGCGAAGAGCTTGAGAGGGGAGGTATTTGCAGAGGGATAGCTGAAGGTATTTTGGACCCAGGCCCCAGAAAGCCTTGTGGACAATGCTGAGGGTTTTGAATTTAATCCTTGCATCCCCAGGGAGCCAATGGAGAGATTTCAGAGCTGGAGAGATATGGTCCCAGGGCTTGAGGCCTGTGTACACTTTGCGGCTTGTGTCGAGATGGGAGTAGCACTGCATGCAAGTGCATAGCTTGGAGAACAGAGAAACCCAATTATAATGTTAAGCGGCTTCGCAACATATCTGTCCTCCCTATTGTTTCCCACATTCCCATTGGTCAGATCTCAGTGACCTTAAGAAATGTTAACATGTCTCTGATTCTTTTATTGGTGGGGCATAATTTATTGGGATTCACCTTTAAGGCTCTTGTCACAGGTCTGTTATGTGCATTTCTTTGTTATGCTGTGGTAAAAGCAGTCTTCACTCTCGGTAAGGAGGGACTGGTGGAGTAGAGACTGGGTTGACTGTGAAGAGACTAATGGATGGAAGGTGAGAAGGGTTTGGGGCTGATGGATGAAGAAGAGAATAGCAAATGCAAGGTTGGTGGTGTGGTCGGCCTTATGGAAGATGAAGAAAATACTGGATGAACGGAATGCCAGAACTTATGGAAGTTGAAGAAGGGTGGATGGAAGAGAAAGAGAAAGTTACAAACCCAATATGTGGTGAGCGAAGGTGGAACATGCACAGCCAGCAATGGTTAAGACACTCAAAAAACACAAACCCGAAAGAACTTTTTCTTTTCATAGATAAACAATAAAAGGTGAACTCGAGAACTCAAATTGACAATGCTGGCTGACGGAAGCGGTCAGCATCTCATAGCAAAGCTACTCTGTGCTGGTGTGGCTTGACAGTCTGATGTGTTGGTCATGCCTATGTTCTTTCCTCTAACATTTTTGGACTGCGTTGTGTTGCGATTCAGCCACCGACCTAGCCTTTGGCCTTAAGCGTGCTTTCTGTGTTTGTACTTTCTGCCACCAGTGACTCTGCCAGTCAGTTTCCTACCCAATGAGCCCACTTTGAAGAGTCGGGCTTTGCAGTTCTGATTTACATGGCTCGTTGCTTGGGTGACTGCAGACGAACAGAACATCTAAAGGTCGATGGAATCAGTTGTCGCACTGTTTGGATATCCAGCCTCATAGCCCCTGAGACCTCTGGCCATATACCATCAAGCCTGATTTTGATCATCTAGAGCAGTAATGGAGCAGCTTCTTCTGGAAAGCCTCAGACCGATGTGGTGAGGTACATGAGCACAGAGGGCGAAGTAGCCCTAATAGCGCTTACATGTGTGTTTTTGTCATCTTTAGCACATTGACTTAAGTGTGTTAATTTAAGTGTGTTAATCTACTATTCAATTTACAGGACCTTTATGCATAACCTAAGGAGTAAAAGTGCTCCCTCTGACTGTGCCCCCTTCAACTGTGAAATGGCCAACAGGGTTTCTTCCAACTTGCCCCCTCTCGATCGGTGTGGTGAAAGGAGTACATACGTAGAGTAAAACATCACCGCCTTTGCTAAACTGACCTCTTGCTTTAGAAAAACCATGGCTGATAATTCTATCAACAAAGATCTGGGGTAGGGCTTGAGTGAAGAACATATCAAAGCAACAGGTGCTACTATAGACTCCCTTCAGGGTTTGGATATGTTAGGGAATGCCCTGTTTAAGGAATCTATCCAGAAGGTCAATGGCAGACCATGATAACATTGGGAGGGTGTGGGGTAGATGTTCCACCAACTGTGCACATTCATTTTTCAATATCAAATACACCACAGATCTTAAGAGAGCATTTGGGCGGCTCTGTTATGAATCAGTACTCAATTTCTCCCCCATGGTTTCCAGAAGCAGTTCTTTTGTCTCTCCTGCACAGGGTGATACTCCCAATTTAGGCCCTTTTTGCATTTAGGCCCTTCACCTGGAATGTACATCCATTGTGAATCTTTTATGATGATGTAATTTCGATGGAAAGTCCAGATACCGCATGCAGTGAGCATGACTGATATTCAAGAGAGCTTGGATTCAATTATATACAGCTGGGATCTCTGGGTTACCAGCTTGGATAAGATTCCCATACAGGATTCTCCAATTATTGTAAGCCTCACAATTGAGATTTCATCCACATTGGGGTTTCCTAGTGAGGAGGGTTGCTTCGCCGTAGTTGGAATGCATAGTATAGCATCGACATCAGCTGCACCACAAAGGTCTACAGTAAAGTCCAAAGTGACCCGGGATATAAAAAACAAAGAATCAGAAAAGGTGTAATCCCAATAGAAAATCCTCTAAGACACTCCTGAGAACATTGAATCTACAAGAAATGTAGGGGCATGTGTAGAAACCAACGTCCCAGCCATAATCCAATCTTGTGACGAAGAAATGTTCTGGTAAAAATTAAAATAAGGCTCCTATGTCAGAGAGGTCTAGTATGGTAAGAACTGACAGCCCAAACACTGTATGTGTCTCTTTTATCGGACAGCACTGATGAGAGTATGGTGTAGCAACCAGTGTCTTTGGATTACAGCATATTTGCAGTTGACTCTCTAAATGGGAAGAAACATTAAAACAGTAACTAACTCCAGGACTGAGCCTACAGCAGCTTAACACTTGGCTCCTTCGACTAACTCCTCATCATATTTTGATGAGATTTGTAAACCAGGTGATTGGATTAAAAAAGGAGTGGCACCACTAAACAAGTGCCAAAGGTAGCAAGTGAATCATTCTGGTTCAGGGGGTCTTGGGCATGACACTGATGTACAATGGAGACTGCCTATCCATTGTTTAAATAAGAAAAAGCAGGAAACAACTCCCAAAATGATGCTCACATTTATTTTGAAGGATAATAATAAGTCATTCCTCAACATTTCCAGAATTCTAGCTTTGCAATACGAGATACCCACACTGGGGCTGATCACCTCTCAAGATATTGAGTGGGTGGAATTCTAAGATGAGTCAGATGGAACTGGTAACGCTGCAAATCTTATCAATGGTGATTAGAGACATATTACTATCTGAGATGGAAAGATTTAGGACAACGGGCTATGACATTGCCCCATTCGGGAGAACTTGTGGCAGAGGTGGCTTATTCCCTCTGGGTGGGAAACAAGATGTTCAATCAGAGAGAAAGGGGAGTAACTAAAAATGACATGCTCTAACTCAATGGAGGCCTGCAACGTTGCATGAGACTGGTCATGGCTCCCAGCAGTGTTTGCTAATCAGAAGAAATACAACGCTACCACCCCATGCATTCTTTAGCCACAAACTGATTTTAAAAGTAGTCTCATGGAATATGAAATGGCATGGGCAATTGTGCACAAACATGAATCTATGTGAAGCCCATCATTTTATAATAGATTCAGCTTCTAACAAATACGCATTTGGATGGTTTCAAGGTGTTTGGTAAACCAGCCTCTATGGGGTCCTTTAGGTCGTCCTGCTAGGGGTTTCCTAATTGCAATAAGTAATTCTTGAGGTCTAAGAATGAGAAGGTCCTGGGTAAACTGTCATGGTATTCTTGTGAGTGAATGTAACTTTACGGATGGATCGGCTTATTCTGGAATTTAAATTTTAAATGTGTATTACAATCCAACTAGAGTGTCGACTGGGAATAAGAGAATTGTCAGTGCTATTTGATTAAGAGATTACTGTGACACAGAGACGTGTCATTACGTTGGCAGGGGATTTTAACGCTTATGTCCCTTAACTGGATATGAAAGAAGTAGTTTTGGCTGGGCGGTGTGAACTCAACTAAGCAGAATAGGTGGCGTGCATGGGCAGCCTTTTAAATCAGATGGAACCTCACCCAACTGAATGAGAATATGTTGGAAGATCTGGAAGATACAGCACCATGGAACAGGGATGCTGTTCCTCTCGTATTTACTATATTGATTTTTATTTTTATAGTATTGTTTAAAGTAAAGTGCAGACATAGCTCGAGAGCAGCAGAGCGCTGCACAGAATGAAGGTAGCCAGCATATGAGCTAGCATCCTTTAAGGGCAACACATATTTGTGTTAGTAATAACTTGTTTCACAAATGTCATAGTTTTAAGTAGTTAAATACTGAACTTAGTAATCATGATATGTTGTCCGTAAGACTTTGGAATAATGAAGTGTGCATTTAGTAAGAAGGGATTGATGTTTTTAATTGTAATTGGGCCGGGAATCAAAGATCCTGGAATGGCGAACATGCTTGTAGGTTTAGAGATGATAACTAATGGATATTATCTCCACTAGAGACAAATGCATTTTTAAAAGAGAAGCTGCCCCCCCCCCATGAGTCAAAGGCTAAACGAATAGGGCTAGTCCAGCTAGATGTTTTTGATTAACACATCGCAAATATTAAACTATGAGTTAAGAGGAGAACTGAAGTTTATTAAAGCTTGCAAAGAAAATAAAGCAACTAATGCTTTGTAGATCCATTAACCAGAGATACAAAAAAGGATCATCCAGTACCTGAATGTAATGGTACAGGGGATACTGAATCAATGTTGAAAAAAAATTGGGGAAAACATGAGAGGAATTTCTGGAGTTTGATCAACAACATGGAGTGGGATCAATTAGAGCTCCAAATGAAACCAGTACCATCGGAGATATGGACTTTGCGTTTTAAAGAACTATTTGCAAGAAGGATGTGTACTGACACAGAGGTTGTTATGGAGTGGAGTAATACATGTGATTTGACGTTTGAGTACGATGATATCCTGTTGCTGATCAATAAAGATGGTAATCCCAGAGCTTCAAGGCCAAAGGGCCTATCAAACCGTACTACAAACAATTTGCAGGCCCTATGGGGCTCTATTATGTTTATTGTTTTTACAAATGTGATTAATTCTTGTAGAATCTCGGCCTCATAGAAGCTATCTTCTGTAGTACCAATTCTTTAAAAGGGTAATCATCTTGATCTATTTAATAATTGTCCAAACACTATTTTAGATGTTGAGAGTAAAATCTGCTCAGCCTTTTTTTTAAAAGATTTTTATTATTTTATAACAACACTCCAAACATTACAAACAATTAGGACTTCTGTGTTTAAGTTTCACAATGTTACATTACAGAATACACTCTTCTGTCCTCCCCCCTCCAACCCCTTTAACTCGAGCCCCTGCGTCCATGTCATCAGACTGTTCATCTTCAGGCGTGTCAGCTGCCAATATCTCTTCCGTGTCATCATCACTATGGTCGGCCTGGGAGGGGCCCGCCATTGAGGCCACCAATTGTCTCCATGCTATTAGGGGTCCCACCTCCCCCCCCTGTTGACCACTTCGTACCAGGCAGCCGTTTCTGCCTCTGCCCACTTCATGAGGTCAGCCCACCACATCTCTATTCTAGGTCTATGGGCCGCTTTCCAGCACATTGCAATTCTCCGTTTGGCCAGGATGTAGGCCAGGTCCTTCATCTTACTAATGTGCCTCAGGTTATGTGGTCTGGGAAAGCCCCCAAGCATACAAGCCCAAGCTGACTCCACCTCCAGCGTAATCCCTTTTCCTGCCAAGTGTACCTTCAGTTCTGTCCAAAACATTCCCACCTCCGGGCAAGCCCAAAACATGGTTAGCATCCCAGCTTTCTCCTCCCCGCACCTAGGGCATTTCTGTGTCAATGGGCCACCAAATCTGGCAATTTTACTGGGGGTCAAATATGCTCTATGAGTGACATATTATTGAATCTGCTGGAGCCTCGCATTTCGGGACACCTTCTTATGATACCTTTGGGCTGTATCCCATTGCCCATCCGACATGGGTTCACCCACCTCTTCTTCCCAATCTTGCCTCAGTTGGAGCAACTCATTCCCCACTCTGGTCCCCAGTAGCTCATATATGCGGGATATTCCATGCCCACCCTCCGAGATGTCATACATCGTCTCAATGGTAGCATCAGGTTGTTCCGCAAGCACTGCCGCAGGCCACCTTTCTCGCACTCGTTTAATGATTTTAGAATAGGTGATATGTTGGCCCTTATGCACTCCGGTGTCTTCTATTAGCCTCTGAAAGTCCAATGCCTCCCCCTCCTGCCATATATCTCCAAGGGTAGCCAGGTCCATCGGTTCCCAGTATCTGCTGACCCCTTTTATCATGTGGGAGTCCTCTCCGCATAGCGCCACTAACGGCACCTGCATGGAGAACGGAGCTGGGTATCCCACAGTCTGCCATGCTCTATGCCACACCTCGCAGCCAAGCACCAGCTGCCTCGCCATTCCTAGTACTTTTGTTTTAGGTAACCACACTGTCTCTCTAAGGAAGTAGGGAGCAGGATCCTTACATAACAGCCTGATTTCAGCCGTTTCTTCTTCAGACAACCACCTGGCCAAATATTGCAGCTATCCCTTCAAGTAATACAACTCAAAATTCGGCAGGTTTATACCACCCCTATCACACGAGTTTTGTAATTTCCAGAGGGCCACCCTGTTCCTGAAATTATTCCATATAAAACCCCTGCACAGGCTGTGGAGCCTGGCAAAGAAGCGCTTGGGGATCACATACGGGATGTTTACAAAAAAGTGTAACAGTCTGGGCAGGACTACCATCTTGATCAGAGCCGCTCTCCCCATCATGGCCAGAGGTAGTCTGGACCAAATTCCCATGCTGTTTTTAATGCCTGCAACTGAATTTTCCGTGTTGTGTTTGTGTTCTTCTCCTATCGTGTGGTATATGTCAATGCCCAGGTATCGGAATGTCTCAGTTTGCCAGGGTATTGGCAATACCGGTAGGCTCCTCGGTACGGCACGTCTGTATCTCCCCAGTGGGAACATGCTGGATTTCTTGGGATTCACTGCTATGCCCGAGAGGGTAGCGTATCGTTCCAGGACATATTGTAGGTTCTCCTCTGGGAAGCGCAGATATAGAAGTATGTCATCGGCATACAACGATATGAGATGCGAGCCTCCTGCAGTGTGGATCCCTATCTCCCCATATTGTTGTCTGAGGCATACTGCCAATGGCTCCAAGGCTAGGATATATAGCATAGGCGACCAAGAGCAGCCCTGTCTAGTGCCCCAGCTGAGTTGCCATTTATCTGAGATGGTAGCGCCCGTTTTGACCCTTGCAATTGTGGAACTATATAACATTTTAACCCACCTTAGGTACCCCGGCCCCATTCCATATTCTCTCAGAGTCACTTGCAACCAAGGCCATCTCACTGAGTCGAAGGCGTTGACCGCATACAGCAAGATGATTGCCAATTCGCCAGGGTCCTTCTCTGTGTGGTCAATAATGTGAAGTCTCCTATGATTATCAGTTATATTCCTACCAGTGACGTAGCCTGTTTGGTCAGGGTGTATCAGGCTGCTGATGACTCGCTTAAGCCTGTTTGCCAGCACTGCCGTGGGGATCTTGCTGTCCTGATTAAGCATCGATAGGGGTCTATATGACCCAGAGTCTGTGCTTGTCTTACCTGCTTTTAAGAGCGGGATGATCACCGCCTCCCGTAGGGACTCTGGCAGCCTACTGCGCTCAAACGCCTCATTAAGCATGGCCAGCAGTGGGGGGAGCAGCTCTTGTTTGTATGTTTTGTAGCCCGTCCGACCCCGGAGCTTTGTATGTGGGCATGTGCTGGATCACTGTATCTAGTTCTTCTGAGGTGATTGAGGCATCCAGGTTTGCCCGTTCCAGATCGACTAGAGTGGGCAAGCCTATGTCTTCTAGTGTGTCCTGGATCTATTGGTCCCTTACTTCACCTGTGTCCTCATAAAGGCGTTTATAGTAGCCAAGTAACTCTTTGTTTACTCCCTCTTGGGTATCCCAGAACTGGCCTCCGTCCCCCCTAATTTCGCTGATCACTGGTTGTGATGTTTGGTTTTTATATAACCAGGCCAGCAATCTGCCTGGCGTGTCTCCCCCGCATGCTGCCTTTCGACATACTTATTATAGCTCAACTTGCATAATCTATCCCAGTGCTCACTGCTGGCTTGTTGTAGCAGTCTCATCCTTGCCCCATCCTCCCGAGAGGTGCCGCGCTTACGCATTATGTCTTCCAACTCCCTCTCCATTTCTTGCAGCTCCTGTTCTATACCCCCTGGAGCCCTCTGGATTTTGATATGGCTACGCCCCGCACCACAACTTTGAATGCCTCCCATACGGTTCCCACAGATTGCACGCTTATGGTATTAATATCGAAGTACTCAGGGATCGCCTCCCTCAGGTCCTCCTGGAATCCTGAGTCCTGCAGGGCCTCAGCTCTGAGCTTCCACGTCAGGATTTGCACTCTATGGAGTTGGTGTCACCACTCCAGGACTAAGGGGGAGTGGTCCGAAAGCACTCTGGCCTTATATTCCACGCCCACCATTTCCCTTACTAACTCAGCAGCAGCAAACACATAATCCAGCCTTGTGTGCAGGTCATGTGGTGCCGCGTAGTGTGAGTACTGCCTGTCCACCGGGTGCAGCTGCCTCCAGACGTCTACGAGTCCAAAATCTCTCAGCAGGGCCAGTAAGGCTTTTGCGGCCGGGATGGGTTTGTCTAGGATTCAATGTACAGTTAAAGTCCCCTCCCCATAGTATTGTGCCACCCAATAGGGGGCTAATTTTGCCGTATAAAGTCCTAAAATAGGCTGCTGTACCTTGGTTAGGGGCGTATAAGTTTATAATGCTCACTTCCTGGTTTTCCAGCATCCCCCGCACTACTATCATTCTGTCTTCCGGGTCCCCCGTAGACTGAATCAGTTGAAATGGCACATGCAGTGCCACCCATATGATAACTCCCCTTGCGTAAACTGAGTATGTAGCTCCCGTGGTGCTCCCTTTCTACTTTCTCTTGACCGCCTCCAGTTTCTTCCTAGTAAGGTGGGTTTCCTATAATAGTGCTATGTCAATCCTCATCCTTCTTAGGTACATCATTACTTTGTTACGCTTCAGATAGCTATTAAGGCCCCTCACATTCCAGGTGACCACTCTAAGAATACCCAACGCATTTATAAAGAATCACGCTTCCCCTCCCAGTTTCCCCTCCCGCCTGATGTGACACAAAATTTGGCTCGCTGCCTTCCCACTCCCAACAAACTCCCTCTTCCCCCTTTCCCAACTTTAAACCACTGCACACAACCCCTTCCCTCCCTCCTCCTACCCAACCCCAACAAGTGCCCAGCTCCATCCCTGGATCTCCGGCTCCCCCGCGTTTGGTCCTGCCTCGAATGCCGAGGCCAGGAACCCGGCAGGGTGTCACCGGACTACCGGTGACCTAACTAAACTTCTCGTTGTGGGGGTATGAGGGCAGGTTCTGTAAGGCTCCCACGCTATTATCAAGGTTTCTCGGTGCCAACGGATCATGCATACTTGTATGGCCCTAGCAACACCCGCCCAAAGGCTATGTCTTATACTATATTCAAGTCCCATTGGCCCTCATTACGACCCTGGCGGAGAACCATGGTGCAATTTGCACCATGGTCCATGGCGCTAAGCTGCCAACTCCGCCATGGTGGTTGGCGGACTTACCGCCCCATTCCGACCTTGGCGGGGCGGTAAGTCCCCAATCCCCATTTAGCCTTCCCCATTCCCATTTTTGCCCCATAGGGTATAATGGGAGTGGGGAAGGCGTTAATTACGCCACCGTAAATTACGGTGGCGTAATTAACAACAAGTCCCGTAGCGCCATGGATTTTTCCGCCTGCAAAAAGCAGGCGTAAAAATCACCATGGCGCTACGGGAACTCGTACTCAGGCGGAAAGGGGCACCATGGTTTACGCCGGCGTAAACCCCTTTCCGCCAGGGTCGTAATGAGGGCCATTGTCTTAGGCTGTGACACCCTGGGTGCCACAAACATCCATTATTTATCTACTCCTTCTCCTGTCCGGATACCTGATTCTTGGGGGCAGCTCTGCATGTCCAGCCACCCCTTACCGTCCTCCAGGGTTTCAAAAAACAAGGTTCTGTTCTTATGGAACACCTTCAGTTTTGCCGGGTAGATCAGCATATACTTGTGGCCTGCTTCACACAATCTTCTTTTCACAGTCCCAAAGTTAATGCGTCTGCGCTGCACCTGCGAGGTGTAATCCGGGTATGCTGTTATGTTTGCCAACCCCTTTTGTATTGTTCCGCCATTCCAAAAGTGTTCAAGAATTCTTTCACGATCCCGGTAATTCAGGATCTTGGCGATCACCGGCCTAGGAGGGTTCCCCGGCAGCGGTCTGCTCATCAGGGCCGTATGCGCCCTTTCCACAGCAAACCCCTGGGACAACACCCGCCCCCGGTTATATCCTGTTGCAGCATAGATCCAATGTACTCTATGGGGTTGGGTCACTCAGCTCCTTCCGGCAATCCAACGATACGGATATTATTTCTTCGGCGCGTCCTTCTGCCTCCTCCGCCCTACTTTCCAGGTTCCCCACATGTTGCACTAGGGCGTGAAGTTCCGATTTGTGGGTTGCACAGTCCGCTGTGTTCGGTGCCACGTCTTTTGCTAGGTTCCCTGTGCGTTCTGCCAGTGACCTGACATCTTGCCGGAGAAGATTCACCTCCTCCTGCACCGCCCCGACTTTAAGCTCTAGTGCTGCTTTCAATTCGGTCATGGCTAGTCCCAATTTGGTCTCCCAGGCCACTTTCAAATCGGCAATCGCAGCAAGAATCTCATGATTCATGCCCATAGTGGCTGTGCCCCCCACTGGGGTTTTGTCTTTGCTCCTGGCTCCTTCTGCACTCGGCGATGTTCTGGAGTATTCGTCGAGCGTGGGCTGCTTGCCCTTTGTTCTCAAAGGTTTATTGGTCATTGTGTTGCGGCAGAGAAGTGCGGGCAAGCCCCTCTACTTTTGGCCCCCGGCCTTAGTAAAGTTTAGGCTGCTATTAGTGTTAGGGCCCAGCCGGGCCGTGTCAGGGGCATCCTTAAACTGCCTGCATTGCTCCTGGAGTGGGCTGTATACAGTGCCGCCCGCGATCTCACACCACACCTCCACGCTCCATGGGCCCCGTCGGCAACATCCCGACTTGGTAGGGTCTCATCCCATCCACAAAGGTCCTCCTTTGCTGGCACACATGCCGGGCTCCACCTGTCCCGCCAGGACACGGCGGGCTCGGTCTCCACTGCGCCTCACCTGCCACCTTTCCCTGCGAAGCAGCTGTCAGTATATATGGCCCTTTGTTTGCCGTCCGCCGTTATCTTCAGCCACAAGACTCAGGCTGCGGATCGGGCCCTCATTGCGCTCCATTTGTGCCCCCGATGTTCATGCATTCATAGGTGTGCGGCAGGCACATGTAGCAAAGGTGAAGCATGTTCATATCCAAGGATCAATGTCGGATCTGTGCGAGCCGTCCAAGAACATGTCCACTCACGCAGCCATGTAGCCACTCCCCTTCAAAATCTGCTCAGCCTTGATTCTAAGAGAGGTCGAAATATGGGCTCTATAGATGGGCTGTACAGACTGGACAGCTTGGGAAATGTCAGTCAGGATTTCAGAAATGGTGGAAACTACCCTTAAAGGTTTGCAGCAGAGGGTTGCAGGACTTTCCTCTGTGAGTATCTACTTAAGCTTTTTTGATTTCTCCAAATTTTTTGATTCAGTACACCAGCTGTGGAGCAAATTGTCTAGGTGGGGTCTACCATCTAGTTTATTAAATGTTAAGGTATACCTGCAAACAGACTCTTTCAGGTCTGTTGGGTATTTTGTGTAGATTTGGGGCCTGGCGGTATTTTCTTACCGCCAAAAATAATTTAGCAACAATCATTCCTTGTATTCAGATTGAGTTATGTATAATAATAATACAGTGGATATGCATTATTTCAGTACACAGACATGCGTGGTTGGTATGCGTGGTTGGTATGCGTGGTTGGTGGTATTTTGTTGAGCATAATTCCCTTGTTTTATTTGTGGCCCCAATATCCAGAACCCCTTATTTTTGTTTAGATTTTTCGTGTAATCACCATAGAGACCTCAGGCTTACATTTCAGGAACACCACATTTTCACTTTTAGTGTGCCACCATGGGCAATTTCTCACTGTCTTATCTACGGCAGCGAGCTATCATGTGGTATTTTTCACTAACTTATATACGGTAGTGAACTATGTCCCGGGTCTCTATTTTTGCTGACTCATGTACCTTCAGCAAAAAGGCTATAACACACACAGTTATTTATAATTGCTCATACTGAATGACATTTGCTCATACTGAATGGCTGCAGCCAAATCTTATTTTTAGCTACCTTGTAAATGACAATTGCATTGTCTAAACATCTCCCCACATCATCAGCACTGTATTGGTAAATATAAAACACACCACCCGTCTGCTTTCAGATATTTTTGTGTATTATAAAAGTTGCATTTAAACACGATCTCACTCTTTACAGAAATAAATGAAATAGCACAGTAACAGCATTATTTGTGATACACTGAAAAGAGAGTGGCAGAGACAAGAATTCAATTTGTAACATTAAACACGTGGGTAAAGCACAGGAATCTCCTTTCCTACACTGACTGAATATTTTCGTACACACTCAACCCCCACACCTCAGCGAGATAATTACCAGGCTTATTCAGTATGTAACTTCTTTGGCTGGTCGCCTTCTGGAGGGATTCACCCAGCAAGGACAAGCATCTGCTGTCACTCAAACTGGGACTTGTTGACTGGAAAAGCCAGTCTCTGCAACCAAGTTGAATCTGCTTTAGGAATCAGGCATCCCCAGCTGTCCACCCCGTCCTTCTTCGAGCTGTGTCAAGATCATCTGCCTTCTCCCCCTTTTCAAGATTCTACAGGAAAACTTGGTTACCGAATGCTTGTCCAATAAGATTCTATCATGTCATCTCCTCCCTCACTACACAATGGCTTATTTTTTTTACAGTTGCAACTGTAACAAACTGATTTCCTGCTTATTCAAAGTCTTTGCTTCCTGCAGTTACTGTGGACAGAGCACAGAAAGGCAAAAGAAAAAAAACTTGTGTGTTTAAAACTGATTTTCAGAGTAGGCCTCATTTTGCAGTGAAGACACATTCTTTTATTAATGAGTTATGATTATTAGTCTTGTTAGTGAGATTAGTTTGTTAATTACCAAATGTGTCTCTTGGAACATAGGCATTTCAGGTGAGAAATGGTGTGCATTTTGAAGGCACAGATGTGTGCTTTTAACTGTGAAAAAAGTATTTGCATTTTATATGTAAAAATCGTTTTTGACTGAATAACCTGCCCTTACTTATATGTCCATGTTACACTAGCAACACATAGCTTGAAACAACTGCATCATAGCAATGCACCAAACCCATGCAGTGGCGCTGCATAAAAATGCTCAATAACACATGTCTTGCTGTACCACATTATATCAATGCACCAAACCCATGCAGTGGCGCTGCACTTAAAAAAAAAAACATGCTATACATTGATCCTGTGCAGTGGTGCTGTACTCTGTGCTCCCAAAACACGCTAGACAATCCTACATATACCCTCCTTTTTTTTTAATTTGGCTAATCCGAGCCTCAATTGGAAAAATCCAACTTGTTCCTTTTCTTCTTTCAAAAATGTAACAATCCAATACAATTAACATTCTTGTTGTGAAGATAAAAATTGAAAGTCGCTGTTCAATCAATATAATATTAAAATTCATCTGAATTTATCAATTCTTATAAAATTTTCTACATTTGCCCTCCCAATGGAAGTGTCCAGTCCGGTATTTCAATTTTATACTTGAAGTCAATTGAAAATAATAAAATAAAACAACTAAGTAAAATAAATAATTAACATAACAGATTAAAACAATTAATTAAAATAATAATTACGTGGAACTCCATATGTCAGGACTCTTGTCTGCCTCTTTTGGTTCATTCGGGTACTCTTTCATCTTGGTACTCTTGGATCCTTCTCTATAGAAGTCATCTTTTCTTTGGCATTCCGGCTATTTTGTCTTCACCTCCACCCGGAGGCAGGCATCTTTTGGTCTTCATCCAGGGGACTCCATATTCCATCGTCTCCCGTGACCTCAGGTATAAATAGTTAATGTTCTAAACCAAAATAGAAAAGAAACAGATTAAGTATATAGCACAATACTAACTTCACCCTTTTGCCAAAAAGAAAACATTTTTTTTTTCTGAAATTAAACACAGGTTAAAAAGAAAATAAGCATACATGAAACAACATTTTAAATTCAATGCATTTTCATTCTGCACACCGACCATGAGCTTCCATTATATATATATATATATTTTTACTTTTTATATTATTTATTTATTTACATATATTACAGTGTTTATGTGCCATTATAATAATCAACTTTTTAACTTCTCTGTCACTGCCTCCTGACTGTACCCATTTATTTTATCTTTTTGTGTTCAAGGGACTTTCTGTTGTATTGTGTGCATCAGTGGGCAGTAGCCCCAGGGCTTTCTGTTTCTACATGCTCAAGCCGCCTGATCTCGTGTCTGGGATGGCATGGCTTGATCTGATTTACATGGACAAACTGCTCTATCGCTGTTTCACCTTCATTCTTCAAAATTTTATACACTACAGGAGAGATCTATAATTCGAAATGGCCCCTGCCAGGCTGCTAGAAATTTAGAATTTTTCTGATTACTTTTTCCAAAATGAAACTTGTACACCTGATCCCCTACACTGTATTCTCTCACTGATGTTTGTTTATCATAGTATGTCTTAGCACTGTCCGCAGCCCTTTCCAGATTTCTCTGCACAAAAGCAAATGCATGTTGCAAATGCTTCCTCAGTTCATCAATGCACTTATGAACTGTGGATGCACTCACAAGTGTCTGCTCATGTGTTCTGTATAGTAGGTGTTGTGGTAACACAATTTTCCTACCTGTCAAGACCTCATGGGGGCTAACACCTGTTGCTTTGGCAGGAGTTGATCTGATTGCCATCAAAACCAACGGTAAACGTAAATCCCAGCTGGAACCTGCTTCTGCCACGAATTTCTTTAAAATATCCACAACAGACCTATTGCTCCGTTCAACTCCACCTGAAGAGGCTGCCCGATATGCGATATGTAGTTTCCTTTTCACACCCAGTATTTGCCATACCTTACTCATTAGGGTACTTGTGAAATGACTTCCTCTGTCTGACTCAATTTTTTGTGGCAACCCAAACCTTGAGAACACATGGTTCACCAGCAATGTGGCTGCTGTTTGCGCACTACAATCTGGTGCAGGAATACATTCAATCCACTTCGACATCAAACACAGTCTATTTGCAAGTCTGACCATGGGAGAGTTAGGCCTCTTTTCATCAATGGTGCTCTATGCATTGGTGAAGCAGGTTTAAATTGGGCGCATACTAGACATCCTCTAGTATATAATTCCCCATCTTGGGACATATGTGGCCAGTAAGCATAATCTTTCAGTATTTCCAATGTTTTTGTGAACCTCTGTGGCCTGCAGTTATTGCATCATGTGCATGTTGTAGCATTAGCCCTCTGAATGAAAGGGGTACCACCCACTGTATCTGTCCTGTTATGGACTCTCTAATCATGAGTCCATCTTGTAATCTAATTTGTTTTTTATTCTTTAATAGTACCCTCAACTCTTCTTTTCCCATACAATCATTTTCTGTAAAAGGGTTTTGTTCAGGATCTATCAAATGATTATAATAGATTCCCAAAATTCGATCATTCTTTTGTGCCTCAATCAAATATTGGTCTGGCGTGTCATGGCCCCATTGCACCACTGGTTGATCTACCTCCTTTGGTGCTTTAGAATGTGTTACTGCATCAATCTGTATTTCACCCAGTAAATCATCAATAGGTAGCAATTCTCCCATCACAGCCCCAATTTTAGCCAGGTAGTCTGCCTTATCATTTCCCTCCTTATCCTCTCCTGGTGTTTTTAAATGCCCACACATTTTTCTCCAGTATATTGTTAGATCATTCTCTGACACCAATTTGTCTATGGCTTGTATCATTTTTCCATGTTTAAGTGGCCTTTTGTTGTATGTCATGATTCCTCTTGCTTTCCAGCCAGGTAAATACTCCACAAAACTATTCCGTGCATAGTCAGAATCAGTCACCAGGACAATTTCACTGAACTTTCTATCAACTGCAGTAGTAATTGCTTTATAAATGGCTGCCAATTCCGCCACTTGACTGCTCCTAGCTCCAATCCTCATCCCTATACTGGGGACTCCTTCACATTTCAACCAGACATTTCCTATTCCTGACACTAGTTGTTTATTACTGTCATTTTCAATGTGAAAAGCACAACCATCCACATATACAGTTGGCAAATCCCTGCATGTTTTTTCATCAAAAGCTTCGTGTGGTGATTGTTCAAATTCCTGCCAATTAGGTTCCACTTCCATTTGATTTGATATTTGTTCAGCTGCGCAGTCATGTAAGTCAGCTAACCCTTGAGCAATTGGGCTCTTTTTATTTTGTCCATATCTCACTTCTATAGGAAAACCTTGTAATGCCAGCGTCCATGAAGTGATTCTGGACTGCGCTAGATTACCTGACCTAATTCTTTTACTCTCTAAAAACTGCAAAGGCTGATGATTTGTTTCAATAATCACCTTTTCTCCCGGAACAATGGGGCGGAAATGTTGTAGCGCCCACACAGTGGTTAATAGGGCCTTTTCACATTCATTAAATTTCATTTCAACTTGGGAAAATGCCTTACTTGCATAGGCAATTGTTTTGTGATTCAAATCATGTTTTTGTGATAACACTGCTGACATACAATGTTCAGAAAAACCTATTTCTATAAAGAAATCCCTACCTTTTATGGGATATGCTAAACATGGTGCCTTTACCAGACATTCCTTCAGTTTAGCCACTGCCTCAGACTGCTCTTTTTCCCATTTTCAGGGAGTATTCAGTTTAAGCAGTTTAGTCAATGGTTGACTGATTTCAGCATAATTTTCAATGAATTTTCTGTTATACCCTGTCATTCCTAACAAACGTTTTACTCCTTTCTCATTCTTACGATCTTTTAATCTTTGTATGGCCTCTATCTTCTTCTTTTGTGGATTTAGCCCATGTTCAGTCACTTCATTTCACTTTTTTCTTGCACCATTGTGCTTTTTGCAAAGATACTTTGGCGCCTGCTTTCTGCAACTGGCCAAGCACATGTCTTATTTCATCAAAATGGCTTTTCAGGCCTTCATTTTTTATCAAGACATCATCCACGTAAACTATGGTTCCTCTTTCCGCTGCATCAGGCATGGCCTTTCTCAAAAATATGCCAAATTCACTCCCACTATTGATTTACCCGAACAGCGTTCTAAGCCAGGCATATTGAGTCCTGTCAAATGTAAAGGAAAATAAATTCTGTATCTCCTCTGCCAATGGCACCCACCAATATCCAGATGTGAGATCTAATGTGGTAAACACTTTTGAACCATGTACCTGAGCTAGGCCCTGATCAATGAATGGCAATGGCCATCTGGACACTGGTACTCTTTTATTTAACTCCCTCAAGTCTGCACATAGCCGCCATTGACCATTTGGCTTTAACACACCTAAAATAGGTGTATTGGATGTGCTATGGATGGGCCTGATGATTCCCCGCGATTCCA
Source organism: Ambystoma mexicanum (assembly GCF_040938575.1). NCBI lineage: Eukaryota > Metazoa > Chordata > Amphibia > Caudata > Ambystomatidae > Ambystoma > Ambystoma mexicanum. The sequence goes on from NC_090939.1 coordinate 553,239,871, forward strand.
AATTTTTAATAATCTCTGCCAATGATTCTAAACATGCCAGCGGTAGTCTATACTGGCGTACAAACACTGGACTTCTGCTAAACCCTTCTGGTAGTGTGAGCACATGTAAATCAGTTAAACCACAATCATAAGCATATTTTTCATTTAAGTGTCAGGAGATAACTGGACATGAGTGAGAGACTGACAGTCAATGACTGTCTCTTTGTTTGATGCTTTCATGTAACGGGTGCTCTCATCGCACCCAATGCGAAGTGGCACAACACATTGTGTGTGTTTGCCGTGCACTATATTCACCCTTGCCCTGTGGGACTGCACAACTTGCTAAACTCTTAAACTCTATAAATATCTCCCTCAGATTGTTTCTATCCTCATCGCTGTCACACGCATCCGCTAAGGAGATCTGCTCTTCTACCATTTTGGAAAATTTTGGAAAATCTTCTGGTAAGGGAATCTCGGCGCTTTCCTCTAACTGTGTGGCTGTGTCTTTTTGTAAAGCTGCCACTTTTAAATATTTTGGCATATCAGCTTCCACTTCAATGGGCTGATTTTCTGTTTCATTTTCATTTAAATTAAATATTATGCAATCCTCTTGATGGCAGCACACTGTCTCATTTGAATCATAAGGATACACAGAATGAATTTTAAATATTCCTTTGGGCTGAGAGTCCAGGCGTTCTGGCAACTCACCCTTGGCATCTACATACTTTTCAGGGATATTTCCAATCACCATGTTATTTAAATCTGCCGTATAATGTGATTTTTGTGTGGCCATTCCTAATGGGGAGTTTTCCTCTAAATGAATATCCTGACAACCTTTATTATTTACCATCATTTTTACAGATCCTTCACCAATATCTACCAATGGAGTGTATTCATAATCCAGGCCCTGCTGTTTTATGGATTCATTCAGGCACACAAATGCATCAGAATCTTTCATCTGCTGTCCATTTCTGCACTTCAGTGTTATTGCAACCTGTTTGGTGAATGCAGGAATAATAGTATCCTTCCTCATCTGTAATTCAACTGCATATGGGACCAGCTGCGCGCAATGAAAAGCTCTTCTTTTGTCTTCAAATTCAGGTGCAGGCCCACCTAGGCGTGACCATATTTTTTGATTAAGGAAATCTAACACCATACACATTCTGTGCATGATGTCATTGCCCATGTAAAAGTCATTTTGTGCTCCACTCACTATCCATACATTATGGTAAATTTTTTTCTGCCCAATGCTAATTTTAAGCATGCATCTGCCTGCAATTCGGTTTTCAAAGTCTGGACTGTCCAACCCAGAAACATATTGGTTTTTAATCCTAAATTTCGGGATTTCCTCCCTCTCCATTATTTTTTGCAACAATTTCTCATTAATGAAGCTCCTCTCCTGTTCAAGCGCTAAAGTGGCTTTTATTGTTTTAAAACAGTCATGTATACCAACATGAACCCATGGTTGCTCATCTTCCATGTGTATTTCAGCAAGAGTGGTAATGTGTTTTTCTGAATCTGTTTTAGGAGCAATATTCTGTTTGATTGTTTTCTCTTTTAAATAAAAATGTAATGTGTGCTCATCTATGGCAGTCTGCCAATTTTTCCTTGGGTCCAAGTAGATTTGTACAGGTAGTCCTTCATTGTCGCTCTGCATTTTGTCTTGACACATTAATATAACAGTGACACTAGGTATGCAACTATTCTGGAGATATACCTCCACAGCATCATTTGTTTTGGCAACGGTGTGACATTCATTTATGTTGCTGTTTTGTGATTTTAGTTTCTTAGGCCTCAATGGTTTTTTGGTTAAGGACCACAGCACTCCATTCAACCCATCTATAAGAGGAGACAATCTTTTCAGGCAATCTGTCCCCATCAGAAATGGAATTTCACAAATAGATGTGATCAATACCTCTTGTTTCATTCTGTGCTTTCCTATTTTTATGTCAACCTCAGTTACACCTATGATGGGCACCTCCTCCCCATTAAAGGTATGTACTGGACCTTGATTTTCCTTCACTGTGATCTGACTCTGTGGGGGTCTCCCTTCAATGATACTCTTTACCAGCTCCTTGGACATAATTGTGGCCTGTGCGCCAGTGTCAATCATAGCAAATGTGTGGCATTTTTCTTCTACAGTGATGGGTGCATAATATCTGTCCTCAACTTCCTCTAATACACATAAGAAGTGTGAATTCTTACTGATTTCAGGGCTCACCTTTCTCAGGCCTGTTTCACTTTTGGCTAAGCACATTGGTAAATGGAAAGACATGTTTCCCTCCTTTTTACCCATTTCTGCGCGAGAGACTTTATTCATTTCTCCATGATCAGAGGTTTTTTGGAGTGTGGCCACTGTTCGCCCATCCATCTTGGTAACATCAGAGACCACATTACAACCTTCCAACTGAACATGTGTAACAATATCATTCAGCAATTTGTCATTGTTTAATTCAGTGCATTTGTGATCATTTAGTGTGATGCCAGCCCTTTCAGCCTCTTCAAAAATATGTGGCTCAAAGAATTCTTCAGGTGATTGACCCATACCCTCCTTTTGAGTATTTCCTTTTTCTACCTGTGTTTGGTCATTGTTTTGCTTGCCCAGGGAAGGAGCTATAAAATCCCCACTTACTCCCTGTTCACTGGTATTCCTCATGCATGAGTCATTTTTCTTAAATCTGTCTCTTTGTTCTTTTGGAATTCCAGGTGTTTCTTTTTTATTTGCACAAATCTACAATGTTTGATTTAGTTCTAGGTTAAACCGTACCTCTTTTTTAGAAGTATTTGCATTTTCTGTTACATGTTCATTTATTGGTGCTTTCACTTTTAAATCATTAGGCATCTCAGAGTCATTATTCAAAATTACATCAGGGCAGTCTTTTTGGCACTGCAGGTGTCATGAGTACTTAGTCACTTCTCAGAAGCCCCCCTGTGATTGCTAGGGCCATCAGCCCCCTCTTTAGATGGTTGTTTTTGTGCTGTATAGAGCTTTCCTATTTGCTCAGCTAACATTTTCACTTGAGCCTCAAGGCACTGGAACCTTTCCATCTCTCTAGAATCCTCTTTCCATGGCCTAGGTCGATATTGGTTGTTTTCCCCCTGATTGGATCTATTCTGATACCTCTCAGGTGATTGATGTCTGTTGGGATGGTTTCTGAACTCTTGATTCATTTGTGGAGGGGAGCGGGGTGCACCCATCCTTTGATTATAGTCCCCTGTGGGGAATCATTGTACTGACGTAGATTGTAGTTCATGTTTTGCCTCATGTCCTGTCTCTCAGATTGTGGGTACTGGCCCCTATGTTGATTTCCATTATCAGTAAATCGATCCACATATCGGGGTCTATCCTGATTACCATATATCATGGTGTTGGGATCAAATCTGCTCAGTGTCCCCAATGACTGGTAGGGACCATCATTTCTTTGATCTTGATTTTGTCTCTGGTTATTGTTCATACCTGCCATATCAGGCCGATATCCTACCCGGGGTCTGTCCCCTAAATACCTAGGGCTGATGTAGCTCTCCCTATTACTAGGATCATGTGATTGGAACATTGGTACAGGAAAGGGTGATCTTTGTTGATTACCCCTTTGTTCAGGTGTCACATTATTTTTACCTTGGCTTTGAGCAGACTCAAGGGACATTTTGGCTGACCTGATTTCCATTACTGTGGCTGAGGGTTCTTTAGATTTAGGTCTAGTATCTTTCATGTTATCCCTTTCTCTACCCTGACAATAGAGTACCTCATATAGTTTTGTGCTTTGATGTACAATCCATTCAAAGGACTTGTCACGGTCAAATTCACGGACCAATTGGGATATGATGTCTTTCTGTAGCCCATAGAAGTATGCAGTTTTAAACTCATTGGAATTTGGGTCAAAAGATACATCAAAGCGAGAAAATGCTCCTTTTAAGTCTTGTAAAAATTGGCGAGGGGATGTATTAGGTCCAGCAGTGATTGTGTAAGCGACTTTCTTTGCCTCCTGCAATGAGTGAAAAAATGAGAAAAATGACGCCTAATTTCTTTTTCAAACTCCACCCATGTCATATTCTGCTGTTCATTTAATCCCCTTATGATGCTGGCCGTCGGGGCATCTAAAGTGAAATGAAAATATTGTCTGTACTGTTCCTTAGGTATCTGGAGTGCTTTAAAAATGTCATGAACCGCTTCTAAGTGATCCTCAATGCAGCATTCACCTCCCTTTTTAAATGGTTTGATCAGGGCTTTAATGGATTTCATTATTTTTATGGGGCTACTTGTTGCAATGCATGGAATTGCACTACTTTGTGATTCAATCCTGTTTTTAGGTGTATGAGATTGGTGGCTGCCCCCAAATGGAGTATCAAATCCCCGAAGGGCGCTTCAACCAAGTTCAGTCACCGGCCCAGTCACTGGAGCACTAGCTCTTTGGGCAGAACTAGAATTCACCTCCACTCCATTGAATGTGGTACCTTGCCGCCTCTCCTGGGACCCGGGAATGCACATTTGCTGTTCTAAGTCCTTACACTTTTTAAGGAGTCTGTTTGCTTCATTTTGCAAATAGTTGTTTTCATCACTCATCTTATTAATCACCTCCTACATGTCGCACATTTGCATTTGGCATTCATTGAACTCTTTATTTCTCTTGTCTCTTTCTTGAGTCATTTTAATCATTTCTTGTTCTGCACTTTGGAGATCACATTCTTTTTCACAATGTTCTTTTTGTAAAATCTGCATTTCTGAAACAACCTCATCTTTATCCTGTCTAATGTGGTCCACTAAGGCTTTTAAGTGTACCAATTCTTGCTCACTATCCTCAAATTGTTTCTTGCTTTTGGATAACTGAGCATCAAAGTCTCTGCATTTTAATTGCATGCCTTTTTGGCATACATCCAATTCTGCTCTTAACATTTCCTGATTTTTACTTGCCCCATCTAATTCAGTCTTTAACCTGTTAATTAGCTGGGTATCATTTTCCTGCATTCGCAGAGACCTATTCAAAATAAACCATATTTTGCCGCACAGTCGTATTAAACAGTCTTTCTCTGCACTTTTATCGGCTGCATTCAATAATCTTGTAAGGCAGACCTGAATTATGCTGCCTTCTGCAAAAGTATTGTCTAGTTTTTCTTTCTGCACCTCACCCTGAATGCGGTCACGCCATTCTAAGGTACTGTTCGACGACCACGTCCCATGTGCAAACAACTTTGCCTCTAAATATTGCACTAGGTCTGAAAATGTGGTTTCCCTTTGTGACATTCTGAAATTTGTTTTTAGTAACACACTGCTATTATGAAATGGGTTCCCTTTAATGTACCGATGGCAGTGTGAGACACACTTACCACGCCCTGTAGGTGCTCTGTGATCACTTTCCCGGCCTGCAACGCACCATAAATATGTTGGGTATTTTGTGTAGATTTGGGGCCTGGCGGTATCTTCTTACCGCCAAAAATAATTTTGCAACAATCACTCCTTGTATTCAGATTGAGTTATGTATAATAATAATACTGTGGATATGCATTATTTCAGTACACAAACATGTGTGGTTGGTATGCGTGGTTGGTATGCGTGGTTGGTGGTATTTTGGTGAGCATAATTCCCTTGTTTTATTATTGGCCCCAATATCCAGAACCCCTTATTTTTTTTTAGATTTTTCGTGTAATCACCATAGAGACCTCAGGCTTGCATTTCAGGAACACCACATTTTCACTTTTAGTGTGCCACCATGGGCAATTTCTCGCTGTCTTATCTACGGCAGCGAGCTATCATGTGGTATTTTTCACTAACTTATATACGGTAGTGAACTATGTCCCGGGTCTCTATTTTTGCTGACTCATGTACCTTCAGCAAAAAGGCTATAACACACACAGTTATTTATAATTGCTCATACTGAATGACATTTGCTCATACTGAATGGCTGCAGCCAAATCTTATTTTTAGCTACCTTGAAAATGACAATTGCACTGTCTAAACATCTCCCCACATCATCAGCACTGTATTGGTAAATATAAAACACACCACCCGTCTGCTTTCAGATATTTTTGTGTATTATAAAAGTTGCATTTAAACACGATCTCACTCTTTACAGAAATAAATGAAATAGCACAGTAACAGCATTATTTGTGATGCACTGAAAAGAGAGTGGCGGAGACAAGAATTCAATTTGTAACATTAAACACTTGGGTAAAGCACAGGAATCTCCTTTCCTACACTGACTGAATATTTTCGTACACACTCAACCCCCACACCTCAGCAAGATAATTACCAGGCTTATTCAGTATGTAACTTCTTTGGCTGGACACCTTCTGGAGGGATTCACCCAGCAAGGACAAGCATCTGCTGTCACTCAAACTGGGACTTGTTGACTGGAAAAGCCAGTCTCTGCACTAAGTTGAATCTGCTTTAGGAATCAGGCATCCCCAGCTGTCCACCCCGTCCTTCTTCGAGCTGTGTCAAGATCGTCTGCCTTCTCCCCCTTTTCAAGATCCTACAGGAAAACTTGGTTACCGAATGCTTGTCCAATAAGATTCTATCATGTCATCTCCTCCCTCACTACACAATGGCTTATTTTTTTTACAGTTGCAACTGTAACAAACTGATTTCCTGCTTACTCAAAGTCTTTGCTTCCTGGAGTTACTGTGGACAGAGCACCAAAAGGCAAAAGAAAAAAAAACGTGAATGTATGTTTAAAACTGATTTTCAGAGTAAGCCTCATTTTGCAGTGAAGACACATTCTTTTATTAATTAGTTATAATTATTAGTCTTGTTAGTGAGATTAGTTTGTTAATTACCAAATGTGTCTCTTGCAACATAGGCATTTCAGGTGAGAAATAGTGTGCATTTTGAAGGTACAGATGTTGCTTTTAACTGTGAAAAATGTATTTGCATTTTATATGTAAAAATCGTTTTTGACTGAATAACCTGCCCTTACTTATATGTCCATGTTACACTGGCAACACAAGCTTGAAACAACTGCATCATAGTAATGCACCAAACCCATGCAGTGGCGCTGCACAAAAATGCTCAATAACACATGTCTTGCTGTACAACATTATATCAATGCACCAAACCCATGCAGTGGCGCTGCACAAAAATGCTCAATAACACATGTCTTGCTGTACAACATTATATCAATGCACCAAACCCATGCAGTGGCGCTGCACTTAAAAAAAAAACATGCTATACATTGATCCTGTGCAGTGGTGCTGTACTCTGTGCCTCCAAAACACGCTAGACAATCCTACAGGTCTGACTAGAAACGAGAGAAAATAGGACAGAAAATATCTCAAAAGAAAAAGGTCTTAGGTAGGGGTGCGTACTGGCACCCTACCTATGTAATATCTACATCACCAATTTGGGGGACTCTATTGATGGTGCAGCATTGGGCTCCCCATGTTTGGGTGAAACCCACCTTATATGGCTTGCCTATGCAGACAATATTGTTATTATGGACCCTACACATTTAGGGCTGCAGAGGATGTTTTGCATATTTATGCTGTAGAGAGCTTTGCATATTTATGCTATAGAGAGCAATTTGATTATAAACAAGGCACAAACTAAGGTCATTCAATTCTCTATCAGAAAGGGGAAGATGAGTTATACATGGACCCTGGATAATGCAGTTATTGAACTCACCAAACATTTTTTTGTATCTAGGTATACATTTTCTTCAGCAAAGGCGTTAAGGCAGCTATCATAGTTTTTTGTACTGTAAATATTTAGGGGGTAATTCATAGAATTCAGCGCACAAGTGGCGCACGCGGCTGGCGCACAGTGTGCGCGTGCGAATCCCTGCGCCAGCCGCGTGCGCTAAAATCCATTTCCGCGCACAGCGTATTCATGGATTCCAGCCACCAAAACCAGCCGTGGCGCACAGTGGCGCAGTGACCCTGCAGCAGCGCCAGTTACGCCCCCAAGAACGCCTCTCGCGCAGGGAAAAGCCATCAATATACCCAATCCAGCGCAAAGGGCTGCGCTAACCATGTACCAGCACGGCAAGAGGGCTACGTGTATCACTGGGGTGCGCGGGAAGTACCTCACGCGATTGGCCCCGTGCGAGCAGGGTACGCGTATTTCAGGGGTGCGCGGGAAGTACCACACGCGATTTCCGTAGGGTACGCGTATCTCAGGGGTGCGCAGGAATTTCCACACGCGATTGGGCCCGTGCGAGCAGGGTACGCGTATCTCAGGGGTGCGCAGGAAGTGCCACACGCGATTTCAGCAGGGTACGTGTATTTCAGGGGTGCGCAGGAATTTCCACACGCGATTGGGGGTACACGTATCTCAGGGGTGCGCAGGAAGTGCCACACACGATTTCAGCAGGGTATGTGTATTTCAGGGGTGTGCAGGAAGTGCCACATGCGATTTCAGCAGGGTACGCGTATCTCAGGGGTGCGCAGGAAGTGCCACACGCGATTTCAGCTGGGTACGTGTATCTCAGGGGTGCGCGGGAATTTCCACACGCGATTGGGCCCGTGCGAGCAGGGTACGCGTATCTCAGGGGTGCGCAGGAAGTGCCACACGCGATTTCAGCAGGGTATGTGTATCTCAGGGGTGCGCGGGAATTTCCACACGCGATTGGGCCCGTGCGAGCAGGGTACGCGTATCTCAGGGGTGCGCAGGAAGTGCCACACGTGATTTCAGCAGGGTACGTGTATTTCAGGGGTGCGTGGGAATTTCCACACGCGATTGGGGGTACGCGTATCTCAGGGGTGCGCAGGAAGTGCCACACGCGATTTCAGCAGGGTACGTGTATTTCAGGGGTGCGCGGGAATTTCCACACGCGATTGGGGGTACGCGTATCTCAGGGGTGCGCGGGAAGTGTCACACGCGATTTCCGCAGGGTATGTGTATCTCAGGGGTGCGCGGGAATTTCCACACGCGATTGGGCCCGTGCGAGCAGGGTACGCGTATCTCAGGGGTGCGCAGGAAGTGCCACACGTGATTTCAGCAGGGTATGTGTATTCCAGGGGTGCGCGGGAAGTTCCACACGTGATTCCATCAGGGTACGTGTATTACAGGGGTGCGCGGGGAGCACCACATGTGAATTGCACGTGTGGGTCCTCCCAGGTGTTCCCTCTACACCCTCCACGGCCCCTGCAGGTGGCTCACACCACAGGTGCCTACCCTGCACATGTCCTCCAGGCACACCATCCACCATGGCCATGACCCCCAGCCAACCCACATGTCAACTTGCACTACTGCCCACCAACGCATGTCCCCCTGCACCCCCAGTCACCAGGGGCACCCTCCACCAGGCCCCGCCCATGTCTCTCAGCACCCCCACCCCCCAGCAGTGCAGGGGCACCCACCACCAGGCCCCCACCCATGTCTCCCACCACCCCCACCCCCCAGCCACCAGGGGCACCCACCACCATGCCCCCACCCATGTCTCCCACCACCCCCACCCCCCAGCACTGTGGGGCACCTGCCAGCAGGCCCCCACCCATGTCCAACTCATGTTCCCCACCAACCCCACCCCCCAGCCACCAGGGGCAGCCTCCACCAGGCCCCCACCCATGTCTCCCACCACCCCCACCCCCCAGCAGTGCAGGGGCAGCCTCCACCAGGCCCCCACCCATGTCTCACACCACCCCCACCCCCCAGCCACCAGGGGCAGCCTTCACCAGGCCCCCACCCATGTCTCCCACCACCCCAACCCCCCCAGTCACCAGGGGCAGCCTCCACCAGGCCCCCACCCATGTCTCCCACCACCCCCACCCCCAGCAGTGCAGGGGCACCCACCACCAGGCCCCCACCCATGTCTCCCACCAACCCCACCCCCCAGCAGTGCAGGGGCAGCCTCCACCAGGCCTCCACCCATGTCTCCCACCACCCCCACCCCCCAGCTGTGCAAGGGCACCCACCACCAGGCCCCCACCCATGTCTCCCGCCACCCCCACCCCCCAGCAGTGCAGGGGCAGCCTCCACCAGGCCCCCACCCATGTCCCCCAGCACCCCCACCCCCCAGCACTGTGGGGAACCTGCCAGCAGGCCCCCACCCATGTCCAACTCATGTTCCCCACCACCCCCACCCCCCAGCACTGTGGGGCACCTGCCAGCAGGCCCCCGCCCATGTCCAACTCATGTTCCCCACCACCCCCACCCCCCAGCAGTGCATGGGCACCCACCACCAGGCCCCCACCCATGTCTCCCACCACCCCACCCCCCAGCACTGTGGGGCACCTGCCAGCAGGCCCCCACCAATGTCCAACTCATGTTCCCCACCACCCCCACCCCCCAGCCACCAGGGGCAGCCTCCACCAGGCCCCCACCCATGTCTCCCACCACCCCCACCCCCCAGTTACCAGGTGCAGCCTCCACCAGGCCCCCACCCATGTCTCCCACCACCCCCACCCGCCAGCAGTGCAGGGGCACCCACCACCAGGCCCCCACCCATGTCTCCCACCACCCCCACCCCCCAGCAGTGCAGGGGCAGCCTCCACCAGGCCCCCACCCATGTCCCCCAGCACCCCCACCCCCCAGCACTGTGGGGCACCTGCCAACAGGCCCCCACCCATGTCCAACTCATGTTCCTCCCCACCCCCACCCCCCAGCACTGTGGGGCACCTGCCAGCAGGCCCCCACCCATGTCCAACTCATGTTCCCCACCACCCCCACCCCCCAGCACTGTGGGGCACCTGCCAGCAGGCCCCCACCCATGTCCAACTCATGTTCCCCACCACCCCCACCCCCCAGCAGTGCAGGGACACCCACCACCAGGCCCCCACCCATGTCTCCCACCACCCCCATCCCCCAGCACTATGGGGCACCTGCCAGCAGGCCCCCACCCATGTCCAACTCATGTTCCCCACCACCCCCACCCCCCAGCACTGTGGGGCACCTGCCAGCAGGCCCCCACCCTTGTTCAACTCATGTTCCCCACCACCCCCACCCCCCAGCAGTGCAGGGGCACCCACCACCAGGCCCCCACCCATGTCTCCCACCACCCCTAGCCCCCAGCCACCAGGGGCACCCACCACCAGGCCCCCACCCATGTCTCCCACCACCCCCACCCCCCAGTCACCAGGGGCATCCTCCACCAGGCCCCCACCCATGTCTCCCACCACCCCCACCCCCCAGCAGTGCAGGGGCACACACCACCAGGCCCCCACCCATGTCACCCACCACCCCCACCCCCCAGCAGTGCAGGGGAAGCCTCCACCAGGCCCCCACCCATGTCTCCCACCACCCCCACCCCCCAGTCACCAGGGGCAGCCTCCACCAGTCCCCCACCCATGTCTCCCACCACCCCCACCCCCCAGCAGTGCAGGGGCACCCACCACCAGGCCCCCACCCATGTCACCCACCACCCCCACCCCCCAGCAGTGCAGGGGAAGCCTCCACCAGGCTCCCACCCATGTCTCACACCACCCCCACCCCCCCAGCACTGTGGGGCACCTGCCAGCAGGCCCCCACCCATGTCCAACTCATGTTCCCCACCACCCCCACCCCCAGCACTGTGGGGCACCTGCCAGCAGGCCCCCACCCGTGTCCAACTCATGTTCCCCACCACCACCACCCCCCAGCACTGTGGGGCACCTGCCAGCAGGCCCCCACCCATGTGCAACTCATGTTCCCCAGCCAACATGTCATCACAATCTAGATCCCTGGTCCCTATGGTCAGCCTCCAAATGCAAAACACCCACCCGAGTATTGCATCCACCCACTCATAATTTGCAATTACATCACAGAACACCAATTGCAAGTTCCGAAACAAACACATTTCCCTCACATACACCCAATGGGTGTCAGTGAATCTCAAAACACATATCATGAAATGCATGAAACCAATGAGATACCACACATTGAAGTTCACCAAAAAAAATATGTATTAAAGGAAACATAAATAGAATAAAAAATGAAGAAACCGAAACGTGAATGTACAAAAATGAAAAGAAGCATGTCCGTTAAAAAAAGCAAAACCAAAAATAAAATTCCAAAGTAATGTTGTCCAAAGTCAATGTCCACAAAACAAAATCCAATGGGAAATAAAAAAGAAAGCCATTGCTCCATGGTTAAAAAGTGAAAAAAAAATACAATCCAACTGCGAACTATGTACATGGGAACAAGCCAGGGTCCATTATCCCAACAAAATAAAGGAAACCTATCTAACTACACTAACTAATAAAACAAACTATATACAAAAATGTGGCCAATGTCCGAAAGGTCCAAATAAAATAAAAACAAAAATGAAACCTAACACTACCTACATAACTATGTACAAGGGCAGAGGGCTAGTTTCACGGCTCACTTGTGGATGTCCCGGGCCAGGGCATCATCGAACTCCTCCTCAATGTCCCGGAGGCAGTCCTCCTCCACGGCCCCGAGGGTCCGCAGGGCCGTCGACGTCTCACCTCCAAACCCTTGCGAATTGCCTCGAGGCACTCGGCCCGCCTCAGGGCCCTCCGCATGGATTTCTCCGCCCTGACCATTGTGAGCCGTGCCTCTTCCGCCCGTTGCCGCTCCGCATCTATGGCGTGGCCCAACCGCTGCCACACGGAAGACACTCTCTGTCCTGGGTCCTCCTGCCCTCCGGCCGATGCCTGCCCCTCCGATGTTGAAGGCCCCGAGCCTTCATGGCTCCCACCACGTTGCTGCTGCTGCTGTGCCTCTGCCCGTGCACTGCCTCCTGCTGGCTGCACATCCTCCGCCGGATGGGGTGCAGTCGTTGATGTGGCCACCCCTGCTGGACGTCCGACTCCCGACTGTGGCAGGGATGCCTCCTCCACCAGCCTGGCCGAACCGTCAGAGGCAGATCCACAGGGCACCCAGGTGACTGATGGGTGTGAAGATGGCACAGAGGACGACTGGCGCGTAGGGGGTCCAGTTGAGGAGGGGGTCGGAGCAAGCCCGATCAGACGGAGGAATCGGGCCTGGGTGACCTGTCCCAGCAGGCTGACGTGGTCAACGAGCCATTCGAGATGACTTGCAGTGTCTTCATGAAAAGACTGCAGGTCACCTCGCATGGCCCGTTGACGCAACGCCACACCAGCCAGAACAGGCTCAACCCGGACCTGGATAGCCACGTCCGCAGGCAGAGGAAGGCCAGTTGACGTAAGCTCATCCCCTGCCTGAAAATGGGTCTGGACATAGGCATCCCTGCTGGTGCAAGATGATGCAGTGACAGGATCAGGGACAGGATTGCACACAGGCACCTCCGCGGCGGCCTGTGCTGCCTCCTGTCCCTTGTCCTGCACTGCACCACTAGCACCAGTGGGATCCCCACCTCCAGACCCCGTCTCTGGTGCTTGCACGGCCTCCTCCTCCACCAAACCCCCCACCAACCTGGATGACTCCGTGCCATCTTCCCCTGTTGTTCCCTGTGGGGTCCCAGCTGCCCCTTCTGTTGCCGAGGAGTCCAACTCCAACCTCTGTCTCTTGGACCTCCCCCCGGCAGCTGCGGCCTGGGACGCGGCACCAGACTCCTCACTCCCCGACGAGATCACAACATGGGAGGGGAGCCGGGCCTTGCGTCTCCGGCTGGCGGTGGGATCCCCGCCGCTGTGCTCCACAGCACCTTCTTCGCCCTCTTCATCAGTTGAAACTGCAGACAGGGAGAAACAAAACACAGGCATCAGGGAACTGTACAATGGACACATACACACATGACAGTTGTACGTGAGTGGCATTAGCAAACCTCAGACATGTCATCACAATCCCCAACACACATGTCATTACAACTCGCACACATGAGCCATACCACAGCCATATCGCAACTGCCACCACCATCCATACACATACAACAGCATGAGCAGCCAAAGGTGAGCCAGACATCACATGCAACACAGGAAGTGCACCACACATGTACACACACCACCACACTTGCATGCATGTGTACACCTCTGCCAAGTGTCGCACTGTTTAGACGGGCAACCATGTCACATCTGCCAATCAGGCTTCCACATACCGCTGTCACATGCATCCATGTTGTATCACTGTTGCACCCTTGTCAAATACACACACATGCACATGTACACAGTGCTGATACATGCAGCCAAAAACAACATACATGCGTGACATCACGGACATGTCTACTTACATACACATTCATCCAAACGTGTGCCCACACAACTGCATTTGGCATGCAAGCCTACACACACAAGCACCATCCATGTCTCACACATTACAGCCCTCGCATGTGTCAGCCCCACGGCCCTGTGCACCCCACCCATACTCGACCCCATACAAACAGATGTGCAACCTGCACACTACTGAATAATCACCACACGCACTGCTCACAATCAGGATGCATGTACACTCACCGCTCGACTCCAGACGGGTCTGCTTCTCTAGGACCTGGACGTGGAGCGCTGGGGATATGCGTTCCAGGACCCTCATCTGTTCTTCCGACAAGTGGCCCCGGCGCCCCTTGGCATCCGCTGCCTTCAAGAGGCGCCGGGCCTTGTTCGGGGTCCTGGATCTGAAGTCCTCCCAGTGCTTCTTGACATGTTGTAAGTCGCGGACTGCCACCCCCTCCGCGTTGATGGCAGTCACGATGTCAGTCCAGATCCGAGTCCGTCCTTCCTTGTCGGCGCGGGAACTTCCGAAGAGGGCATCATACTACCCCAGGACTTGCTCCACCAGGACACCAACTTCGGTGGCACTGAAGCTGGTGCACCTCTGCCTCTCTGGCCGGGGGTTGTCAGTGGTCCCAGATGGTGTTTGCCCCGACATGACAACCCCAGAGGCAGGAGTGGGTGGGCAACTGGGTCCTGGGGCTGGGCTGTGGAGCGATGGAATCCCATTCGGGAGTCTTCGGTTCCAGCAGGGGTGGTCACAGCAACAGCACCCCTGGCTGATGTGCAGGCAGCAAATGGCAGGGCACGTGGGCAGCAGGCAGTCAGGCAGCAGCAGATGGCAGGTGGGAGCGTGCTCGGGGCTCTGGGGGCAGTAGTTCGGCCTTCTGGGCAGGAGCGTGGTCTTCCGTGTGCTTACGCGTGGCCAGCTTGATACGGAGTGATTTGGCACGTGAAAAATCTGCACGTCAGCGTGTAATTCGAGGAAAGGCCCTTAGCGCGTAAGCGCGTCTGCACGCATACGTATTTTCATTGGACAGAAGGCCCCTCAAGCGCAAGCGCCCCTGTGACGTGACGCGTACAGACGTGCATGGGCATTTCAGCGCGCGTGAAAAACTGCACGTCCGCGTGTAATACGAGGAAAGGGCCCATGCGCATAAGCGCGCGTGGAAACTGCACGTCCGCGTGTAATACGAGGAAAGGGCCCATGCGCGTAAGCGCGCGTGAAAAACTGCACGTCTGCATGTAATACGAGGAAAGGGCCCATGTGCGTAAGTGACGTGACGCGTGCGTGCGTTTCCCTCAGCACGGGTTAAAGGTGAGCGGGCCCAGCAGTTCCCTGTACGTGCCTTTCGTGGAGACCGACGTGTGTTGCTGCTTCCTGTTGTTTCGCGCGCCATCACAACTTCACAGCTATCAAGGACGTATCTCTTCTTTTGGTGGGGGTATTGGCTACGCGTGTTTTTCTGCATCGCGCTAGTCAGACGGTGAGTCGCACACGCTCTTTTTCCCACTGCGGGTGCCCCTGTGTATCGCACCCATTTTCGATGTCATAGTAGCCTGCGGGAGGTTGAATCCACGCACGTAGGCTGCAGAGTGCCGTGCACGGTTTTACTGCAGTTTTGGGGTGCCTGAGCGTTGCGTGACCCGTCACCACATCACCGGGGTCACATACAGCCTTGCAGGTGCAGGGGGGCTGTTAACATCTTGCTTCCCACCCCCTTCACCCCAATTGCCCAGGTCAATTGTGGTGTACACCTCCCATTGGCACCACTCCATCTGTGCCAGCACTACTACATCTGTGCCATGGTTGGGAGGCCACCAAAGGTGAGGGGAGCCTCAGCTGGGCATACTCCTCATGGCGGGCGTGGTCAGGGACGTGGCCGTGGTGACCAGGGAGTAGGGGGACTCCAGGGTGTCCAGGGCAGCCACAGAGGGGGAAGAGGCAGGGGTGCGCCACTTGAGCACAATGTTGTGCCATGTGTCGGTGCAGCCATGCCACCACCCCCTGTGGATCCGGGGGATGCAGCTCCTGCATCTGGCACTGGCACCCATATGACCCGGCAGTCCGTTCCATCAACTGCCATGGGCCCAAGGGTAGTGGTAGCTGCAGGTGCAGCTGTGGACACCGCCACCCAGGCTCAGGGTCTGCCAGCGCAGGCTGCGTTGGCACTTGAAGAGCCCTTGGTAGATCTCCAACAGGCCAGGGGGGAAACCATAGGGGCACGCCGGGCTGCTCAAACCAAGACACGTGTCCCTGGGGCAGTCATGTCATCTGCTGCCCCGAACAGCCGGGTGTTGGCAAGTGCAGGGGCAGATGCACCCAACAGCACCCCGGTTGTGAGTCTGCCAACCAGGACCGTTGCGGTCAATGACCCTGCCACAGCTGATGTTGCTGCGCAGGGTCCATTAGTGGGCACCCAGCTGCCACTGACACAAGTCAGGCCTTTTTTCATCCCTCCACCTGCCACTCCCTTGGCTCAATCCACCGAACCCACTGGCCATACTGGTCAGGGTGGCATTAGCCAGCCAGGGTCTGCGCCACAGTCCAAGAGGAGGAAGGTTGCACCTGCAGCACAGGCTGGGACCCCACACATAGCCACGACCTCCTGCACGTCGAGGAAGAAGCCTTTCTGTAAGCAGGAACTGGGCTTCCTCGTGGACTACGTGCGGGGCCACAGCCGTGACATGCTAGTGGGTGCCAATAGTCAGACCCCGGCTGCCCAACGTGACACCCACTGGAAGCATGTTGCGGAACATGTCAGTTCATTCGGCCATGAGGTGCGCACGGCGCAGGAGTGAAAAAAGCGTTGGAATGACATCAAGCGCAGCACTAAGGCCAAGCGTGCCCCAAATTACAACTTGACTCTGGTGACTGGCGGTGGGCCTGCACCAGAGGAGGAAGAACTCACTCCGCATGAGGCTCTCGTTGCGGAGTTCATACCACCTGAATTGGTCGAAGGAGTGGGAGAGAAGCTGGACTTTGATGCCCAGTCCAGTGAGTGTTGATGCGTGTTTGTTGAGGACGTGTGTGTTTCACTTGTGGGATGTGTTGTGCATGATTGCTGCTACATGTGACGTGTACATTGGTCTGATGTGTAAGTAATGCAATGCTACCATCATGCATGTCTCCTCTGCCTGCATGCGGGACTCCATGTAGGCATGCTCCCTTGCCCCTCCTCTGCCACTCTGCACCCCAGTACCACCTTTGCACTGGTCTGCTTCAATCTTGCCAATGTGTACTTTCTTGTTCATGTGTCCTGTGTAGATGCTAACTTCCAGCGTAGAATCTGCCAGACATATGCCGTGTGGTACAGCCTTAGTACTCGATGCCGGGTATCTCACTTGTACTGTGCATGGGTCAGATGTCCCGCAGGGACATGAGTGCCCATTCATGCTCCATGTGCATTGCACGCATGCCCCTATGTGTCCTTGACTGGATGATCACTGTAATATAAGTCCTTGGTTACATACATTGCTTGCCATCTTATCAGCCTTCCCATGTCAACTGTGGCTCAGTCCTGCGTTGCACACAAGTTTAGGCTCTGGCAATCTGTGTGGCTCACAGGCCTCAGCCTGTTCAATGGCCAATGACTCTGTCCAACTTGTTGTGTCTTCGTCACACGTGGGCGGCCTCCGGAGTTTCCATTATGTGTCCTGCCCACTGTCCCAGCATCATTTGCAGTGTTGTAATTTGAATCACATTAAGCTGTTGATGCCAGTCAACACTGCCTGTCAATACACAGGTGTATGGTCAGCCTTTTGATACCATGCTAGGCATCCCTGCTTTGGTACTGGGGTGGAGGGGTGCTTGGCTTCTTGACATGGTACACATTGAATGCACAATGCACGTGATGTCTGAATTTGACATTGCACTGCCTTCACATTTCCTGGCACACACCATGTAGTGCTTGTACATGTAGGTAATGAGTGGCGTACACATTTTCTGCACTGCATAGACCCACTTCCATGGAAACTGCCACCTTTCAACAGGTCTGATCACTGAAGCTATTCAAAGTATACCCAGCATGCATGCCAGGTCATATGTTGTGTGTCACATGTCTGCCGGATGCCTTTGCTGTCGGTGTATGTGTGTGTCGTGTGCTTCTGACATGTGTATTGACCTTTTTCTCTCTATTTTTCAGGTGATGACGCAATGGAGGCAGAGGATGGTGTTGTCATGCCAGACACAGGGTTGGTAACACCACATCAACCCGGCACTAGTGGGGGTCGTGGGGTGGTAGGCCACGAAAACCCCCAAGTGCTGCAGTCCATCTTGTCTCTGGCTGCCTATGAGTCCAGCCTTGATGACGACTCTGACGTCCATGTTCAGTTGGATGAGCATCAAGTCCATGTGTCAGGGGTGAGTGATTCTGATGTGGACACTCCTCTGTCTGCGACACCTGCACTGAGGGATCAGACAGTCTTGGTTCCTCCGCCCGAGGTGGATCGGGACGCAGGGTCACCCTCCACACCAGTCACTGATGTGCCTGGGACATCACGTCGACGGGGGCATGTAGTCGTGCAGCCGCAGGCAGTGCCAACACAGCGAGGACCCCCGGTCCTTGGGTCCCGCAGGGGTCAAGCCCGGCAAAGCGGTCGCCGCGGGCAACCGCTGTATACTGAGTGGGAGCAAGACATGACTGCCAATTCTGAACGGCAGGGGGTAGCAATGGAGAACATCGTTGAGAGCATGGAGCAAGTGGCCCGATCTGTGCTCCCCACTGCTAGGCAGGTGCTTCTCCAGCATCAGGCGGCACGGTCCACGGCCCGCTCGCTCAGGCTGGGCATGGCGGCCTCAGACAGGGCACCCCAGGCTGAAATGTCGTCTCTGCGTCAATCAATTGCTGCTCACGCAGAGGCGCACATGGATGCCCTGAGGGAGGAGTATGCTTCCCTCAGATCCACTCTGGGTGTCCTTATGATGTCCCAGAGGCAGCAGGCAGAGGAGAGGTTTGCACAGCTTGAGCGTACCATCTCGGCTGAGCCACAGGCTTGCCGGGAGGTGCAGCGGTTGTCCAGCCAGGCCTTGCAGGAGGAACTCCGTGTTACACGTGCTACCTTGCAAGAGGAAGCACGTGTATCACGGGAGGTTCTGCATGCCGACCTACGTCACATCGCCACACAGAACCAGGCTCACCCGTCCGGCAGACTTACTGCGACGAGGGGCAAGCTGCGGCTAGGCGTGGCCAGACTACTGTGCCACGTCCTCCTTTCCAGGATGAGCCAGACTCGGACGACCATCTATCTCCCACATAGGTCGTGCTGTGCAGGCGTTGAGCCCATGGAGGATTTTTTTTTTGGCTCAGCATCATCGCATGTGGATGTTGAGCAGCACCCTGTACCTCCGACCTCCTGGGTGCCTCCCCTCTCCCCCGGGTCGTATGTGGCCATTTTTGATTTTTCTTTTAGTTTAGTTAGTTAAGTTTCTGTTTGATAGTTAGTTTAAACAGGTAATGTAGGTTTTCCATAGTTAGTGTAATTAGTTAATAGTTGATTTAGTTTAAAATTGCTAGTCTATTGTGCTTTCATGTGACGGTGAGGTGCTTTGTGGCTTTTGAAGGCATCCACTGTCTGTTCCAGCTGGGCCCTTCATGGTTGTCTTGTGTATGTGTTTGCTGCTTGGGTTCCTTGACTCACATATGCCACTCCTGCCTCCCTTATCCATGGGCTCGCAAGGATGGTTCGGTGTTACAGCATTTTACACAAGGGCTTTGGACTGTCATATCTGTGGCATGTCTGGTGCTGTGTGACTTGTGTTGACACCCCTAGTGGGGATGATTTAGGTGTCATTGTCCACTGTTCAGCTTTTGCTAGATGGGGTGTGTCATGATTAATGTGGACATTGATTGCTATGCATTGTGTAGTATGTTTCATATCTTTCCTGTACATGTGCTTGTTGCAATTCATGCTGTAGATAGTGTTCCACACTTTGGAGGTGAAAGACGGACTGATGGTGTGATTTGTGATGTGACTCTCTGACATGGTCAAGTAATGAGATGCCTGATGAGACACACACAGATGACTTTGAAGCATTAATCATGTGTTTCATGCCCTTTCTGCAGAGGGATGAGCCTCCAGAGCATCTTTGCCAGCAGACATGGCCCGTTGGACGACGGAATTCTGGACCCGTTTGTTGGTGCCCACATGCACAAGTGTGCACAAGCAGAGGCACAGTGATTGCAGACCCACATCCTAGAACTGCTGACATGTTCCAAGGAACTCCAGGCAAGGTGAGCATCACAGGGGGGCCACGACACAGCAAAGCTTGCACCAGGCGAGTTGCACATGCAGGCTTAGTCACAGCACTGAGGGTGAGCTTAGACGAATATTGGTGTTGAAGCACACAATGCAGCTCAGATGTGTTTGTGGACTGATGGCTGTTGATAGTAGGGTTGTCTGGGACACATGCAGGGGCAGTGGCACATACCCTCTGGTACACCAAGGTCCATTGAGGCACTTGTATCAACCATGTAGCCTTCCGAGACATGGAAAGGGGCAGCTCACAGGGACATACAGCAAGGGACATACTCGTGTGCAGTGCATGTCTTTACCACGTACTTCATGATAAATGCACTGCCAACTTTGTTTCGGTCATGGTGGTACGCAACTTGCTCTGTAGTCATGGCTTGCTATATGGGTCTGTCTGCTGACCGAGGGAACATTGCATGTTGTGTGAATTGTGACACATTGGTGTTCCATTTGCCAAGCACCCACCAGCGGCTGCCTTACTGCATTGACTGTGTATGACCCGTCACAGGGGTGATGTTATATATGGGTGCGAAGCATCAACCAGAGATTGTCTGTTTGTAGAGTAGTTTGTTGCTATGGGGCATGTTTGGTGTTGTGTTTTTGTGTAATTGGCACGTACAGGTTGTTGACTGTGGCTCTCTTTGCAGCATTGCAGTGCTCCTGTAACCGGACCTGAGAGTGCGCAGGCAGGAGGCCAGCACTCAAAACCAGAGCTAAGTGTCTTGTTGTTTTTCGTACAAACTGCTCTGCATAGGCTTGCTGGGGAGTGTACTGATGCATGGATGTATGTGTGGTTCAATTTGGTATGTTTTTTTCTCCCTAATCACCCGTGATCCTATGCAATTTTGAAACCTGTACCCTCTACCCGGTGTTCCTGCTTCCCGTGCCTATCCAAGCAACGTTCCCTGACCCTCTTTCCCCACTGGGGTTGCGGATGCCTGTGTAAGCCCCGAACTTGCAGGCGCCAAAACCCTAGAGGGGGTGGTTGGTTCGTACCACTCCTGAGGCTGGACTACAGAAGGCCATGACAATGATGTCCACGTTTGTTTGGATTGTGTATGTGTTCATGCAGGTTGTACATTTTCATGCATTCCCTAGTTTCATGTGTCATTCCTCCTCCCCTCTCCTGCCACTCATTCCAGTCATCCAGTGTGTCAACACCTGTCCCGACTGCATATCCCTGAACCTCATTCCCCACCAGGGTCTCAGGGGCCTGTGTGAGTTTGACCTTGCAGGCACCCGGGACATGGTGGGGGTGGTTGTTTCGTGACACTCCCGCGCCTGTACAGGGGACCTGTGACAGTACACATCCATTCATGGTGCATCATCCTATGTCATGTACCACACATGTCTCACATCCTGTCGTGACATTGTTTTGCTGTGCTACCTTGGTTGTTGCATCATTGTGGTAGTACTTGGCCTTTGTGAGGTACTGCTACGTCAAGTCATCTACTGGAGGGTGTTCGGGTTCGTTTTTATGCCTTGGATTTTGTGATTTTGGAAATGAGTGTGGATTCTGAGGGTTCAGGCATCTTTTTACACACAAGGTGGGAGATGGTGACGAAGGGTAAAGGTGATCCTGTGGCCAGGTGGAATTGAGGTTTGGAGGCTCCATGACCCAGGTGCAGTTGTTCAGTGGTTCATGGTCATTTGTGAGGGAGGGGAGGGGTTGTTGTTGATAGTTGCCTTGCCCTGCAGTGTGATGGGAACTCTGACATAGTAATGGTGGTATCCTATGTACATGTTGTGTTCTGCTGATCAATGCCTGTTCATGTGTTGTGTTTTCCTTTCAGGTGCGAGGGGATAGTTGTGGTTTGACATGCTGGGGTGTACACATGGTGGATGTTCACATGTGATGTGTAGGGAACACTGATGGTCACTTGAGTGCACATGCATATGTGGAGTGCATGTCCTTGCAGAACCACACACTTGCACTCTGATGCACTACATGTACTCCCACCCTTGCATATCCACGTGTACACTGTTTGCCTTCTGGTGCCCACTGTGTCCCGGCAGCATATGTTCTGTGACCGATCATGGATCCAGTACATGCCTAATTTGATGTTTGACGTGGTCTGTCACTTAGATGTGATGCTCAGGGTGTGCATCACACACAATGGCTGTTCACTATGCTGTGCGCTGAGCAGTGTGATGCAGGAGTAGGACACTGCACACATGAGCTGCAGTGTTGATTTTGCAATGCATAATGTGCATGTAGACAGGCATTCATTGTGATGTTACGTCTACGACTGTTGTAATCCATTTGGAAATGACTTATTTTGGGTGGGAGATTTTGTTGGTCTGTCATTTCATCTGATTCCGGGTCAGGCAGCAGTGTCCGATGCCACTGTGCATTTAGGACATGGCAATGTGCACCTTATCGTTACTGCATTGGTGTATGGGTATTGCGTGCCATGTCATGTTGATGTTTGGGAGGGTTTGAGTGACATGACAGTGATGGCCATGGCCTGTTTTGCAGGTGTGTGTGATGTACACCTTGCATGTCCGGGTCATCCGCTTCTCAGAGCAACTAGCTGGGGGTAGATTTCTCTCCGCAGCAGGGCCCTCCCCCTGGAACAGACTTCCGGCCTGACTTGAACTTGAGGGGAATCATCTCCAGTTCTGGAAGCACCTCAAGACCTTCCTCTTTGCTTCTGCTTACTGTCTGCCTCTCCCTTGCAGAATTCTCCACTGGAACTGCACAGGAGCTGCAACTGAGCCACTCTCACCGACCTCGGTCCCTGGCCCAGCCACTCTCCACTTGCACTGCCTCCCTGGCAACCCCTGCACTGCAGTACTGTCTCTCTATCCCTACAGCCCTCCCTTCCCAGCACTTGTCTGCACTTACCTTTGTAGTTGCCACCAGGCGACCTATGTATTATTTTTTTGGGCTACTTCCCCTGTACTGGACTCCCCCCCACCCTTCCCCTTGCACTTTTCCCATTCCCCCTACCCCTGCACTTGCACGATCTCAATGACACCTGGCCTAGTAGTACCGTTCTCTGTGTTCCCTTGTTCCCCCCTCCCTGCCTCATTGCGCCTTGGAATACTTGTGTATGGCCCATATCATGTCATATGTCATATGTGTGCCTTTTGGTCACACAGGATAGCTTGTGTTTAAGTAGCTAGGGATGCAGACGATGTGGCACTTCCATGGCAACTTTCTCAGGGTGGTAGGGTTGTGACAGTTAAGTGTCTCTTTGTCATCATCGATTGTCACCTGGTATGTGCCAGGCCTGTGTGCACTCCGCAGGGGTGGGAGTTTAGGTGAAAAATGTGGCCACAAGCTGGGTCCGGGCTTCCTCGCCACGTGCCCTGTCCCCTCCCATGGGCAGCACCTGTGCCTGTGGTTGGGGATGTGGGGGCACCACCATGTCCACCGGGACGCCCTGCCGTGTTGCAACATTGTGCAGGACACATGCTGCCACAATGATCCTGCACACTAGTGGTGGTGCATAGAGTAGTTGCCCACCAGAGCGGTCAAGGGAGCGGAAACGTGACTTGAGCACTCTGAATGTGCGCTCCACTATGCCCCTGGTTGCAATATGGGCGGCGTTGTATCTTACCTGGGGTGGTGTGGTGGGGTTCCGGATTGGCGTCATCATGTGGTTGCTCAGAGGGTAGGCACTGTCTCCTGGGGAGGTGATAATAGTTGAGATTATTAGGGTTTGGATATTTGTCTGTGTGTGACTTGCATGCATGTGCAAGGG
This sequence comes from Ambystoma mexicanum, assembly GCF_040938575.1. Lineage (NCBI taxonomy): Eukaryota > Metazoa > Chordata > Amphibia > Caudata > Ambystomatidae > Ambystoma > Ambystoma mexicanum. The sequence goes on from NC_090939.1 coordinate 553,263,810, forward strand.
CATTTGTACTGACCTAGGAGCCATGTGTCGCCATGCTGCCCAGCTTCCAGGGCCCGGCTCAGGGCGGACATTCTGTATATGAAACTGTCATGGGTGGAGCCAGGGTAGTTTGCATAGACAGAGGTGATGATTCCCTTTGCATCACATACCACCTGTACATTGATGGAATGCCAGTGCTTGCGGTTTCGGTAGATGTGCTCAATGGCCCTAGGTGGACGTAGGGCCACATGGGTGCTATCTATGGCACCGAGCACTTTGGGGAAGTGTGCCACCCTGAAAAAATCCAGGACAACGGCCTGCCTTTCTGTGGGTGTTCTGGGCATGTATATGTGCCTGCGGACTGAGGGGCGCGCTGTCATGATTGCCAGTACCTGGTGTAGGCAGCGTGACTGCGTGGCCTGTGAGACCCCCCCCACTATGGCAGTGGTCCGCTGAAATGACCCAGTGGCCAAAAAATGCAGGACATTGAGCAACTTCTCCAAGGGGCTCAATGCTTGGGAGCAAAGGGCGGGGGATGTGAGGTCATCTTCCCACTCCCTAACCAGGTCTAGGATGATATGGGGTGGAAACCTACACCTGCCATAGACCTGGTCATCAGGCATCCCAAAAAGGCTTGTCCGTGATGCGAAAATGCATGCCCTGGCTATCTCCTCCTCCTGCGGTGTCCCACGATCAGTGCAGCGACAAATGGGGCATTCATCGTAGCTGTATATACGCGTTTGTTGTTTGCGCACACTTTTATGCTGTGCGCGGGGACGCTTCCGCCTGCCTTCGTGTGGCAGACGCGTTGACGCCTGTGCACGTCTTTTGCCGTGCGCGGGTTTCCCGTATTCGGATACAGTCCGAGTGTCATCGCGTGTGATTGGAGGGGAGTGAGCGTACACGCAACTGGCCTGGGTACGTGTGTTTCGGGGTGCGCGGGAAGTTCCACACGCGATTTGCCTGGGTACGTGTGTTCCGGGGTGCTGGGAACTTTCACACGCGATTGGTGGAAATCCACGTGTGTTCTGTCATCACGTGCAATGAGGGAAACACCTGCGCGCGTCACGTCACAGACGCGCTCACGCGCTAAGGGCCTTTGGTCCAATGAAATCGCATATGCGTGCTGCCGTGCATACGCGCTAAGGGCCTTTCCTCGTATTACATGCGGACGTGCAGTTTTCCACGCGCGCTTACGCGCATGGGCCCTTTCCTCGTATTACACACGGATGTGCAGTTTTTCACGCGCGCTGAAATGCCCATGCACGTCTGTACGCGTCACGTCACAGGGGCGCTTGCGCTTGAGGGGCCTTCTGTCCAATGAAAATGCGTATGCGTGCAGACGCGCTTACGCGCTAAGGGCCTTTCCTCGAATTACACGCTGACGTGCAGACTTTTCACGTGCCAAATCACTCTGTATCAAGCTGGCCACGCGTAAGCACACGGAAGACCACGCTCCTGCCCAGAAGGCCGAACTACTGCCCCCCAGAGCCCCGAGCATGCTCCCACCTGCCATCTGCTGCTGCCTGACTGCCTGCTGCCCACGTGCCCTGCCATTTGCTGCCTGCACATCAGCCAGGGGTGCTGTTGCTGTGACCACCCCTGCTGGAACCGAAGACTCCCGACTGGGATTCCATCGCTCCACAGCCCAGCCTCAGGACCCAGTTGCCCACCCACTCCTGCCTCTGGGGTTGTCATGTCGGGGCAAACACCATCTGGGACCACTGACAACCCCCGGCCAGAGAGGCAGAGGGGCACCAGCTTCAGTGTCACCGAAGTTGGTGTCCTGGTGGAGCAAGTCCTGGGGCAGTATGATGCCCTCTTCGGAAGTTCCCGCGCCGACAAGGAAGGACGGACTCGGATCTGAACTGACATCGTGACTGCCATCAACGCGGAGGGGGTGGCAGTCCGCGACTTACAACATGTCAAGAAGCGCTGGGAGGACTTCAGGTCCAGGACCCTGAACAAGGCCCGGTGCCTCTTGAAGGCAGCGGATGCCAAGGGGTGCCGGGGTCACTTGTCGGAAGAACAGATGAGGGTCCTGGAATGCATATCCAAAGCGCTCCACGTCCAGGTCCTAGAGAAGCAGACCCGTCTGGAGTCGAGCGGTGAGTGTACATGCATCCTAATTGTGAGCAGTGCGTGTGGTGATTATTCAGTAGTGTGCAGGTTGCACATCTGTTTGTATGGGGTCGAGTATGGGTGGGGGTGTACAGGGCCGTGGAGCTGACACATGCGAGGGCTGTAATGTGTGAGACATGGATGGTGCTTGTGTGTGTAGGCTTGCATGCCAAATGCAGTTGTGTGGGCACACATGTTTGGATGAATGTGTATGTAAGTAGACATGTCCGTGATGTCACGCATGTATGTTGTTTTTGGCTGCATGTATCAGCACTGTGTACATGTGCATGTGTGTGTATTTGACAAGAGTGCAACAGTGATGCAACATGGATGCATGTGACAGCGGTATGTGGAAGCCTGATTGGCAGATGTGACATGGATGCCCGTCTGAACAGTGCGACACTTGGCACAGGTGTACACATGCATGCAAGTGGTGGTGGTGTGTGTACATGTGTGGTGCACTTCCTGTGTTGCATGTGATGTCTGGCTCACCTTTGGCTGCTCATGCTGTTGTATGTGTATGGATGGTGGTGGCAGTTGCAATATGGCTGTGGTATGGCTCATGTGAGCGAGATGTAATGACATGTGTTGGGGATTGTGATGACATGTCTGAGGTTTGCCAATGCCACTCATGTACAACTGTCATGTGTGTATGTGTCCATTGTACAGTGTCCTGATGCCTGTGTTTTATTTCTCCCTGTCTGCAGCGTCAACTGGTGAAGAGGGCGGAGAAGGTGCTGTGGAGCACAGCGGCGGGGGTACCACCGCCAGCCGGAGACGCAAGGCCCGGCTCCCCTCCCATGTAGTCATCTCATCAGGGAGTGAGGAGTCCGGTGCCGCGTCCCAGGCCGCAGGTGCCGGGGGGAGGTCCAAGAGGCGGAGGTTGGAGTTGGACTCCTCGGCAGCAGAAGGGGCAGCTGGGACCCCACAGGGCCCAACAGGGGAAGATGGCACGGAGTCATCCAGGTTGGTGGGGGGTTTGGTGGAGAAGGAGGCCATGCAAGCACCAGAGATGGGGTCTGGAGGTGGGAATCCCACTGGTGCTAGTGGTGCAGTGCAGGACCAGGGACAGAAGGCAGCACAGGCCGCCGCGGAGGTGCCTGTGTGCAATCCTGTCCCTGATCCTGTCCCTGCATCATCTTGCACCAGCAGGGATGCCTACGTCCAGACCCGTTTTCAGGCAGGGGATGAGCTCACGTCAACTGGCCTTCCTCTTCCTGCGGACATGGCTATCCAGGTCCGGGTTGAGCCTGTCCTGGCTGGTGTGGCGTTGCGTCAACGGGCCATGCGAGGTGACCTGCAGTCTTTTCATGAAGAGGCTGCACGTCATCTCGAATGGCTCGTTGACCACGTCAGCCTGCTGGGACAGGTCACCCAGGCCGGATTCCTCCGTCTGATGGGGCTTGCTCCGACCCCCTCCTCAACTGGACCCCCTACGCGCCAGTCGTCCTCTGTGCCATCTTCCCACCCATCAGTCATCTGGGTGCCCTGTGGAGCTGCCTCTGACGGTGCGGCCAGGCTGGTGGAGGAGGCATCCCTGCCACAGTCGGGAGTCGGACGTCCAGCAGGGGTGGCCACATCTACGACTGCTCCCCAGCCGGCGAAGGATGTGCAGGCAGCAGGAGGCAGTGCACGGGCAGAGGCACAGCAGCAGCAGCAACGTGGTGGGAGCCATGAAGGCTCGGGGCCTTCAACATCGGAGGGGCAGGCATCGGCCGGAGGGCAGGAGGACCCAGGACAGAGAGTGTCTTCCATGTGGCAGCGGTTGGGCCACGCCATAGATGCGGAGCGGCAGCGGGCGGAAGAGGCACGGCTCACAATGGTTAGGGCGGAGAACTCCATGCGGAGGGCCCTGAGGCGGGCCGAGTGCCTCGAGGCAATCCGCAGGGGTTTGGAGGTGGAGACGTCGACGGCCCAGCGGACCCTCGGGGCCATGGAGGAGGACCGCCTTCGGGACATTGAGGAGGAGTTCGATGATGCCCTGGCCCGGGAAATCCACAAGTGAGCCGTGAAACTAGCCCACTGCCCTTGTACATAGTTATGTAGGTAGTGTTAGGTTTCATTTTTGTTTTTATTTTATTTGGACCTTTTGGACATTGGCCACATTTTTGTATATAGTTTATTTTATTAGTTAGTGTAGTTAGATAGGTTTCCTTTATTTTGCTGGGATAATGGACCCTGGCTTGTCCCCATGTACATAATTCGCAGTTGGATTGTATTTTTTTTTCACTTTTTAACCATGGAGCAATGGCTTTCTTTTTTATTTCCCATTGGATTTTGTTTTGTGGACATTGACTTTGGACAACATTACTTTGGAATTTTATTTTTGGTTTTGCTTTTTTTAACGGACATGCTTCTTTTCATTTTTGTACATTCACATTTCTGTTTCTTCATTTTTTATTCTATTTATATTTCCTTTAATACATATTATTTTTGGTGAACTTCAATGTGTGGTATCTCATTGGTTTCATGCATTTCATGATATGTGTTTTGAGGTTCACTGACACCCAGTGGGTGTATGTGAGGGAAATGTGTTTGTTTCGGAACTTGCAATTGGTGTTCTGTGATGTAATTGCAAATTATGAGTGGGTGGATGCAATACTCGGGTGGGTGTTTTGCATTTGGAGGCTGACCATAGGGACCAGGGATCTAGATTGTGATGACATGTTGGCTGGGGAACATGAGTTGCACATGGGTGGGGGCCTGCTGGCAGGTGCCCCACAGTGCTGGGGGGTGGGGGTGGTGGGGAACATGAGTTGGACATGGGTGGGGGCCTGCTGGCAGGTGCCCCACAGTGCTGGTGGGTGCTGGGAGACATGGGTGGGGGCCTGGTGGAGGCTGCCCCTGGTGGCTGGGGGGTGGGGGTGGTGGGGAACATGAGTTGGACATGGGTGGGGGCCTGCTGGCAGGTGCCCCACAGTGCTGGGGGGTGGGGGTGTTGGGAGACATGGGTGGGGGCCTGGTGGAGGCTGCCCCTGGTGGTTGGGGGGTGGGGGTGTGTGAGACATGGGTGGGGGCCTGGTGGAGGCTGCCCCTGCACTGCTGGGGGGTGGGGGTGGTGGGAGACATGGGTGGGGGCCTGGTGGAGACTGCCCCGGGTGGCTGGGGGGTGGGGTGGTGGGAGACATGGGTGGGGGCCTGGTGGAGGCTGCCCCTGGTGGTTGGGGGGTGGGGGTGGTGTGAGACATGGGTGGGGGCCTGGTGGAGGCTGCCCCTGCACTGCTGGGGGGTGGGGGTGGTGGGAGACATGGGTGGGGGCCTGGTGGAGGTTGCCCCTGGTGGCTGGGTAGTGGGGGTGGTGGGAGACATGGGTGGGGGCCTGGTGGAGGCTGCCCCTGGTGGCTGGGGGGTGGGGGTGGTGGGAGACCTGGGTGGGGGCCTGGTGGAGGCTGCCCTTGGTGGCTGGGGGGTGGGGGTGGTGGGGAACATGAGTTGGACATGGGTGGGGGCCTGCTGGCAGGTGCCCCACAGTGCTGGGGGGTGGGGGTGCTGGGAGACATTGGTGGGGGCCTGGTGGAGGCTGCCCCTGCACTGCTGGGGGATGGGGGTGCTGGGAGACATGGGTGGGGGCCTGGTGGAGGCTGCCCCTGGGGGGTGGGGGTGGTGGGAGACATGGGTGGGGGCCTGCTGGCAGATGCCCCACAGTGCTGGGGGTGGGGGTGGTGGGCAACATGAGTTGGACATGGGTGGGGGCCTGCTGGCAGGTGCCCCACAGTGCGGGGTGGTGGGGTGGTGGGAGACATGGGTGGGGGCCTGGTGGAGGCTGCCCCTGGTGGTTGGGGGGTGGGGGGTGTGAGACATGGGTGGGGGCCTGGTGGAGGCTGCCCCTGCACTGCTGGGGGGTGGGGGTGGTGGGAGACATGGGTGGGGGCCTGGTGGAGGCTGCCCCGGGTGGCTGGGGGGTGGGGGTGGTGGGGAACATGAGTTGGACATGGGTGGGGGCCTGCTGGCAGGTGCCCCACAGTGCTGGGGGGTGGGGGTGCTGGGAGACATGGGTGGGGGCCTGGTGGAGGCTGCCCCTGCACTGCTGGGGGTGGGGGTGCTGGGAGACATGGGTGGGGGCCTGGTGGAGGCTGCCCCTGGTGGCTGGGGGGTGGGGGTGGTGGGAGACATGGGTGGGGGCCTGCTGGCAGGTGCCCCACAGTGCTGGGGGTGGGGGTGGTGGGGAACATGAGTTGGACATGGGTGGGGGCCTGCTGGCAGGTGTCCCACAGTGCGGGGGGTGGGGTGGTGGGAGACATGGGTGGGGGCCTGGTGGAGGCTGCCCCTGGTGACTGGGGGGTGGGGGTGGTGGGAGACATGGGTGGGGGCCTGGTGGAGGCTGCCCCTGGTGACTGGGGGGTGGGGGTGGTGGGAGACATGGGTGGGGGCCTGGTGGAGGCTGCCCCTGGTGGCTGGGGGTGGGGGTGGTGGGAGACATGGGTGGGGGCCTGGTGGAGGCTGCCCCTGGTGGCTGGGGGGTGGGGGTGGTGGGGAACATGAGCTGGACATGGGTGGGGGCCTGCTGGCCGATGCCCCACAGTGCTAGGGGGTGGGGGTGCTGGGAGACATGGGTGGGGGCCTGGTGGAGGCTGCCCCTGCACTGCTGGGGGGTGGGGGTGCTGGGAGACATGGGTGGGGGCCTGGTGGAGGCTGCCCCTGGTGGCTGGGGGGTGGGGGTGGTGGGAGACATGGGTGGGGGCCTGCTGACAGGTGCCCCACAGTGCTGGGGGGTAGGGGTGGTGGGGAACATGAGTTGGACATGGGTGGGAGCCTGCTGGCAGGTGCCCCACAGTGCTGGGGGGTGGGGGTGGTGGGAGACATGGGTGGGGGCCTGGTGGAGGCTGCCCCTGGTGACTGGTGGGTGGGGGTGGTGGGAGACATGGGTGGGGGCCTGGTGGAGGCTGCCCCTGGTGACTGGGGGGTGGGGGTGGTGGGAGACATGGGTGGGGGCCTGGTGGAGGTTGCCCCTGGTGGCTGGGGGGTGGGGGTGGTGGGAGACATGGGTGGGGGCCTGGTGGAGGCTGCCCCTGGTGGCTGGGGGGTGGGGGTGGTGGGAGACATGGGTGGGGGCCTGCTGGCAGGTGCCCCACAGTGCTGGGGGGTGGGGGTGGTGGGGAACAGGAGTTGGACATGGGTGGGGGCCTGCTGGCAGGTGCCCCACAGTGCTGGGGGGTGGGGGTGGTGGGAGACATGGGTGGGGGACTGGTGGAGGCTGCCCCTGGTGACTGGGGGGTGGGGGTGGTGGGAGACATGGGTGGGGGCCTGGTGGAGGCTGCCCCTGGTGACTGGGGGGTGGGGGTGGTGGGAGACATGGGTGGGGGCCTGGTGGAGGCTGCCCCTGCACTGCTGGGGGGGGTGGTGGGAGACATGGGTGGGGGCCTGGTGGAGGCTGCCCCTGGTGACTGGGGGGTGGGGGTGGTGGGAGACATGGGTGGGGGCCTGGTGGAGGCTGCCCCTGGTGACTGGGGGGTGGGGGTGGTGGGAGACATGGGTGGGGGCCTGGTGGAGGCTGCCCCTGCACTGCTGGGGGGGGTGGTGGGAGACATGGGTGGGGGCCTGGTGGAGGCTGCCCCTGGTGGCTGGGGGTGGGGGTGCTGGGAGACATGGGTGGGGGCCTGGTGGAGGGTGCCCCTGGTGGCTGGGGGTGCAGGGGGACATGCGTTGGTGGGCAGTAGTGCAAGTTGACATGTGGGTTGGCTGGTGGGCATGGCCATGGTGGATGGGGTGCCTGCATGACATGTGCTGGGTAGGCCCCTGTGGTGTGAGCCACCTGCAGGGGCCGTGGAGGGTGTAGAGGGAACACCTGGGAGGACACACACGTGCAATTCACGTGTGCTGCTCCCCGCGCACCCCTGTAATACACGTACCCTGATGATATCGCGTGTGGAACTTCCCGTGCACCCCTGTAATACACGTACCCTGATGGAATTGCGTGTGGAACTTCCCGCGCACCCCTGGAATACACGTACCCTGCTGATGTTGCGTGGGATACTTCCCCCGCACCCTGAAATACACGTACCCTGATGAGATCGCGTGTGTGACTTCCCGCGCACCCCAGAAATACACGTACCCCGCTCAATCGCGTGTGTAACTTCCCGCGCACCCCCGAAATACACGTACCCCGCTCAATCGCGTGTGTAACTTCCCACGCACCCCCGAAATACACGTACCTCGCTCAATCGCGTGTGTAACTTCCCGCGCACCTCCGAAATACACGTACCCCGCTTAATCGCGTATTTAACTTCCCGCGCACCCCCGATATACACGTACCCCGCTCAATCGCGTGTGTAACTTCCCGCGCACCCCTGAAATACACGTACCCCGCTCAATTGCGTGTGTAACTTCCCACGCACCCCCGAAATACACGTACCCCGCTCAATCGCGTGTGCAACTTCCCGCGCACTCCCGAAATACACGTACCCCGCTCAATCGCGTGTGTAACTGCCCGCGCACCCCCGAAATACACGTACCTCGCTCAATCGCGTGTGAAACTTCCTGCGCACCTCCGAAATACACGTACCCCGCTCAATCGCATATTTAACTTCCCGCGCACCCCCGATATACACGTACCTCGCTCAATCGCGTGTGTAACTTCCCGCGCACCCCCGAAATACAGGTACCCCGCTCAATCGCGTGTGTAACTTCCCGCGCACCCCCGAATTACACGTGCCCCACTCGCACAGGCCCAATTGCTGTATGTTGCCACTTTTGTGATGCGCTGGGACTCTACCGCCTGCCTTCGTGTGGCAGACGTGTTTCAGCTTGTGCGTGTCTTTGGCTGTACGTGGCTTTGCCCTATTCGATTCCATGAATACGTGTGGTTCGAGTGCGTGTGGGCGTTCCGTCTGCTTCCCTGCAGTACATCCCCAGTTACGCCCTTATTTTCACGCGTTGTTCCCCATTCCGCGCGTTACGCCCCGTGTCCCGCCCACTTTCTGGTGTATGCGCCGAGGTTGTGCGCATTCACTGTGTGCGTCGCGCACGCCTATCGGGATGTTGCAGTGACTTGTGCGCCATGCACGGGTTTGGCGCACATCCCGAGGTGAACACGCGCAGGGACTTCCATGAATCGCACGCGTGCGCATGCGCCTGTTTTTTTCCGTTTGCGCCTGCTTGCGCATGCTTGCGCGAAGATTTTCGGCGCACGTTTGTTCCATGAATCGGCCCCTTGATTACAGTACATTTTTAATGATGCCTATCTTTAGATTTTATAAAAATTAAAGTGGCCCCAACGTTAACATACTCTCGTTTTATTGGGAAGTTATGAATTTGCTGGAATCTAGATTATGGCATACGGTTGATGCATGCCAAATCGTCTTCCACTGGTGGTGATTCGTTAGGTGTTGGGTCTGCAATAGTGTATTTTTATGATTAATATGTTTTGCAATTTGTAATGTGTGAATGTGTGAACAGTTTATTGCTTTTAACCCATAACACAATAAAATGTTAGGCTAGGTCTTTAGCTCCCCATTATTTAGCTCCTTATCTGTTCCTTTCTTCTAAAACGAATGTGATTTTGGGAAGGAAGGGTAGGCTACTTTAGGAGTACCATACACCACAGTCACAAATGGAGGACCTGAGACTGAAAACAATCCCTTCCCAGCATTGATTCCAAATGGAGGTGCCCCAAGCTAGGTAAGAACCGCACACACTCTCAGAGTGACAAGCATCCGGGTAATGACCCTGCTGAGTGGGACCTCCTGGAAAAATAAAATCCCTGAACCAAAATGGCTTTTGTACATGCACATGAGAAGACTGCAAAGTCAAACCCTCTTCACAGAAATTCTACAATCAAATCAAAAAGAAAGAAAGAAGAAAATGGGATGAAGAGAAACGATGCAATAGGTAAAGAAAATGGAGGATGAAAGAGAAAGAAGTTATCGAGATGAATAGCAGTATCTATGTATTTTCTCAGAATGCTGTGCACTGGTGCGCTCGCCTGAAATCCCTTTCGTTAAAGTCCACAGTGGCCTCATGCCACAATGTTGTGCACAGAAACAGTAACATGTATTCACTTTCAAAACATATTTTCCAGAAACTACTGGCAGGAGGCCTCTTACACGATTTGCATTTTTCCTCTTTATGACTATTCCGTTTTCACTAGGGACAATATGTTTAAACTAATGCTGGAAGCACTAATTGAATTTTAATTCAAAAGGGCACTTTCCCATTATATCATTTAACATGAATTATACATGTGGTCTGTATATTGCATACATTATAAAATCTGACAGTAAGCTCATGAATTGTGGGCAACCCTTGAAGCGACTGATGTATTCTCCAGTGAAAACCAAAACCAAACTTGTATGACAAATATCTAGGGCCATTGGTGCATTTGTGATAAAAACAAAGGATGATTGTGTAAGCACTTCCTAATGACCATAGTCTTTAATGTATCCATTCACATTGATAATCTTTCTTTTCCTTTTATGGCTCATTTATTTGTTCTAATATGCCTATTTCGCAGTATTTGCTCAGTTTTGCTTTTAATCACTGAAAAGATGAACGATGGAATTTAAATTAAGAATGCAATTTATTTTAATAATGCATTTTCTTTGTCAGAGGTACCTGTGGTATAATTTGTTGAGTACTAATGATGATGTATGCTGCTACTTCATTTGTAGACCCCACAGTCTCAATTAAATAGTATAACTACTTAATGACAGCCAACAAGGATATTTTCACTCTCATAATTATGGACACATTCTTGAATTGGAACAAAACGTAGGTAAAATAAAAATGTGTATCTAGGTCCGGGCCTCTGACTCACTTCCCTATTCGGTCCATGGACACCCCTGCAGCAATCAGGGTCCAGTGACATCAAATGCGTCTGCTGATTAGGTGGTGAAAAGCGTGAGGTGCGTCATATGTTAGGAACGGTCGCCATGTTGGATCCAGGAATCACAGAGTGGGGAAAAACTCTGGAAAACGCATTTGGGGTTATTTGGTGGTCGAAAAAGGGGCTGGAAAGGGTGATATGAAGCTGTTTTTCTAGGTCAAAAAAGTGGGTGCATGTACTACCCGCTCTGATGGCACCGCAGTATTCCGCGGACAGTGCCGTAAAAGAGCAGCTTGGAAAAAGCACATTAGAGGTTATTTGATGGCTGAAAGAGGGTTTGGAAAGGGTGGAGGAGTGGAGTGAAGATGATATGGAGCTGTTTTTAAAGGTGAAAAAAGTGTTTGCAGATGCCGCCAAGTCCGCAGTCAATATTGTTTTCTGTGGACATCATTTGGACTGCAGGGGGTTCAGTGCAAGTTTTGTTATTTGAAGGTGTATTGTACATACTTGTTATATGGTTGAATTCTATGGCCCCAAGAATCCACCCACCGGCCACAACCACCACAGTAGTAATATATGTATAGTAATTATAGGTAATGTAGTGGGAGTATAAAGTGTTTGTAATATGGTGGCATGATATAATTCAACTGTATACCGTATTTATGATTGTAGTACAATTGAAGATAGTGCTTATGGAACATGTATTTGTTCATACTTGGTATGGTTACTTGCATACAGTAATTAATCTGGAATCTCTTTTTTTTCTGTGGAAATAAACAGTATCATTTTCCAAGAAGGCTAGTTTAAGAGCTTTAATTGCATACCATTTTACATATACATTTACTTTTTTTAGCCTCATAAACAGTACATTGTATGAACTATGTTTGGTACAACATTAGTGTATGATGCACTGTTGTTGTATTGACATTAAATAATCATTGGGTCATTGGGAAAAAAATCCACGAAGGATTTAAAAAGCCCTTTTACAATTATGTGAGTTTCAGTGTGATAGTATGTTTGTTTGAAGTGTATTGTAATGAAGGATATTTTTGAAGTAGTTAGATACCTGTTGGCGTATTGTTGGAAAGGAGATGAATGTCTCCCACCCCCCTAGGCACTTTAGAGTAAGGTGAATCACATAAATACACTTGTAATGTTCCAAGGGTGAGGGGTACATGCTAAGAAACCCTGCATGGATACAATACTATGCAAAATGTAGCTGCTTAGACTTAGTGCACGCATATAAACAGGTGCCATTTTGTTGCTATGGTAGAAACATTCAGCCCTGCATGGCTGCACGTTAGACACAGACCACAGATCTAACGAAGAAACCTGAATATGCCCAAGCGCTGATGATGGAGAGTCCCACGCGGGTTAGCTCACATAGAAACTCTGCTCTGTTCCACAACTGTTGCTAATATGTGTCATCCCGAGAAGGCCACAAGACAGTACCAGGCACCTCACAGTGCATGTTCATCACAGCCAGGCCACAGCAGGCCTCTGACCCCCACCCAACAAACCATTAGTTATGGCACCCACAACTCTCCCAGTCCTGAGAGCCCTGAATTCCACAAGAGTAGGTGACCCCAGACCAGCACCATAAACCCACTGGCCACAAAAGATCTAAAAGAACACAACCATTCCACCTTATCTCATAATGACAAGATTTGTAGAGGTACAGGTGGAATAAATTATAGTGCAAAGCGAAGGTGGACGCCTTATGTGCAGATAGTCCGGTACAGAATGAGGGAAGAATGTGTGGGTCAGCCTGACCTTAAACTCCCCCTGTGTCAGTCCTCAAACCTCCCAAGTACACGGCATAATGATATGATGTGATATGATGATATGGCATTTATAACGCGCCTATGCACAAGTGTTTCAAGGCGCGAATGATAGAGTAGCATTGTTTTATATAGTAACTAATTGCAAACTCAACCTTGGTTCCATGGAGACGATGAGCACAGCAGATCTAACGTGATGGAAGACGGATGGACAGGGTGGCCTGGCATCTTCTATAGGGCAGACTGACAATGTATAAGGTCTAACCCACCAGCTACGTGGGTTTTTACCGCATATGTTTGTGTCACTGATGACAATTTGTTTCCTTATAGCATTCTGCTTTTACCATTGTTCAGCAGAACGTTCTTGGGCAGCAGAGTTCTTTGCTCGCAGAACCATTTTTTGTCTTATTAAAACATGTTATCCTTGCAAAAATCTGTTGGCCTTCTTTCCCTAGCAAGTTGCATTTTTTCTGGCATGAGCGTTTGTGGGTGTGCCTTCATTTGGTGACCATGACGTGATCCCAGCACCACCGTACCCTGCAAACAGTCCCAGTCCCAGAAACGCGTATTTCCCAGTGGCTGTGCATGAGCCGTCTTTAGAGAATTCCTGTGTGCTCTATGCACGGCTCAGAGGAGAAGTGCAGGGCGGTCTTGTTGGAACCCCCGTGATGGAGGATTTTTGGTGAACAAGTGCATGTGAGTATAGCCTTGCAAGGGATAACAAGTATGGAATAGATGTATGTGAGAGTGTGAATGGCGTGAAAACGTGGATATTGCAATTGTGGGTGTGCCATGTGTGTGGTTTGTTTTGTTTTTTTAATTTATTTTTTTTAGGAGAATATTAAGGGAAGAAACATGGAATGGTAGGGAGCTTCCCTGAGTGAGGAGAGAAGGTCGTAGCACTCATATGTGTAACAGAATAAAAGGAAATACATAGGATCCCTGTATAATTGGAGGGCTCATCAACAGTAGTTGTTGTTATGTTAGCTTATTTCAGCTTGTTTTATTTGTGATTTTTTTGTATAGGGTGGAGGCTCAGGGAGGTTTGTGTGATTTGTAGTATATTTTGAATGTGTGGATTGTGTGAGTGTTAGCGTGGAGGAGAGAAAGGGGGAGAGCATTTTGGGAATTCGTTGACAGAAGTGAGGGGGTGAAAATTGATTGTGTTTTTTGACAACCTGTAACAGTGTGTGCAGTGCGTTAGTACAATGGCGTGACCACCACTACCATGCGAGGAGAAACCCCATAGAGAACATGTGTACATGCACTGAGACAGACTTGAGAAGTACCATGAGCGGTAGGTGACAGAAACAAGAGGAGGGGGATGCCCCGCTCGTGGCCAGAGCAGGGCTCCCATTATAACGTTATGTTAGAGCATATATCCATATACCTAATAGCCAAATATAAGGGAAAACTATTACAAAGAAGGAAGGAAATATTAGACCGTTGGAACATATTTGAAGACACAGAAGAGTGTAAGGGGAAGGACAGACAGGATGGTAGCAAGGGCAATTGTCCAGGGTGAGAAATCGGGTCAGCGGTAGAACACAGAGGGACATACACTAGCCCAACATATGTATCCACAGCAGCAATAGCCCAAAGGCCCCCATATGTGTCCTCTCCGGACATCCCAGCACATGCCGATGTCAATAAGAGAGATTTAGAGGTGCATTGGCTTCAGCAGGAGCAAAATTGAATAGACCACAAACAGTGAAAAGCGAAGTGAAAGCCGACAGGCATGTAAAGCAGGCACTATATGACTAGAAAGCAGGAGATTTCCTATATAGGATAGATAATACACCCATAAAAACGTGCTTGTGGAAAAGGACAGATAAGGAAGTGAACGGGAAGTCAGCCTAGGATATGATAGTGCAGACGGGTGGAGTACATTCAATGAGTTGGAAGATGACGAGGATGAGGAGGCAGAACAGGCACCTGAACAAACTCCTAGGGTGGAAGGTTTATGGGATGGGGGTTAAAGAGCAGGTTTGGCTGGATGGCAGTAGCAATGAAAAAGGAAAGTGGGAAGAAGACAGATGGGAAGAAATGACAATTGAAAATGCCTCTTATACATAAGGGGACTGGCAGGCCTCATTATCTGCCATGGGCACAGATGGACAAAAACAATCTAATAAAAGCACTCCATGCCCTTAAGGCGGGCACAGGGAAGTGGACCAATGCATTTGAAAAACAGACAGCAGGAGTGCCCCCAGCAGTAGGAGACAGCCTATTGGTAGCTACTATCGGAGATCAGGCTGCCAATGCGTGGGTAAAAGCGGGGTGCCCGGGAATAACTCTGGGAAATGATGCACATGATGGGGCATCCTTTAATAAGGTTTTAGTGCAAATATGGGATGCGACGGAACAAGCATTCTCAGACACACCCAACTTACGGTCTATCATGCAATGTACAATGGTTAATGATGAAGAAGCCTCTCAATTCATTCTTAAAGTGCAAGAGATGTAGAGAGCAGAAACGGGTAACACATGGGATCAATCCATACCTGTTTTCTACTTCTACTTTTCTATGCTTTACAACATATTCACCAAGTTGTTATTCGACCGTCTTGATGAACGTAGAGTATCCTATACAAACTATGTGGACGATACGCAAATCCTAATCCACCTAACTGGAGACTACAACACTGACTCCTCAATCCTCAACAACATATATCAGATGATCCAATCCTGGATGGCCCAAAATTAACTTTGTCTAAATGATGACAAAACAGAGCTACTCCTGGTAGGCTCCCGAACACACCTCAAAAAACTTGACCTCAAATACAAACAATTCACAATAGATGGAAATACCATTGCCATCTGGAAAGAAGTTAAAACATTGGACGTGCACTTGGATTCTTCCTTGACATTCTCAAGACAAGCTAACTATGTAATCTCTTCCACAGCATACACTGCCAAACTCATTAATGCTTGCAGACCCTACTTATCTGCAGACAGCTACCTAACCTTAGCAAGAGCCCTCATTTTGTCGAAACTCGACTATTGTAATAGCCTCCTAGCTGGCACTGCGACTACCAGCATTAAAAAACTACAGGTCACTCAAAGCAACGCCCTACGAGCAGCACTAAACATACCAACAAGAGAACATATCTATGAAATCAGACGCAAAGTGCGCTGGCTACCGGTTCAGGAGTGGATCAAATTCAAAACGATGGGAACCACCCACAAATGCCTCATTAGCATAGCCCCAAAATATCTCATCAACCTGTTAATTCCAACCCAAAACATGAAGACCACGCGCTCCGCCTCAGCCTTCCTTCTCTCTGTTCCGAAATTCAAAAGAACAAAGGCTATGGGTGCAGCTTCCCAGTTGTGGCAGCCAAAGGCTGGAACACCCTTCCGCTAGACATTAGATCTGACCAATCCCACACCTCTTTCTGCAGAAAACTTAAAGCCTGGCTCCTCACCTCCAATATGTAGCTTCTGAGCATTATTGCTCACAGTCGCATTCCCACACAGTATGCTTCTGTGAATATATCTGCTCTACCTCATTCGCATATTGCCTATGTTAATAAGGTTACACATGTAAATATTACTGATTATGTACTGATAGAAACATGTATATGTAAATATTTAATGTCTGTATATATGTGTGTTATGATTTATGCCCAACCATTGTTTTGTATGGTTGCCTGTGGTAACCCTGTGACGTGTATTACCTGCTCACCAGCACCCAGATACCTACGGGTTTGGCATGCGTTACAAATGTTAAATTTATAAATAAGATAAATACATTGTTAAACTGTGCCTGCCCAAAGAGATGCAGAGGGCACTATACCACATTGTGGGGGTTGAGGTAAAGGGGTGGCCTGAAATACAGAGCATAATAGTACACCAATGCAGAAGAATACAAGGAAATGACTCAGAGGTGACAAGACTATTGTAGTATTATGGATGTAGCTAGACACTTGTTGGTGTATTATAACTGTCAATTGTCCTATAGTTTAGTGGGTAAATTTGGGTTGAAGGAATATTAAGCAGGTATTTGTTAGATTTGCTAGTAGCCTATGTTTTGGAGTAACTGAGGTGTCATTACATTCCTACCAACCGCTTCTTTTTTGACATATGCAGCATAGTGCTCTGAAGTGGTTGTGGCACCAGTGTGGTATATTATGCCTACGGTTGTGAAGGTTTTTTTGCCAAGAAATATTTGGCTGTATGTAAAGCTACAGTTATTTTTGGTACCATCTGAATTGTACCTCAGAAGCATTAGTATGACATAATGGCTTTGTGAGTTTATTTGTATGCTGGAACGATTGTCTGAATTGCAAAAAGGTCATAATATGCTATGATTTGCATTCTGCAGAACCTGGTGAAATGGAATGGATTAAAAATTTAGTATGGATACATATACAAATAGTTCATTAGGGATGTGCTCTTGTGAAACATGGTTGCAGAGAGTGCATGTATGTTTCTATGCGTTTTTCAATTGTAGAGATGTTGTTGGTTTCCAGTACTTAGTGTAAGTACTTAAGGCATTCTTGCAGATCTTCTTGTGCTTTTATGGTAAATGTTACCATTTCTACGCAGTAGTCCAATTCTTGCCTTATACCCAAGACATTGTAAGCGCTGTGAGGATTATTTGTGGCATTTCAATGAAGGACGAGCATTTGTAAACACAACTGGTCTGAGCTGTTTAAGTAAATGTTGTGAACAATTGGTGGCAATTGGAAGAGAAGATCGATTGTTACATTTGCATAGCAATTTACTCCAGTTGTGTTGCTGAATTTAAATGGACCAGAGAGTTGAGTCTATGCATCGTTTTTTGGGCCTGTAGATTTTGGGAGACAATATATTTGTCTCATTCTCTTCTGATAGATATGCAGTTGAGTATGTAGTAGACAGTTGTATGGTTGTATTATTTGATGGAGAAGCAGTTGGTCATTGTTTCTTTCGTGGTATTATAGGGAGATCTGTTATAGGTTATGTGTGTATTAGTTTTTGTTTTAAAGCTTTTCTTTTTTGAGGTACAAGGAACATATTTAGATGTGCTGTACAGTGCACATATCCTGCTGTATTCTAGGATGCAAGGAATGTCAGTGTTGAATTTTTCTTCATTAAAGTTAACTAGGAATAGACCATTGAGTGTACAGAGATGTGAAAGCGCTACATAACTCATACCTTCTTTAAAGACTGTGCTGCCAATGTCAAGCAATGGGTGATCTAGGGTTAGACATTCTGATTTGTGAATAGTGACAGCATATGCAAGAGACAGAGAAAATTGTTCTCTGCGTAAGTGCATGTCTTTGAAAAGAAGGAAACATGCTATTGTGCAGCCAATTTGTTTGACTTCTCCAAGTTTGTCAACATGGATGTCGACACAATGAATGTTGTTGTCATGTGGATTTGTTTGAAAGTCAGCAACTGCAGCTCTATTGACTAAACATTGTTCTATGTCAAGTTTATGTTTTAGAATTACTCTACAGTTTATACACATGGTTAATATTTTCTCCAATCCAGCTGTGTTGGAGATACATTTTTCTAAGCTATTTAGTCGTGCTGTTGCTTGTTGACACAGGGAGTGTCATGCCATGCATTTCTAGTTTGTCTGTGGAGCTGATATGTAGTATGGGTTGCATTACTGTTTTAACATTGTCTAGTTGAATTGAGAGCAGCTTACAAGGGTTGGCATTAAGAACATGCATTTCATGTTTTTTTTAGTTAATTATTCCATGATGACATCAGGAACATATATGTTTGCCCATATAACTCATAGATTAGTCTACTATTTAAGATGGATTTTGCATCTTCAGTAAGTAGACCAGTTCTAATGCATTTTACAATTTTAGCATAGGTGAGGTCTGCAGAATGACACATGTTTTGAGTTAGTTCTCTGTACTGAACATGTTGCCAGAGATTTACATTTACAATGCTGCCGAGTGTGTTGCAGCATTGTTTGTGTCCTAATGTTTTGAACATAGATTGACCTTTTACTGGTATAAAACAATAACATGTTTTCCCCCAAACAGTTCTTCATAGTCAATTTATAGGTTTTCTTGCATTCTGTGGTGAATTAACCAACATGAGGTTGGAAACCTTGCTTACTTCATCTATTAGGAGCACCCTCATTTGTTTCAGAATTCCATGTACTTCAGTTGCAGCTTCTGCTGATAATTGTAAGTATTCTAATTTGTTTTGGTGTTCTACTGGAAAGAGTAGTAGTCAGTGTAAAGTTATACCTCCTATGTACCAGAGCCAGCTTCACCACTTACATACAGGAGCCGAGGTGTATCATTTGTGCAGTTACAAGTTTTAGTTTCATGTTCAAAACGATGTTCAATTTCTTTGGGACTTCTATATGCATGGTGAGTTGTTCTTCATTTAGCTGTCATTTGAGCACTAACAGGTCTTCTTCAGGTATTTTCTACCTCAGCCATAGCTATTTTTGCTTCATTTAGAATTAGTGGTTCTCCAAGTGGTTTTTGGCTTCCTGTGAGGGAAGGTTGACAGCCCTCAAGAGTGTCTTTACCTAGTTGAGTTTCAATGTATTCCTCTTGTTGGCGTTTATTGTCCAACATTTCTTTGTATTGTTTGGAATTGACTTTTATTATACTGCTTTCATTTGCTTTGAATGCAGCTTCACATGAGTCATAGTTACCTAATAATTCTTCCTTTCTCCAAGGTTTAAAAAGTATCAGTAGGGCCATTTAATATAGTTCTCTATGTTGCAGAGATTTAAATGGTAACTGTATATCATTAATTAGGCTGGGTTTGGTAAGTTTTACTAGGCTTCCTTCACAAGTTGAGACTGAATATTTGCCTTTTGTATCATCTGGTGTGTTGGGCTATTTTGTACAGGCCCATGTTTTCTAAAGCAGTACTTCTGTTTGGGTAGCATATGTCAATAAATTGTTTTTTGAAATGTGCTGGCTGTTGGAATCATTTGTGACTATTGTTTCTATCTCTTGGATAGACTTTAGTACTCTTTTTCGGGATGAAGTTGGACCAAGGTTTATCCACACAATGTGTTCAGATTTGCCATATAAGGCTGTTCCTGTTGAAAAGTCTGTAGCTTCGTAGAACCCGCCTTCTCTATGCGACAGCATTTTTATACCAAAGCTTTACAATTTTTGTGACATCATATTGTCACGTGATATGTCATCCCAGAGGTCTTTTAGCTCTGTTTTCTCATCTTTGGTGGGATAGGCAGCAACATATCTTGCAACTGCAGTGGAATTGTCTGCAATGTATTGTATGTCTATGCTTGCATTCCACAACAGGGCAATGATTGCATTTTAATCATTTATACACTTGGATGTTTAGTCCCTGTTAATTTGCCTTTTACACTGTATGTAACAGAAGACATCAAGCTATTTACTTGTCCTTTTTTGCAAACTAGTCTAGAGAAGCCAAAGCGACATTTGGAATAGTATTTACCTTTATGTTTATATCTCTATTGGCAGTATTTGCCACACTTATATTTTTGAAAGTGCAACATTTGTGTACGCACGTAACTATCTGTGGTTCCTTAAGGGATGTCACAGGTAATGCATTTTTCAATAAACTGTATATGCTGAAAGCACAGCTAAAAAGAAGAAGCAAAGCAAAAGTGGAAAAGACTAAAAGCATTGCTGAAAGCAAAAGAAAAGCAGTATGAAAAGCAGATAAGAGAAAAAAGCGAGTAAAAGACTGATTAGAGCAGTAAGAGAGAGAAAGTGGAAAGAAGCTGTGATATGCCCATAACAATAAAGGGACACGAGAAAAGGCAAATAAAGGAGTCAGGGGCATGCTATAGAGGGTGCAAGTGTGCACAGAAAAAGAAAGCAGAGGAAAAGGCAAAGAAAGGTACCAGGGGCACGCTAAAGACGGTGCATGTGCCCACTGAAAGAAAATCAGAATAAAGGGGTGCAGGAAGCATCTGAAGGAAAGAAAGAAAAGGTCAAAAGGGTCAAAGCAGTCACGCCTTGGAAAAGCAAAGAGCTTGGCTTTTTCAAAAGCTTCTGATTCTACCCCATGAAAGGATCGTATGTGAAGATGATTTGTTAATCAGAAAAGGTACATCCTAACCCACAGAATATGTGTTGTGAATTGAAGGGCCCTAAACCTGTGGAAAGGCACTCACTGAATTCAAGAAATAACTCTGCTAAGTTATGTTTTGTGTTTGAAAGCTGGAAGAGGCCTAAAACTTGGGCAAAGGAACCCTGAGATGTCTATTAAAGAAACCATCCTGATTACAGTGACTTTGTGTTTAAATATTGAAAGGGGCCTGAGCTTCGGTAAGGGAACCCTAAGAGGCCTAACCAAGTTAGAGACTGGTTATATTTATTAAAATGTTGAATGGATTGAAGCGTGGGGGAAATAACCCAGAGAAGCCTACAAAAGGAACTGTTTTATGATCTTTCATGGTGTTTTCAAATGTTATTAAGTTGAAGCTTGGGAAGGGAACCCCAAAGAACTCAAATAGATTGAATGTAGTAAGAATAAGTACAAGAGACAGGTGGAGAAGGTCTAACAAATAGCCCTCTGGATTGAACGAATTTGGGTGACATTGGCCAAGCAGCACCTGGTAAGAAGAACACCTGAAACCATATCTGGTTTCTATTATGTGTTAAACTAGAATTTATCTTATTTTGAAAAGACTTATTACCAAATCTTTGTACAGAGTTAGGGCAAGCATAGGATTAGACACAGGCAGACTTTTATTTTGGACTCTTAGAAAACAATGGCCATTAGAAATATCAGTTAAGGGAATTATCCCTTTAAAGTTAGGGGCAGTTAGGCATTGCACCAGCCCAGGAACCTTAGTAAATAAAGGTTTTCAAACAAACCCTTTTGAGTCTGTGTCTCTCTTTATACCATGTTTGTCTCACTACGCATAGACTTAGATATCCTCATTTTGAGAAATGCTTAAGATCTTGTACCTGTCGACCATTTTTATAGGGAGGACCCCCACTAGCTGTATTGGGTGCTGAGTGTGCCTAATTTCTGCTAGCATGCCACTCTAGCACCATGGAGTTATGGCCATTCTCCATTTATTCCACTCTCCAGTCTATCCTTTACCTCAAAGCTTTTGACTTTATAGATTGAAAAAAAAAAACTGTAAACTAGGTAATAGTCCATGGGAGCTTTTCTCATATCAGCCTTGAAGGTGGGTTTTGATGCAACATACCCTTTGCATATTCCGTTCAATTTGACAAAATTATATTTGGCCATGAAAGAATCCAATAGCCGGCCCATTGCATTTGGTCCCCCAGTAATACACCTCTTTGGGATTCTGCAGGATTCTTCCAAAGCATTTAGTCTGTGGAATTGCACATAGACTTTCCCAGTTTTGCAGTGAAATCACTGAGCAGGATGGTGCTGTCTTCCCCGATTTCTGTCATCCCCTCGGGGAGAAAATACTTCTCCTTGCTGGTGTTTAATTTCTTCATTTTGGTTGGGATATAGGTGTTCTTTGACTTCACACACAGAAAAGTGGCTTTGTTAAAAATGATTAAGTATGTTGGCTCTTCCTCACAGACTCCAGGAAAAGCCACACTCTCTTACACACACAATTAGTTATGACTCTCAAAGCAGCTCTTTCAAACAATCTAAATGGTCTAGAGAACAGGTGAAATCACAAAAATCATAATTGCCCTTCCTCACAGAAATGCTACTCTTTCAAAAATGCCAATGGTTTCCCTCTCCTTTGCTGTCTACTTTACTATATTGTGATAGCCACTATGTTTTATGTGGAATGAGTTTTTATTTCAAGGAGCTGGGGACTGAGACTTAAAATAAAAGAACACACATGAAACAAGGAAATCAGTAGCCTTCTATAAGAATTAATTGCAATTTAAACTGAACACAGAGTTCCTGGTTGGTGTCTATTTCTGGAGGAAAAAATCTTTACTCTGGCATGGTCAACTAAAGGTATTAATTTATTGAAATACTGAAAGATATGAATTATTTGTTTACAAAAATGCAAACAATTCCTGTTTCCGGGCAGAAAATGAAATGGAATGAAATATGAAATTGAAATATGAATATCTCATCTGATCCATACAAATGAGAAATGTTGCACCGGCAAAACCAGTGAATATGTGCCATTTTTTTAATGAACAGCACCTGATACAGGACACAGAGACTGCCTCAATGTAAATTTAAATGTGGTGTCAAAAGAATGCGTGTTTGTATTTATTCACATTTCACCAATCATTTGCTTCCTTGAGAGCCAATTCCAGGCACATGGTGTGGATAGATTAAACCATCAGTGCAGAGTCCTTTGTATTTAAACTATTTGTGGTTATTTGTTTATGTGTGGTTGTGGTTGTGTACATGTGTACATGTTTGTGTCAACATTGAAGATTTTGTCAGATTCATATGTATGGAGTGATTTGTGCGTACAAAGTTCTACAGAAATACTCCAATGTATTTTGCAAATTATGCTTGAGTTAGGTAAACGGTACATTTCTATGGATTGTACTGTTTCTGCTATCATGATAAAAAAATTAGGATGTTCATATATTCTCTTTCAAAACTGTATGTGTTTACTAACATATGTTATTTGGTTGTTCTGAGGGTCTTTCCTTTTTGACTATTTTAAGTCTCTTGTAATCATGTCAGACTAATATTATGCTAACTTCAAGTTGACCCAGGTTTCACCTTGAACAGGCCCTTTTGAGAAACTCCTTGTAAGATGCGAATGCTAGAAAATAATCAAAAATATCAAGATTATAAAATGTGTGGCCTTTTGAAAGATTAGGAGTCGTCAAATGTTTGGAGCATGTGCCCCTTTTATTGCCACCCTCAAAAGGACATTCATTCATTAGGTGGTACTGTTTGACCCTGCTCGCTCAGAAAAAAATCATCCATCGTCTACAATAATGTAGGTGAAGAAAGCAGATCTTTCATTTCATTTCTAATCAATCGCTCACTGAATTTGTCATATAGATGAGTCATTTTCAGAAGCACAAGGCCTTACCCAAAGCTAATATACACAACATGTTCCATCATGTATTGTCCTTGGTTTAAATAGCCCATGTTTTTACCATTGATCATATATGCAAAAGTCAATATTAATCACAGTTTCTGAAAAATATTAATTATAGAAAAAACAAAGAGCATGCGTTAAAACTCGCATTTTCATTGCCTAAAAATCAATGTAATATTCATGAATAAACTTAGTTATGAATATGCTATGCATATATGTTGCATACCCAGATGTGTATCGATGATGGCAGATTACAGGTTTCATTTAGTACACATGTTGCTAAACTGAATTTGAAAAGAAAAACAGTTTAGCATGTAAAATGCTGTTTCTGCTACCAAATATGGAAACATAAACATCCAATGAAATTTGTGTGTGTTTGTTTTCTGGTAGTATTAAAATGTTGATAAGACCAATGCAAGGGCTTAACTGATTGCAATATGCAGCATAAACATGACAGAGTATAAGAATATGTTTGATTAGAATTGTGATCATAGAGAAGTGTGAGAAATGATTGTAAATGGATGAATCAGGCGGAGACCAACTTATGGGCTGCAGAAAGGAAGATTCATGTTTAAGAAGCTGAGTCCTCTCCACAAGGGAACCTGGAGAAAAGGGGACCTAAGGTAGTCCTGACTTTACAGAAGTCACAAGGAGGGGTCTGCTGACTGACACTTGTCTGGGAACACTTGAGGTGTTTTCCTGTCTCCATGCTTCAAAATAAAAACACCAAATGAGAATATGAAAACTTCCCTAATGCACTCAGCTAAGACCTCTGGAATTATTGTCCTGATCAGTACCTGGAGGGCAATGGAATTCAGGCCTTCTTTGTCACTAGGGGACACCATTTGCACTGTTCCTTTTACAAAAAGAAGGCCCAATGAGACCTGATTGAGTGCAGAAAACATAGCATTCCTGCAAACAGAGGGAGGGGTTAAAAAAAGAAAGAGAATACGATATTGTAGTTTCCTAGTTTCAGTTACATCATTTCATTATGTTTAAGGCTGAGGGAGAATACATTCAAATAAATAGAAAACATTCTTTGTGCTGTACTCTGTGTAACACAGGGAACACTTCTTAGCACTGACAGCACAGCATTGATTAAGTGGTATTTATTTCTTTATAATATACTTACAGCCAAAATCGATTTAGCATATACACATCATAAACAATGAATCACACAATGCATCAATATTATAAGCCAAACTTAAAAATCAATAAATACCATAAAAAATAAGTTAATATTGGGATATCTTTTAGCCTATACTTTACAGCTCTCTTCAGGGATTGATATGTAGGCCTAGTGGGGGATTATCTCTGACCAGACAGCCATGTCTATGCATCCCCAACAGTTTCCCAAGGCTGCCAAACCACTCATATTCGTGCGTCCCCTGGTAAGCCTGGAAAACATTACCATTATTGTGTACTAATCCAGTTTCATTAATTTCTTGTAACAAATAGCCGATTTGTAGATTACCTCTATGGGACTACACATCAGATCAAACTCTAAATGAATATACTCCAAACTTAGCGATTTAGGCATTCTTAACAGAGAATGTAAGATTGTACCCTCTAATTTTACCAGTTTCTTCTTATAGTTATAGCCCCACACTTCCTCCCCATAAAGCATGCATGTTACCATTTTGGCTCTACATACTAGCAGAACTTTCTATCCTCCCTGTTTATCAATAAATTGACTCAGCACTCTGCTATGTCTCATACAGTTAGCATATGTGTATTCCCAATGCAGGTTCTATTTAGTTTATCGTCGATCATGACTCCCAAGTATGTATAACACCCAACTTGTTCAATTGGCTGAGAATCAAGCCTCCAAACAAATTTTGAAGCAAAACTTCATGCCAACGTGAATGCCATAATTGTAGTTTTTATGTTGATATGTCGGCCATTTACAATGGCATATTTGCGCGGAACATCTATCAACAGTTGGAGCTCTCTCTTGGTATAGTCCAGGAGAAGCAGATCATCTGTGTATCACAGCCATACCATTTTTAGCCCCCAACTTTAACCAGGCAAGCAGCCTGTATGTTTAAAACCTGGACCAAATCATCAAGGTATGAGATAAACAGGGTTGGGGCCAAATGCAGCCCTGCTTAACCCCCTTTTAGTAGGTATCCATTCCGACACTCATTCCTGCCCGTCTAGTCGGACTCTGACCCTGGTGTCTAAGTGCAGCTGCATGAACATTGACAACAGGCCACTGGGAATGTTCCATGACACCAGTTTCTGCCAAAAGCGATTTCTCATTACAGTGTCCGATTCTGCACTGAAATCGATAAAAGCAGCATACCTTGATAGATGGCATCTATGCCAGCCATATTCTACCACTGACGCAAGGGTAAGCAGGTTGTGCAAGCTACTCACGTGGCCTCTAAATCCCGTCTCATTTGGTGGGCGGACTTACCTTTGATCAATCCACTGGTTCAACTCGTCCAACAGTACTCTTAAAATATAGTTTGCTGGTATATTTAACATGGCCAATAAATGATAATTTGCAGGATGCTTCCATCATCCTTTTTTATATAATGGCAGGATATTAATTTCCTTCCATGTAGTGTACCTCTCTGATGTTTGCCAATGCGTACATAAATATGTGAAGTGCATGGGCCCAAGGCCACAATGACTGTTTAATCAAGAAGTTACACGTTCCATCAGGGCCGGCTGGACATTATGTGTTTAGTTTCCCAATTAGCAATGCAATGTCAGCCAGAGACTTTTTGCAAGTCCAGGTCACTACATTATTTGGCCTTTCTACATCTGCTAATAGTTCAGCCCCTAGTGTGTTCGCTATGTTGGTGCACTATTCCTCATCGCACACACTATTGCCTGAAAAGGTCTTCTTCTCATCTCCTTTAATGACCCACCATATCCCAGTGTTGTTATTTTCCCTTGCAAACTGTGCCCACTGCATACAGACTCCCATAGCACAGAGCTGGTGGTGACCCTGTAGCCATCTACGATATTTTGCTTTTAGTCTTTTGATTTCCTCTGTCACTCCATCCAGTGACCAACATGGATGTGTATGGTTGAGTTTCTTTTTAGCAGCTTGAATTCTGCTATCATAGCATCTACTTTTGTGACTATCCCTATTCCATCTTTCACTGGCACTCTATGAGTTGTTGTTGTCATAATTTCTTCTTTAATGTGATTATCTATACTGGCATAGTCATAAATAAGGGTAGCTTTGTCGCCGACCATCCTGGTCAGCCATTTAAGTGGTATTTAAAAATAGCTTAAGCGCTTTGACATATGAAACCAACATTGGGCCATGGCTCAAGAGCCCGGTAGCATGGCCTAATGAAGATGAATTTGATAATCGGTGCTCTGTGAAGGCTGTAGCTATTTAAACTAAATTTGAAAAAGAGAGTTAGTTAAATTGTGTCATTTTGATTGACCTACACAATTATGCAGATGTTCATTTCATGCAACCCCTCACTACAAACAAATAATCTCACACCAGTGGGACTCAATCTTTGAATTGAAAGGGAAGGGGAATGAGAACTGATATCTCTTTCATACATTCCTTAAGTCATTCTCCCAGGTTGGGTGGGTAAACTCATTGCAAATATAATAGTCTAAATACAGGAGGATTACTCATGGTTGATTATTTTTGAATTATACATAACAATTAATGAAGTTTGATAAATGTGTCATAAACATATGCCAGTGTTATATCAATGTATGAGAAAAATAAACCAGGTGTGGGATGGCAGTCATAATGTCACCGGGAACTTTTCATTAATTATTTTAATTATAACATTTAAAAAAATGTGTAGTGTGGAAAAGTTCCTTTTTTGTTTACATTTAAGAAGTACATTTAAACATCTAAGCTTATGAGTTCTTGGAGCTTTGCCGTTTAACAAAAATGGGGAACTGTCAATGTGAATATTTGGCCTACAGACTGGGTTTTTGTAGAGGAAAAGCGATTTGTTCATTTCGATATAGGATTATGGTGAAATATTATGGAGCAGACAATGTCAGGACAAAGTGTAAGAAAGAGACTGACAGCGGCAGTTGTCATTAATGTGCAGAAGGCCTTCAAATGGGTAGGTTGTACTTACAATCCTAAAGAAGTTTGGATTCTGGAAACTATGTTTTGGGATGTTCAATGCACTTTATAATTAGGTGATGACAAATACTCTTACACATTGTATTACCTTGGATGAGGGGACATCAAAAGGTGTCTGATCTCCCCTTTGTTCTTGTAGTTTGGCAGTAGAAACATTAGCCACAGTGATCTATCGGAGAGATAATATCTGTGGTGTCAATGTTGGCTCAAAGTTAGACCAAAACCTGCTGTATGAGGATGTCATAGTATATTTTTCTCTGACTTGCTGACCTCAGTATCAGGGCTTTTAACAATAATGGAAGGGTTAGGAGGCTTGCTGGTCACAAAATAAACTGGGGTTAATGAGTAGTAGTAGTAGTAAGACTTGATTCAGCTTTAGACATTAGAATGTTACACAAAATACATTTTACAACAACAACAAACAAAAATCAGATTTCATGCCACTTTCACCAACCCCACATTGACAACTGGCAAATCAAAGGTCACGAGCCAGTGTAAAATATTTGGGCATCCTTATCGTGTATCAGTCAAATTAAATATTACTATCACATTTTGAAAACAGTTAAAACAGAGCTAAATAGGGATTTCATGAAATAGGAGGGCATAAATATGGTGATCTGTCATAAGGTCACTGCTATTAAAATATACGCATTGTCCAAGATGTGTTTTCCAAATCAGTTGCTACCCTTGAGAGTACATAAACATTAACTTAATTCACCATATAAATCAATTTTGTAATTCCTGCTGGATGCCAGGAAACAAAATCATAACCTGCCTTATAGACCACAAAGTGGTATCCTTCCCGCTGGCTATCTGCTTTTCCACAGCACTCTGCAGAAAATTTGACCGCGAGGGAACGGTGTCCAGGCGGCTTACGAGTTGGTTGTTCCCACCAAACCCAAGGGAAGAAGTTGACCTTGAAGGGCTTCTCTGTCGATTGAGTTTCAGGTAATTCAGACCTGCAGCAGGGCTTCGCCGGTCGTCCTGGAGTTGCAGCAGTCCTCTTCCTTCAGCTCGTCTTCGGTTCTTTCGTTTCAGTGGTCGACTCTGCTTTCCAAGTCCCTGCTTTTAAATAGTTTTCCCCATTCATTCCAGCTTGGCTATCACTCATACAGCAGGGAATCTGTCCTTGCCGGACAGCCAGCCAATCATGCCAGAGTGCTTCCAGGTCTCCCCGAGACTAAGCACAGGGAGTAGTTTCGGGCACCTCCCTCACATCTTGTCCACCCCAGACACTCAGGCGTCAGAGGAGGGCTTCAGCACTGAAGCCCACCAAAGGCCAATGAACAAAGGGACCAAACCTGGTTTGGTCCGCAGAGAAAAACACAAGAAGGACCTTTCCTAAAAGAAGTGGCGAAAAAATATGACCAGAGTCTGTTTTTACAGATCGGTCTTGAGCGCCATATTGAAAAACATGGCTGACACGATTTTTCGCTACCATTGTTAGCGGTCGGGAAAAATCAAGGTAGTTTGATCTAAACCACTGCCACCAGCCTTTTAAAGTAGGAAAGGGTAGCATTTGACTGTTACATGAGTGTTTTGACTCAGGGGAAGCTAGGCAACCCCTCCAGCACTCTATAGGAAGATAGTGTGCACTGGGTCTGTAAATGTAAAGAGACTAGTAAAGTCAATTTAACTTTACATGCTCTGGGAGACAGTAGTCAGTCCCAGAGAATGTATTTAAACCTTGGGAAGTCTGAAAGACATCCCTGTGCCACTGCACTGAAGGTGCTGTGTGACACACAGAAAAAGATGATGCCTATGGAGTTGTCTTAAAACTCCATAATCAAAGAACACAAAAGTAAAACACACATCAAAATACATGGAAGAGTGGAGAAAAAATGCTCACACTCTTCCCAGGTAAACAATCAAATCCTAGAAATCCAGCAAAGTTGCTGCAGGTCTCAAAATGTAAGGGAAATAAGCACATTCTTGAGAATTCTCCCTAAAACGCCCTACCTGTGCCACCTCCTTAATGAACCTGAGGACGATGAACACATCCAATAGTGGGGTCACCACAGACCTTGAAGCCATAGAAATTAGTTTAATCTCCTGGAATATAGCTGGTTTTAGGAAACACCTGCTACATCCCTGACTTTGTCTGGGGACACAACATGATATGCTTTCAGGAAACGTGGGATTTGGAGCCAACCACTTTCCAGGGTTATAAAGCCTTTCGGGTGCTGGCTTTAAAGGGACCCAAGGGCAGGACCTTCGGTGGGCTTGCCCTTTGGATCAGCACAGCCCTTGATTTCAAAATAATCAATATTTTATCTGGCTCCCCAGACGCTCAGTACTTGGTACTGTGCTCTCTGGGATCTCAACCAATATCCGTTTGTAATGTGTACAATTGGGTTGCTAATACATTGTCGACAAATGCAATTGAATTGGTCAGGAACCTTGTAGAGACAAGATTGTGCCAGGAAAAACTTGACCATCAAATCATACTTGTAGGTGACCTAAACGTCCAAATAGAGCCTGTTATAGACCTCGTGGGCATGGGATGATTTGGGCAAGGCATGGGACATACCTCCTTTGCATCCACCAGCGATGGGAAGAGCACATCCGGTGGCCCTTAGTTGTGCCAACTTGCTTTTAGGCATGAGGCTCAGGGCCTGTAATGGCCGCTTTTAAAAGGACCAACTGCCAAAACCAACATTTGAAGGGCCCAGTGGCACCTCCCATATTGACTATAATTTCTTATCAATGAAATTATGGGGTAATGCAAAAGACTTTGAAGTGTAAAGACTGTGCATTTTCATTCAAAGAAAGCTTAAAAGTGAAAAATACGTTATTGTATACTTCATAACTATTGAATTTTTGGATTCCTGGGCCAAACAAATCTTTTTTTTTCAGATTTCATGCTAAAACATACAACAGGTAAAATGTTATTAGCCATAGATTTTTGGCAAATCCAATGGCCCATAGGTTTCACGGCAACTATAGTTTGGCTACGGTTGTCAAATAGTCACAATGTGGCGCAACACAGGTTCGAATTCCGATCCTGCGCTTAAAAAACAATCTCTGGTATTAAACGCTATACAAGAACAATTATAATTGTAGTAATATTTATAGTGAATGTGAGAACCAGACAACCCATCAATCTGTCTCTGTTTGTTTAAGAAGATTGGTGGTGTGGGACCAACTTTTTCCAAGTTATGCAGCGGAAACGAAGAACAGAAGGCAATATCTGCAGAAATGTGTAAGACGCAATGAATCTTGGAATCTTGTAAATCAGCTAATGTTGACACGCGTTTAGTTTCTCTGTACGGTGAGTCTGCATCCTGTGAAATGCAAAGAATTAACTGATGCATGAAACATTTCATGTAGAATTAATTACATATACAGAGTTAATGAAAAACTCCTTATCGTGAAATTAAGAATTTGCCATACATTTCTGTTTCATATGGTGATTGTCTTTCAAGCTTATATGGACACAACTATCATATTGTTCTTAGTGTAGGTAACGATATGCATTACTACCTAATTTAAATAGTTGTGCTTTTTTCAGCCACTGGAACATGACATTTAAAACGTGTTTGTATTACATCCGTTTTTGAGATGTGTGATAATTGCTATAAAAAAAAAAACAAACACCTGTCTATACTACCCTTGGGAAGGCAATATTCTTGCCTGCTGCATCCAGATATGGTCCTTGAATGTGTTTACATATTTCACTACGGAGCCAGTCAATAGTCATTGCTATTTTAAATTCACCACCCCAATAGGCCGGAATCGCAAGTGATGGCACGTAACGGATCAACATAAAAACAAAAACAAAATGGCTGTATCAACTAGCTCCTGGGTCACTAATGCTATTAGTAAACACATTTCTTCGGTACATTCAACAGTTCGGCATCTCATGCACGGATCTACCTTCACTTCATCCTAGCAATTGGTCCACTTCTCATTATTCATGCATTGAATCAATTGAATGCTATCAGAGGGAGATTATAAAGGAATCCCAGAGGTTTCCGAACAGTTATGAACTTCGCTCTGAGTAAGGGGATTAGCTCACTATTCCACTTCATGCGCTAACATTGTTTATGTTTTTTGAATACCATGATCTGTTTACATATGGTCACATATCCTTCTGTGAATTCAAAACAACATAACGCATTCCTATTTTGAAGCATGAGACCATTTTTAATTGATACTGGAATTGTTGTACACAGATTGTTGGTTGCAATCCAAACTGACCAGTCAGGGTGGTATGCTTGCCGGGAATCCTACTCTGCCAGGTCAAACAGATGTAGTGAGCGCTGGCAAAAAACAACAAACTTGAAGGCAAGTCCCTGAACGCTCACACCAGAGAGAATACAACCTGCTAGAGAAGAAAGGCCCCAGTCAACCTTGTAAGGATAACACGTTTTAATCTCATACATAGATGAGCGCAACAGCAAACAACTCTGCTGCCAAGAACGTTCTGCTGAAAAGTAGTACAAGCAGAATGTTATAAAGAAAAACATTTTCACTTATGACGCAAAATATACAGTAGAAACCTGCGCCTATACATGATCCGCCTGCTCCATATGAGATGCCAGGTCATTGGTTCCAGTCCAGTCCAGCTGTCTTCCATCACGTGTGTGCTGCAGTGATTGTCTTCTTCTCACATCGAAGGTCAAGGGACAAATTAACTGTACTCCTGTCACATTGTTACTTTGTGATTATACTGTGCACCTGACAGACTTAAGGGCTGGCTCAAATGAGGTTCTGGGGCACTCTGACCTTCACACACATACCTCACTCACTCCCTTCCACGCCATCTGGCTTCAAGATCTCCAACCTCGTTTTGAACTATAATGTATAAATCCCAGCACCTCTCAATACAAATCATATGGTTGTATTTCAAAGATATACAATGTCCGTGCTCTTTGAACATCCAGGACATGTTACTTTAAGGATTGGTGGTCAGAGGGCACCTGGTGCCACCAAATTCTGGTGCCTCAGGGCTCAGTCAGTTAAATGGGCTATAACTCGTGGTCGCCTGGGGATGGGCCGGGTCATGCTTTGGCCAGTGTGAGATAACATGCACACCAGGCACCGGTCTCTGAACACAACCTTGTAGGACACATTCCGCTTAAGTTTTTTTAACACTGTTAGAACAATGAATAAGCATTGTGTTGCGGTTGGGGGTGGGGGCGGTCCTCTTGGGAGCCTGGGAATGGCTGCAGATTTCCCTTGTCTTTTGGGCCTAATGCATGCACTGCCACATTTGCTGTGCAGGACTTGTCTCCTATCTACAATTACTAAGATCTATGCAAAAATAGCAAAGTTGCTGCGCCCTGAGCTACACTATGTGGGTTAATTATATTTTACTATATTGTGGTGGGGTCCTT
The DNA here is from genome assembly GCF_040938575.1 of Ambystoma mexicanum. Lineage (NCBI taxonomy): Eukaryota > Metazoa > Chordata > Amphibia > Caudata > Ambystomatidae > Ambystoma > Ambystoma mexicanum. The sequence continues at coordinate 553,296,808 of NC_090939.1, forward strand.
TACATTGGGGGTGGTGTTTTCACCACTCGCCTCCCCCTGACACATCATAGTGTTTCAAATACATCTCACTCTAAAGCACTTGGGAAGGGTGGGATGGGGCTGTCCCTTCCCTAAATAGCAACAGGGCTTATTGGGCACATGGCCGGAAGGATTACTGCCTTCCCTAACCATATAAATAACAGTAATGGTACACAACATAAACGGTTCTTTGGGAGAAAAATGAGTGACACAGGTCAAACCAAATGACTATTTAAGAAACGCACATGGGGAAAGAACAATGAGCTATCTGGCTCTCAGGAAAAAAACCCTAGCCCTAACGGGGGTGCCTAACCCTAGATGGCGAATGGTGCAACACCTATCTAAGAGGGATAGGTAGGAGAAACTGTCCCTAAACTTTAGACAATTTTGTGTGAGGAGATAATAGCTTTTGTGTGGTCATGCGCTCAGGATTTGCTGTTGTCATTGTCAACACGTTGGTGTCTCTGTCGTCTCAATCCTGAGAGGTGCAATCTGTCGAGAGACACATTTAATTGCCCTAGTGAGTGTGGTCAAATAATCTTTGAAATCATCGCCTAGCACTGCTGCTGCCCTGAATCTCTTCTACAGGGGATAAGGGGTGTGCATACGCCGAATAGTGACCACATTGTGAGGTGACAAATGGTGGTCTTTGCTGGGCTGTATCCATAGACTGAAGAGGGCCAGGCACACACAGTGCACCCAGTTAATCTTCGATGTGGTACACAGTTTGGACAATTTACTTTTGAGGAGCCCATTGATCCTCTCCACAACACGGTTGACCTGTGGATGGTAAATTGAACACATCCAGTGCTTAATGCCAACTAGTGCTGTGACCAAATGTGTGCTGTTGTCTGACCTTAAGAACTTGCTCACACCCCACTGAGGGAAAACCTCACATACCAAAAATCTATCAGCACATTTGGCATGCAGATGTGCACACGGCCCCGCCTCCACCCAGCTCGAGAAGGGACAAACCACTACAGGAGCCATTGCAATGCTCACCCATATCAGCATAGTCTATGTGTAATTCACAGAACAGCACAATAGGGCAGGGCAATGTGCCCCGTATCGTCTGTAGTGTCATCCTTGTACTGAAACTCTGATATGTGGTGCAATGTATGACAATTTCTGTAATGCTTTGCTGGATGTTTGGTATAAACCAGTCCTCCTGTATATCTGCTGCAATGTGCTGCTTCGAACTGTGGGCAGTGTTACTGTTCAAATGCTACTGCTAGCAGCTCCTGGGGCATAACTGTCTTCCCAGAGCTCTCTTCTCTCCATAACAGATTTGTTTGGGATTGCTTGAAACCCCTTTGTAGCCATAATTATTTCTCTGTCCCAGGTGCACTCCCTTGTAACTCGATAATATGGAAGATGGCCAGAGCTGTATAAGGTATCAGATCTTCATTTACTGGTGGGGTGGTCACAATGAATACAGGCATTTCATTTGGCAGATATGCCAACATTTTGGCTGCTGCATCTGTGGCTGCATTCTAAATTGATATTTCGTCCGTCCCATGAGTGTGGGCAGCTCATTTGACGACTTCCACAACAGATGGCTGCGATAATGCTTCTAGCAGTATTTCTAGCAGTACTGCATGCTGCACTGTGGATCCATCCACCCTCCGAAACCCCCTCCGAAACCCCCTCTTAAAACCCCTCTGAAACCTCCTCCTCTTCCATCGGGATAGACCGGCTTGTACCATTGTTGTGATGTTTGCCAACTCTGAATATATTGTGACACAGCATCCTTGGGTTGCTCTCAACGCTTCAATAAGCACTATGAGTTCTGCTTCCTGTGCAGAATAATGCATGGGCAATCTTTTCATGACCACCATCGTGTACTCCCCTTCCCCAAGTCATACCACTGCTGCCCCTGTATGTCTTTGCCCACCCTCCTGGTCAATTATGGATGATCCATCACCAAAATGTATCTCTCCCTCTGACAATGCACAGTCTCTTGCTTTGGGGATGTCGTCCTCCACCTCATATGTGCCACAGTCGTGCACCATTAAATCCTCTGTAGTAGACATATCACTTAGGAAGGTGGCAGGCTTCTCTGTTTTGCAACTAAACACATGAATATGGGGTTTAGAAATTATAATATCATATACAGAAGACCTTTGTGTGATCAGGGTAGATTTTGACTTCTAAAGAGTGTTCCACATACACCATAACTGAGAACCCCATCACAATTGTAGAACTTTTCTGTATTGCAAAAGTAGCAGCTGCTAAACCTTGTTCATATGCAAACTTCCCTTGCATCACTGCATCCAGAGTACTGCTGTAATAAAGCCAATGGTTTATGGCCCATAGTGCTCTTCTGTGTCAGTACCGCTGTCATGAGATGGACACCTGAATGTGAGAATAAGTAAAAGTCCTGCGTGTAGTCCCGGTGGCCAGTACGGGTGCTGAACTAATGACTTCTTTTAAGTTGTCAAATTGTTTGATCATGTTTTCCGTCCAATGTAACATATGGTCCTTTGCTTTCTGTGTTTCCCTAAGGGCTTGCAAAAGTGGCCTTGGGTTTGCCGAATAATTAAAGATCCATGCCCTACAGTAATTGCACAGATAGATAGAGCAGCTCCTGTTGGCAGTATTGTAACTTGACCTTATCAACCTTGTACCCCCTGTGGGCTATCAATTGAAGGAGGGAACAGAATCCTTATGGCAGTGTTGCTTACTGTCGCTACACACTAACAAATTGTCCATGTACTGGATAATCATACTGGGCACCTGAATGTTCCCCAAATCAGCATGAAATATCCTGTTAAAATGCTCAAGCTCTTACAGTACCCCTGAGGTAACCTAGTATGTTCAAACCACATCTGGCCCTGTGTAAATGCTGCAATATACCTTGATTCAGGATGGAGTGGAATCGAGAATAATGCATTTTTCAAGTCCACTACAGTGAAGTATGTAGCTTATTTAGGGATACTGCATAACATTGTTGCAGGATTACGAACGACTGGAAATTCTTTTTGCACCACGTCATTTAAGGGGAGCAAGTCGTGGATCATTCTCCAATTGCCCCCTGACAATATTTAGACAGGGTATAGCGCTGTTTTAGACTGAGATGATAATTCCAAAGTCCAGTAGGGCCTGTAGTGTATTACTAATACACTCCTCCACTTCCCTTGATAACAGATATGTTTTACCCTAGGTAGAACCGCACCTGGTTTCAATGTTATACGCACTGCGGTGATGTCTTTCAGTAATCCCACATCGTGTGGATTCGTAGTGCACAAATGCAGAGGCACCTGTTGTAAGTCTTCAAATAGAGGTGGGGTTAGTACTGCAACAAGAAAGGGCACTCCACCCTCTGGTATTGTACCATTATGTCACAGGCGATTCAAATATCTAACATTATTTCCCCATCTTCATCATTGTTCTCAAATAGCTCATCATCCGTCACTTCCTTTAATTGTTCTGGCAGAGCTAACAGAGCACGGTGTGCCACCCACACCTGTCCCTGTCAATTCCTAGTAGAACAACCCTCTTGTCAGAAACCAACAATCCCTGTAAATCCAGTGACAATATTGTTCCTGCCACCACCTCAGCTGACACAGCTGGGCGAAAAATGAAATCTGTGGGCAGCTGCTAACACTGCTTGTCAATCTGAGGCACCACCGCCACAAGCACTGTAATACCATAAACAAATGGGTCGGGGTCCACGGGAATCCAGAGAACAACCACCTCCCTTTTCATTGTGTGTATTATCAGCACTGTCCTTATCGCGCGCATCCCAGGTGTGAAACAAACGATACTGTGATCAGTACATTATATTGTCATGTTTAATTTGCTGAGCAGATCACTGCCCAGCAAATTGACTGGGGAACTTTTGGAATGTAGCAGGGGAGCCCCCACCACCTTCCCTCCCACTGTTACGTCCAACTCCTCAGTATATAGAACCTTGGAAATAGCCCCAGAGAATCCCTGCATGTTAAGATATTTGCCTGATAATGTAAAATGCCCCTCCATGATGCATGATTTTGTTGCACCAGAGTCCGCCATAAATTTGAACTGCTTGTTTCCTATTGCCACCCTCACCAAAGGTTCCTCCTCAGGGTGGATGGTCATTGACAAGACTGGACAGGCTAGTGCTCTCTGTGGGCTGTCCTAATCAGGGTATATGTTTATTCCAGGGAACGAGAAGGAGGATGTCCCCCATTACTGCTGCTCCTCCGAAAGAGAACAGTGGTCCCACTCGGTACTCTATTGACTGTTGTAGCACTGCCCTGCTGCTGCTGTCACAGCTGCCACACCTGTATATTAGATACTTGAGGCTGCTGGCTATATGTCTGGGGCTGCCACTGTGTATACCCTTGATTCTCATACCCTTGAACCTGTTTCAAATCCCCTAATCCCCTGTTGCAGTGCCCATAATTGTAGCCCATTGCAGGCCTACTTCTGCACTCCCTTGCAAAATGCCCTCACAGTAAACAATTTGAACATTGTGATGGTCCAAACCCACCTTCTCTGGGTCCATATCCTCATACTCTTGTTCCTCGTTGCGGTCCTGCCTGCTGCCACTGAGGGCAGGGGTACTGTTTTCCCCTGCCTCACTGTTCGTGTCCCCCTTCTGCCTAGAGTGCAGTGATTGTGGCGCTCACAACTTGTTGGGTACTCTCTGTCTCCTCCACCTGTACAGACGTTGACACAGGTACCTGAATAACAACCTTTGGAAATTTCTTTTCTACCAATTTTGCTTCCGCTGCCTGGTGCCTTTGAGCTGTTTCCCTCTCCTGTTTCTTCATCCTTTTGCAATGGTGCACTATTATATTCTGTATTTCTGGCTACCCCTTTGCCTCAATATGAACACAATCGTATCTAATGCCTTCTGCACTTCCTTTGACAATCCTCCATTTGCAATAAAATAGAAAAATGATATTGAACAATCACATGGTCCTCCTGTTTCAGCTCTCCACATCTCTTGTAATTTAAGAATACATTTTGCTGGATCCACATCATTACCCATTGTACACTGCATCAGGAGCTGTAAATCGGGCGTATCCAGGAATGCTCTCCGTGATGCATCCAACACATGTGCTCTCATTCTGTTAAACCATGCTCCATCATGTTCATCGTTCCCCAGAGTTATACCCGGATAACCAGCTTTGACCCACACATCCCCAGCCTGGTCCCCAATTCCATCAAGCTCTTAATATCACCTATTGCCAGGGGCACCACTGCTGTTTGCTTTTCAAACTCATATATCCATATGCTCACCCCTGCTGTGAGCTGTGGGAGAGCCTTATCCAAATTATTCATATGCATCTCGGGCCAGGGCACATACTGATCCTGGCCCCCTTATGTATCAGAGGCATCTGCAAATGTGCCCCACTTCCCACACCCTTCTTCACAATTCCCCATTTTCTTGCTAACACCATCTATCTGGCCCTACTCCTCAACCTGCCCCCTCGCCACGTGCCTGCTGCTTGGGGGGTATTCTCTGCCACCTCTTCACCCCTTCCTTCCCTTCACCCTGTTCCTCAGCAAACAAGTCACTATCATCTTCCCTCTCAACATTTTCCTCAACCTTATCCTCTTGTCCAAAGAGTGTCCACTTACCCCCAGCTCCTTCCTTTTCAACACATACATTTCTTATTCCTCTCTTAACCATTCCCCTGATCCCTTTGATCGTGCCCCTACAACACCCACCTCTCTGAGGATGCTTGTATCCTGTTCAGTTCTGCTAACAACTCTGGCGACCTGTCCTGAACTCACTTGACCTAACACCAGCAGATACCGATGTTTCAGGCGGGTTTGCATATGGGGTGGAGGAGCAGTAGCCTGCAGAGTTACTGCTGTTGAAGTGGTCCCTATCACAGTTGATGGGGTCCGTATCATGGCAGGTATATAAATTGAATGTGTGTACCCTTCTGCGGGACACGCTGTCAAGGGATATAATCCCCCTCACCCTGCTGGTGCCCCACCCTCTCTTTCTTCCTTTCAGCACTTTCCATCTATCTGCCTTTGTTCCCCTCTTCCATCCCCTTGATACTCTGTATCCTCAAACATACACCAGAGGTCCAAAATGTATTTTCTCTTCTGTAGCCGTTTCCCCTTATACTAGAAATGTGGACATATGTTCCAGGATGCTCTTATTGTTGGAGCCCTACTCAGGCCACAGGCAAGGGATCCCCCCTAATCCCGTTTTCGCAAACCACTGCTTATGGTATTTCTCCACCCTGTCATGAAACAGTGGCAGGGCCTTATACATACACTCTAATGGTGTTCCTCATCCCATGTTAGTGTTGCCTCTTGTCTTACTAATCCCACAAAGACCCACTAACGCGCCGCGCACGCTGGCGCTGCTTGTAGCAAAAAAAGTAAAAATCAACATCCACCCTTTTCTGTTCCTCTCCCCCATGCCTACACACAACTTCACACAACCATTCAACAACATAACACACCAAACAGTGACACATACGATTAATGCCCCTCCTAGGTCCCGTTCTTCATCCAATGAAACACGAAGACAATAAACTGAAATAACAAGCTAAAATAACAACCACTACTTATTCCAGGCTTATTAATTATGTGAGACCACAACTTTTATTTCTGTATTCCTCCTTTAAATAATGTATTTTATAGTGGTACCAACTTCTCTCCCTTTCCGCAGAGAGTCTCCCTTCCTTACCTTTGTCTTACCTTATAATGCCTTACTGAAATAATCTCTTCACAGTACAAACACCAACAAGAAATAACACAAACCTCACCCACATCACATCAACGACCTCGCTCTCCACGTGCTCACACATCTCACACTTCCCCATGCATCTCTCCCATACTTGTTATTGCTTATAAGAGTCTATTCACATGTGCGTTCTCACCCGAACTCCTCCGTCACAGGTTTCCATCACCGGCCTGCACTCTCCTTGGAGCCGCGCCCGGCTGCAACTAGCAGAGAGGACTTCTCTTAAAACAGCTCCTGCTAAACACATGTTTTTTCGGGACCGGTCGCTGTGGGAGCTTTCAGCTCCTTCTGGAAAAGAAGCCTGGAAGCCTCTGCAAGTACAGGGGGTGCTGAGATCATGTCCGTGTCACCAATTGGAGGCAAGTCCCTGAACGCTCACACCAGTGAGAATAAAACCCGCCAAGGCCCAAGTTGATCTTGTAATGATAACAAGATTTAATCTTATACACAGATGAGCGCAAACAGCAAAGAACGCTGCTGCCATGAATGTTCTGCTGAAAAGTAGTAAAAGCAGAATCTTATAAAGAAAAACATCATCACTTATGATGCAACATATACAGTACAAAACCGTGCGGCTGTTTCGTGTGTGCCCATACATGATCTGTCTGCTCCATACGAGAGGCTAGGTCATTGGTTCTAGCCCAGTCCGTCTCTCTTCCATCATGTTGGTGCTGCAGTGATCCTCTTCTTCTCATGTCAGAGGTCGAGGAACAAATTAAGTATACTCCTATCACATTGCTACTTTGACATTATACTGTGCACCTGACAGACTTTAGGGGTGGCTCAAAGGAGGTTCTGAGGCACTCTGACCATCACACAAACATCTCACTCACTCCCTTTTGCACCATCTGGCTCCAAGGTCCACAACCTTGTTTTGAACTATAATGTATCCCTGCCAGCACCTCGCAATGCAAATCACATGGTTGTATTTCAAAGACATACAATGTCCGTGCTCTTTGAACATCCAAGACTTGTTACTTTTAGGATTGGAGGTCAGAGGGCACCTGGTGCCATGGAATTCTGGGTTCTCTGGTCTCAGTCAGTTATATGGGCTATAACTCGTGGTCACCTGGGGATGGGCCGGGTCATGCTTTGGCCAGTGTGAGATAACCTGCACACCAGGCACCTGTCTCTGATCATGGCCTTGTTTGGCACATTCCTCTTGAGTCTTTGCCACATTGTTACAACAATGAATAAGAATTGTGGTGGTTGGGGGTGGGGGCTGTCATTCTGGGAGCCTAGACATGGGAGCGCGTATTACGAGGTTCCCTTCGCGGGACCCGGGTCAAACATCTGGTAAAACCATTCCCATTGAGATCTATGGGGGCTCAAATGGGAATGGGGAATGGTTCCTGCAAGGAGGATTTACCGGGTCCTCCTATGTCGGAATGACTCGGTAAGTCCCCATTGCAGGAACCCGGTAAAGGAGCCCAGTTTGGAGGCAGCCATGGAGCTCACAGCTCCATGGCTGCCTCCAAACTCGTAATGCGGCCCTATATGTGTTGTCAGGATTGTTGCTTGCATTTCTATGAAGGACTAACATTTGCAAACACAATTGGTTTGTACTGTGTAAATGTTCTCAATAATGGGTGGCAATTGGAATAGAATATTTATTGCTACATTTGCGTAGCAACTTATACCAGTTATATTTGAAAATTTGAATGGACCAGATAGTTCTGTGTCCAAGTCATTTCTTCGGAGTGTATGAGCTTCTTTGAATAAGTACCTGAGCTACTTTGAGTAGTACCTTCTTCTTTGGTTGTAGTAATTAATGCAGTATCAGCTTCTTTTATTCTCTTTGGAGGATTTGCAGTGAGATCCTGTTGCATTTCTGTTTGAGGTATTTTTCTTTTACAAACTTTTGGTTTTTATGGAACAGGATAGGTTTTTAGATTGGGTGTATAGTGTACGTAGTCTATTGTATTCTAAAATGCAAGGAATGTCAGCATTCACTTTACTTGCATTAAAGTTGATTAGAAATAGACTGTCAAGTGTATGTAAGCGTGATAGTGCTGCATAGCTCAAGCCTTCTTTAAATACTGTTTTCCTAATATCTATCAATGCTTTATCTAGGGTAAGACCTTTGTGAATGGTTACTGCATATGCTAGAGTTAGAGAACATTGCTCTCTGCATAAATACATGTCTTTGAAAAGAATGAATCGAGCTGTTGAGCATCCTATCCTTTTTACTTCTGATCGTTTGCCAATGAGAATATTGACAAACTGAATGTTGTTGTCACATGGGTATGTATGAAAACCAACAACTGTACTAAGTGCTCCATTAACTAGTCCTTGCTCCACGTCAAGGTTACGTTTAAGCATTACTCTACAGTTTAAAGATAATTGTAATATTTTCTCCAAACCAGCTGTGTTGGAGATAGAGTTTTCTAAGGTATTTAGTCTTGTTGTGACTTGTTGACACATGAGTAGTGTCATACCATGTACGTCCAGTTTGTCTGCGGAGCATATTTCAGATATTGGTTGCTATTCTTTTTTCAACATTGTTTCATTGAATTTGGAACAGCTTGCAAGTGTTGACATCAAGGACATACAATTGACATTTTTGTGTGCTAGTTGTTCCATTACATCAGTAGCACATGAGTTATGGCCATAGAGTGCATGGATATGCCTGGTTTTTAATATCCCTTGTGCTTCTTGAGATAGTACACCAACTCTAATACTTTTTAAAATGTTGGCATAGGTGAGATGTGCAGACTGTTGCATGTTTTCTGTTAATTCTCCGTATTGGAAATGTTGCCACAGGTTAACATTTCCAATGCTGCCAACAGTTTTACCGCAGATTTTGTGTCCTAAAGTTTTAAAAATAGGTTCACCTTTCACTGGTGTCAATTGAAGAAGATCTCCGAAAACAATAATGTGTTTTCCTCCAAAGAGCTCTTCGTAGGTTGTTTTGAGTACTTCTTGTAATCTGAGGTGAATCAAAGCCAATATTAGGTTGGAGACCATGCTCACTTCATCTATTAGTAGCATTTTCATTTGTTTTAACACTCTGCGTAGTTCCATTCTAGCTTCTGTAGAAAGTTTGTAATATTCTAATTTATTTTGGTGTTCTACTGGAAAGAGTAGTAATCAGTGTAAAGCAACACCGCCTATGTTGTAGGCAGCTAAACCTGTGGGGCAGTTACAACAGCTGACAGTTTGTTGTTTGTCAATTTTTGAAGGAACTTGCTGATGATTGTGATTAAGAATGTTTTGCCTGAACCAGCTTCACCACTGACATATAGTATTATAGGTTTGTGATTTTGGCAGGTACATTCTTTATTTTCATGTTGTACAACATGTGCAATTTCTTTTGTTACTTCTTGAAAAATGGTATGCTGCTCTTTGTTCAGTTTTGATTGTAGTACACTTAAGTCTTCTGTATCTTCTTCATCGTGACACATGGTGTTTTCTACTTCTGTCATAGCTAATTATGCCTCATTTGCTATTAGTGGCTGTCCCAGTGGTTCTTGGCTTCCTGTTACAGAAGGTTGACTACTGTTGGGAGTGTCCTTATCTAGTTGGGCCTGAAGTTCTTCTTCGTGTTACTGTTCATTGTGCAACATTGTTTTGTACTGTGTAAAGTATACATAGGTTACAGTGCTTTCATTTGCTTTGAAAGCGTCTTCATAGGAGTCATAGATAGTTGTAGCAGGGGCATGTAATATAGTTCTTTATGTTGAGGAGTTTTTAATGACAATTTGATATGACTAATTAAGCTTCGTTTGGAAAGTTTCACTAAGCTGCCTTCACAATTTGTGACTCTTTATCTACCTTTTTTTATCTGGTTTTATATTACTTTTGTATGTGAAGTTTTGGGCTATGTGGTATAGACACATGGTTTCCAAAGTGGTACTCCTGTTTGGGTAGTATGTGTCCAGTAAATTGTTTTTTAAAATGTCTTGGCAGTTGGGATCATTTTTGGCTATTGTTTCTATGTCGTCGTATGATTTGAGAACTCTTTTTCTAGATTTAGCAAGACCAAGACTTAGCCATACTGTATTTTCAGATGTTCCACACAAAGCAGTACCAGTTAAACGATCTGCAGCTTCGTAGCAGCCACATTCTCTATGAGAGAGCATTTTTAGGCCTATGCTGTACAATTTCTGAGACAGTGTTTTGTCCGATGATAGGTCATTATCGAGGTCTTGAATCTCTGTTTTTTCCGCTTCGGTTAAGTAGGCTGTAACATATCGTGCAACTGCAGTGGAATTGTCTCCAATGTACTGCACATCTATGTTTGCATTCCATAAGAGGGCAATGATTTCATTGTAATCATTGATATTTTGTGCTTCTTCTGTATTTTTTATGTAATATGTGTTCTTAGGTGATTTACCTTTAACACTATGTCTAACTGAAGACATGAAGTTGTTCACTTCACCTGTTTCTGTAACCGGTCTAGGGAAACCAAAGCAGCATTTGGTGTAGTATTTCCCTTTGTTTGTGTATTTGCGACGAAAATTTTCCGACATTTGTGTCTTTGAAATTGTACAATTTGTGCATGAAGATCACTTTTTGTTACTTCTGATGGAATTTCAAAAGTGACATATTTTTTGATAAACTGTAAAACAGTGGCATCACTGTATTGACCAAATTTAGCAGCATCTTTAATCTATAAAAGCATGTGGATATGTTGTGCTGTTCTGGCTTGGTATTCTTTTCTCCAAAAGAAGTGTTGCACTTCTCCGAGGGGAGGAACAGTTTTGTTACAAATAAAGTTTAGCATAGCAATGAAGCGATGATGGAAATATCTTGAAACATTAACAGGATCTAGAGAGCAAAGTTCTCCAGGTGTTAGTATATCTATGTTTGTTTTGTTTTTGTTTGATATGCATAGGAAATCATGTAAATTTTCCCATACATATTCTGCACAACTTAATGTAACAAACCAAGTGGGTGGGCCAAGGTTTCTTATCATACAACGTACATCTCCATGACGTTGGAACCAGTACTCTTTAGTACCACACATGTTTGCTAATAGATTTGTAATGCTTGATTGTAAAACCTCATCTTTTTCTTGCACTTTTTGTAGTAATTGCGTAGCTGACATATTTTGAAAGTGGGTTCCTGATTTCAATGTGTGTGCAACTCCGTAAAATAGAGTTGCAAGTTCACTTTCAAAGAGTAGGTGGAATATGTATTCCACATTTTGTCTAAATCTGGTATCTTCAGAATGCATTTGTAACGAGCGGTATTCTGATGCTGTTATCTGAATGGGTCTATCATCGTACCTTCCGCCTTTCCCAGTAGGAAAGGGTAGAGGAAAAGCATGTGCTTCTATACTTTTTTCCCATATGCTGATTGGTGATCCTTTGGTTTTTCGCATTTGGTAAGTTTCTAGTGCATCATCTATAGTGTCATTTGAGTGTAATGGCTGCATTGTATAATGGTCTAAAATATTGGATACTGTAGCAGGATCTAGAAGTTCAAATTGACCAGTTTCTGGTGACTCTTGAATTATTTCAGTTGTTTCCCTTATGTTTTCTTCAATATTCATTTATTTGTAGTGTTCATTATTGTCTTTTAGATATTGCAAGGCTTGTCTAAGGTTATGTAAGTCTAGGAGTTGTGGCCAAATTGTTTGGTCTTTTGTAGGTACACCATTTACTAAAACAATTAAAGATTGCTCTATTGGACATTGCACTACCAGAGTGTGCACATTTTCTTTTAGATCTAATGGTAAATAAACTACTTTGCCACGAATGCTTTTCACTAATTCAGAGGGAGGTCATTTTGCTGTTTTTGGTTGAAGGCGTATTATTGCTTGAAATGGGTGCACAGTTTGAATTATGATGCTCTCATATAAATTGAGTTGTTGCAGGGGTTTTGATAGTGGGAATAATTCTAAGTTATTTGTGATAGCACGTGAAGTAGTTTGGTTTTTGTCAAGTTTTGTAGTGCAGGAACTGCAAAGTATTAAGGGGTCAGTTATCTCATATTTGTTTTCTGCTATAAGGTAGAGAGCTAATTCAAATCATTTGGAATCTTCATTGTCTTCTATTTTGTGTTTTACATCTATAGTTTTTGTGTTACTTTTATAAAAAGTTCTGCGGCAACACACACACACATGGTTTGGTACTTCAGTGGATCTACTTTTAAATTTTAGTATTTCTTTTTTGTATGTGTTTAGTAGAAGGTTGCCATCTGTACGATTGTTACTAGTCTGTTGTAAAGCTATTGCATTTTGTAAGTGGCTTTCACTTCCAAAATATTTTCTCTAGATATGCTCTATTTCTTTGAGTAGGTCTTTGGCTGTACCATGTAGAAGATAGTTATTTAAACTGGCTAGTGGTAACGCAGGACTTTTAGCATAGTACAGTTTACAGACTAGATTTCTTATAGATGTGTTGATGTAATTTTGATATGATGGACGGTGCTTTTGCAAATAGGTCCTGAAATGCAGGATAATGAATGTCCTTGTAGTCCTGTGTATTTGTGCACTGGACAGGTATCCATATTTTTAGCAGTTTCATTTTGATTTTGTCTTTGCCATTCACATACTGATTGAGGAACTGGCGTAAAGATTTGAAAGATTTTTTTGGCGATGTTAGGCATTGACGTGCATGGCCATTTGTATACTGGACCTTCTGGTTCAGTCGAATGGAGAGGTGATACTGAGTTTTCTGGGGATATTTTTGTAAGCAGTATTTCATGTTGCTTTATGGTATTATTAAGTTTTTCATATCCTTGTCCACTGCTATGTATGGCAATACATTTGTTTGCTTTTGATTCTTCATTGAAATATGTTTCTGTGCTCATGGTGTGACTCCATTCACCTCCACAGATATTTAAGAAGTTATTTTTATTTACATTCCGTTTATTGAGAAGTCTTTTTTGTAATTTAGTAGTTAGTTTTGTTAGTGGTTTCATTCTGTTTAACACTAAAATAAATAACATCCTTTTGAGAAGGATTGCACTGCCTATCCAAGCTTCTAAGATTCATTTTCTACGGTAGGTTTTAAGGGTTGTGCATGTTTGCTAAAATACTTTTTTTTGGTATGGTTACTTGCCACTACATCAAGATCTATAGGAGCAGTGTTAGCAGTAGTGGTAGCTGAATTCTTGTTAATCACTTTCTGTTTCGTTTTACATTTTGATAGAGTAGGCAACGTTTCTGTACTGGAAGCTTGTTTTGTTTCGCTTAATGACTGTATTAGCTGTTTTGTTTGAACTTTTTGTACACATTCTGCTAGAGATGGATGCTTATTTTGGACACTTTTATTTTCATTTGCTCTACTTCTGCATTGCTTTCTACGGACTTGCTTTTTGGTAGGCATTCTTTGGGGTGCGCATGAGTAGGTGGTGTAGACCGAAGCCAGCAAAGTAAAATGGACCGTACTGCGAGTAGCATACAGAGGCCGGCCAGTTTTTTTGAGTCTTGGCGGAGTTCAGGGAAGTCGTGGAAAAGACATCTCAGTGGGGATGGGGTGATAGGGTGTACAAGAATAGTTGACATGGTAGAGCATACCAGGCTCCAAAAATGGGCGAGGCGGGGGCAGGACCAGATCATGTGAATATAGTCAGCATTATCATAGCCACACCTGGGACATCTTGGAGAAAGGTAATTAAACATGCGATGAAGTCTATTCGGGGTGTAGTGATATTTATGGAGTACCTTAAGCTGAATTAGCTTGAAACAGGAGTTGAAGGATACCCCATGTATGCGTGCGCACATATGGGCCCAACGTTCGTCAGTCGTTTCCAACCCAAGATCGTCCTCCCAGACATGCCTCAATTTGGTAAATATAGGGGTAGATCTGGTTTGAACCATGGTATAGAGTCTGGATACTTTACCCCTCGTGAGCGTGGGGGAGGCTAGCTACGCGAATGCAGGGTCATCTGGTGGTTTCGCTGGGTAAGTAGAGTATTTGCGCTTAAGGTTTTTTCGGAGGGACGAGTACTGAAGCCATATAGATGGTTTCCGTCTCAGGGACAATGGGAGGTCTGGCCACAGTATGAAGTTACTCTGTGCAAAGATGTCTCGGAGCAGCTCGAATCCAGCCTCGGCACATCGGCACACTATGAGTGGTGGTACATGTGGGACCTCCGGGAGGAAGTTCCAAAGTGAGAGGTTACCATGGAAGGGGTGGGGAGTAGCTAGTAATTTCCAAGTCTTGGTTAGGGCCAGGGACGTGTAGGCCACCGGGTCAAGTGAGTCCAATACTGTTGGAATAGGTTTAATAACTAAGGAGAAAATGTCCCGGTCGCTAACCGTCAGCCTTTCAAGTCTGACATGGGGGGGGGATCCAATGTGTTGAACCAATGTGACGTGAATTGGATCTGTGCTGAGTTTAAGTCAGACCACACCTGAGTGACATAAAAAGGCATTAATCGTGTGTGTTTATGTTCGTAAGAACCCTTCACCTGGCCACTGGGGGATGTTGGTGAACCTGTACAAGAGCTGGGGCAATACTATCATCTTTAGTATCCCAATCCTACCTGTGAGAGGGATCGGAAATCTACTCCAGCCTAGTGTCTTTGTTGCAAGGTTTGTAAGGTATTTTTGGTAGTTTTGCTTCAAAGACCAATTCAAAGTGACGAGCTACTTCTATTCCAAGATAGGTACATTTTGACTGTGCCCATGCAAATCCCAGAGTTTCAGGGGGGAGGGGCGTGTGCAGTCTGTGAGCGGGAAGAGGGTGGATTTAGAGCATTTCACTTGAGTCCGGAAATGCGCCCAAAACGGATAACGTCCTCCAGTATAGGAGCTAAATTGGTTGAAGGTGAGCAGATGAAGAGAAGGGCATCATCAGCATATAGTGATACTATATCCGACTGGCCAGCAGTTTGTAGGCCTCTGTGTGAATGGGATTGGTGTAACATGTCTGCAAATTGTTCCATCGCTATGGCGAAGATCAGGGGAGAGAATGGGCAGCCCTGCCTCGTCCCTCTAGCGATTCGGAAAAGGGGGGAGCATCGGTCCTCAGTGCAGACCCTGGCAACTGGATCTAACCCAAGAGAGGAAACAGGGGCCGAATTTGCACTTTTCGAGAACCCGCCAGAGGTAACTCCATGACACAGAGTCGAACACTTTTTGCATATTGAGTGTGGCGGCCAATGCATGAACATTTGGGTTGATCGTACTCATTATGTTAAAGAGGCGCCTCAGGTTCAGGGAGGTGGAGCGTCCTGGAATAAAGCCTGCTTGGTTAGGATGAATAATGTGCAGCATGTAAGGGGCCAGGCGTAGAGCTAATAGTTTGGCATAGATTTTGACATCGCAGTTAATGAGCGAAAGTGGACGGTATGAGCCACAAAACAGTTATTGTGGCTTTGCGGAGAGAGGGGGGAAATTTGCCTGCTTCCACTGATTCCTCCCAGAGGGCTATTAGGTGGGGAAGTAGGAGCGATTTGTAGCATTTATAAAATTCGATTGGGATGCCATCTGAGCCTGGGGATTTCCCTGAAGAGAGTGAGTCTATGGTATCTGAAAATTCCTCGGGGGTAAATGGAGTCTCGAGAGAGCCGATGGTTTCGGGGGAGAGGTCATACAAAGACAAATCCCCCTCCTTCATTTTTAAGGTCATAATAGTTGAAACACTCAGACCACTAAAACAACATCAACAAATTCTTTACACAAGGCACCTTCACAGAGGCACTGAAATTGGGACATGACCTTCATCTACTGAAGAAACACACATTCTATCTGGATGACCTGACTT
The DNA here is from genome assembly GCF_040938575.1 of Ambystoma mexicanum. Taxonomy (NCBI): domain Eukaryota; kingdom Metazoa; phylum Chordata; class Amphibia; order Caudata; family Ambystomatidae; genus Ambystoma; species Ambystoma mexicanum. The sequence goes on from NC_090939.1 coordinate 553,313,188, forward strand.
TCTTTAGCCCCATCACACCTATAGTTTTCTTTGGCTTAGAGAATGAGAAGACTGTTGTCATCCATGTTCATGAAGGGATCACTCAACACAATCTTCTTTGTGATTACCAATCTGGTTTAAGACCACAATGCTGGACAACATCCAAGTTATCAGTGACAGTCTACACATACTGAAAAACGTGGACCTCTGCTTACTCTTCCTCAAACTCTCTGCTGCCTTTGATAATATTTGTGAGAAAGCCATAGTTAGCATCCCTTCCCCATATGTGTGCTTGAATGGAACAATGCTTGCTTGGTTCACCTCTTATTTCTGCAACAGAGACCAACTCATCAAAATGGGCACCAACTGAAGTGAGTACTGCCCAGGAACATGCAGAGATCCACAAAGGACCATCCTGTCTTCTATCACCTTCAACCTCTACCATGACCTGTTGGGAGAAATCCACACCAACATCAGGATATTTCAATATGTAGATGACAGGTAGCTTTAGCTAAAGGACATTTGCATAAATGGCATCCATCGACTAAAGCACACTTTGTCACTCATCCAAACCAGGATATTAAGCATCTACCAGAGGCTCAACTAGATGAAGACTGAACTCATTCGTTTAGGAAAGAGCAACAAGCAAATCCAGATTTAGCTAACTGACTGTCATGATCTCTGCTTCCAAAAGGTCAGGGTTTTCCCAACTCCCTTGGAAGCAGATCCATAACCCAGGTTCCGAGTGCCAACCAGTCCCAATTGGGACCTTTTAGACCCAGTCCTGGCGCCAGTGGCACCAGGCTCATAAATATGCCCAGTCCCAGCGCTGGAAGCGCCGGGCTCATAATGCTTGGGTGGACTTACCTTCAGCAGACCATGCTGCTTACTTGCCTGCCAGTTGAGCCTCTGATCCTCTTCTGTTTGGAACTACTTTTCCTGTTGGGTGGGACTGGAGCCACTCCCTAGATTCAGAACACTGGAACTCTTCTGGAAGGCAGGAACTCTTTTCTTACCAGGAACTCTTTTCTTACTTAGGCGTGGCTGTGGAAGGAGACACCTAAGCACTACAGGAGGCTATTTAAACCACACCCGGTGGATGAATCTTGCTTTGCGTTATTCTGCAACCTCTGCAGCAGAACGCTCATTGTGTCTTCTGCATCCGGTCCTGGGCCTAAGGAAAAAGGCTTACCATCCTGAATCCAGTCTTCAGCAACACCTATAAAGACAAGAAAGAACAGGTTAGCATTCCGGCATCTGAAAGGCAAAGGCTTACCATCCTGAATCCAGTCTTCAGCAACACCTATAAAGACAAGAAAGAACAGGTTAGCATTCCGGCATCTGAAAGACAAAAGTTTACCAACTCTTCGCACGCTCCGGAGGCCTTCGGCGCTGCATCCCGCATCTGAAAGACAAAACAAGGTGCGTTTAAAGACATTGGGGAACTTTAATACTCACGTGCCATTACTCCTTTCCACATCTAATCCAGTGGGTATTCCGGCACCCTGCAGCCGCTCCGAACTCGTACCTGCAAAATAAAAAGACAGTTAGAGCGCATAGTGAAGCAGGCAACAAGCGCTTACTTACGTGCTTCCAGGCGCTTCTATTCATCACACGGGCTCCATCTTCAACTCACTTCAGCCCGTCATCCGCCATCGCTGGAACCCTGCAAAACAAGAGACATCATTACTAAAGACTTTAAAGACATTTGAATGACTCAAAATTTACCGTTCGTGCAGTAAACGACGGACAGCAGTCCTCTGAAGTCAAGAGGCCTGCGCTACCTATCCAGTGAAGAAACTGGTTACATCACCCTGCCCCGAGGCAGATGGAGAGCTCGGCATTCACTTACCTAAGGTGAGAGCGTTAACCTTTGGGGGTCTACAGGAGAGGAGAAGAGGAAAGAGATAGGGACACCCCAATAACCCCAGTTCATTAACCCCATATTTTCTATCTGCAGACATCTTACTCTACACGTCAGGCATACAGTGCACAGAGGTCCAGCCCAAAGAGCCAACCGGGTGCTACACATCACCTTTGAAGATACGGTAGTCACCCAGTCAAGACCGGCGCCTCTGCGAGAATCAGGTGAGCGTTACAGAACGCAAAGCCTACCGCAAAACTCTCGCCCAGGCGCTATGGAAACCTCGGATACTGACCCCCTAGCCCGGTTACTTGGGGAACTAAGGGCAGAAGTGCATGCAGCTCGTCAGGAAACGAATGCTCTAAGAAGGGAACTAATTATTTCCAAGGAGAGAACAGACAATCTTGCTAGACAAGTGCTACAGTCACAAGCCGGACAGACCCCGTTACCCGCATCAGGGGCAAATCTTCCTTCAACATCCTCTATGAATCCAGTGCAGATCAACCTACCTGGGAATGTACCTCTGGCTCCGCCCGAACGATTTTCTGGTGACCCAAAGAGGTTTGCAGTATTTATCAATCAGTGCCGGTTGCACTTCTTATGCCGGCCAGCAGCCTTTCCAACTGATCAAGCAAAAGTAGCTTTTGTACTTTCGTACCTTAGTGGCAATGCGGCAGACTGGTCGATCCCTCTAGTTAATCAAGATGATCCGGTTCTCCATGATTTTCAAGCCTTTCAGCTTAGTATGGAAAAACTGTTCGCAAGACATTCACAGGGGCAGGCCTTGGACAATGAGCTTCTTTCGTTGCGACAGGGTAATCAAGACCTTTTGGCTTATATTGCATCTTTCAATAGACTAATAGTGGAAACTCAATGGCCTGAGGACAAAAGGATTACGCTGTTTCATAGAGGTCTACGTGGAGAGCTCAAAGACGTTTTAGCCCAAGTAGTGAATCCCCCACAAGACTGTTCAGATTATATAGACTTGGTTGTTCAAATAGATCACAGGCTGCAGAACAGGAAGGCCGATCGTTCCAAGTTTGATGCTCGAGTATTTTCCAAACCGCCAACTCCTTCCAAAGGAGTAGACTCCGGGGAACCCATGCAAATAGGGGGTCTGAAAGGTCCTCTAACACAAAGGGAGCGGGAAAGGAGGAAACAGTTGCAATTATGCCTATATTGCGGAAACTCAGGGCACTTTCTTCGAGACTGTCCGGTGAAACCTGCCAAGAAGGCAGTAGGAGCTGCAGTTACCAAAGTTACAAACTCTGAGCAGGGAAACGACCTCGCCCGACAAGAATAGAGGTCCTCTTGCCGAGCGTGAAAACCAGTTCCGTGACCTCGCATTTCGTGATACCTATGGTCCTCATTAGCCCTGATAATCCGGATCGATTACATGCAATTGAAGCTTACGTCGACAGCGGTGCCATCGGCAATTATGTGGATCATGAAATGGTTTTGAGGATGAATCTAACTCTTTGTCCCAAGGCTGTAAAGGACGTCATTACTACGGTGGATGGTACGGAGATAGCCTCCGGGCCAGTAACGCATACCACTCAAGAGGTGACGCTAGTAAGTCAAGATGGACACCATGAGAAGATCGTGTTCGATGTGATCAAGGCCCCTCAGTTTCAGATTATTCTAGGAATACCTTGGTTAGAGAAACACAATCCTCTGATCGATTGGCGAGCAAGAACGGTCCAGTTTCCAGAATGTGTCTCTACTTGTCACCCTCCACCTGGTGTTGCACTGGCCGCAATTTCTTCAGAGACTCCCCAGTTACCTCCTGAATACCTAGAATACCAAGATGTTTTCCGGAAGGATCAGGCTAACTCTCTACCTCCTCATAGGTCTTATGACTGCCAGATAGACCTGATACCTGGATCTACTCCTCCTTGTAGTAGAATTTATGCCCTCACCGAGCCTGAGAACCTTCACCTTCGACAATACCTGGATCAATACCTGGCAAATGGGTTTATTCGTCCTTCCAAGTCCCCTGCTTCTTCAGCTTTGTTCTTCGTTCCAAAAAAGGAAGGAGACCTTAGAACTTGTATCGATTATCGCTCCCTGAACCAGATCACCGTTAAGAATAGATATCCGTTACCTTTGATCCCTGAACTCCTGGACCAAGTCAGAAAAGCATGCATATATACAAAGCTGGATCTTAGAGGAGCTTACCACTTGGTACGAGTAAAAGAGGGCGATGAATGGAAGACGGCCTTCCGCACCAAGTATGGGCTATTTGAATATCAGGTCATGCCCTTCGGACTTTGCAATGCCCCGGCCGCCTTTCAATATTTTATGAACGATGTCCTCAGAGAGCTCATAGATGTATGTGTTGTTGTTTACATTGACGACATCCTCGTTTATTCTTCATCGGAATCTGAACATCGGAAACACGTGAAAATGGTCCTCGAAAGATTGCGTCAACACAAACTTTTCGCTAAGTTGGAAAAATGTGTTTTCAACGTGACTGAAGTTGAATTCTTGGGATTCATATTATCACCTGGCGGAGTGCGTATGGATTCAAAGAAGGTCGATGCAGTTCTCAAATGGCCATCACCATCCTCCGTAAAAGGTGTGCAAAGCATGTTAGGCTTCGCTAACTTTTACCGCAGGTTTATCCCCGAATTCTCTCGAATAGTCCAGCCCATCACTGCCTTGTTAAAGAAAAACAAACGTTTTGAATGGTCTACCGAGGCGGAACAAGCTTTCCAGGATTTGAAGACTAAATTTATCTCTGCACCAATCTTAAAACACCCTCGCCCCGAACTCCCCTACATCGTGGAAACTGATGCTTCAAGCCTTGCCATGGGGGCAGTTCTATCACAAAAGGACCCGGTAACCAATCAGTTGCATCCCGTGGCATTTTGGTCCCGCAAATTCTCGCCTCCTGAAATCAATTACACGATTACTGACAAGGAACTTCTGGCTATCAAGTCTGCCTTTAAGGCTTGGCGGCATTATCTGCTGGGGGCCCGACACACCGTTACTGTGATTACGGATCACCGAAACCTGCAATATTTGAAGACCGCAAAAGCCCAATCCTCTAGACAACTCCGTTGGGCATTATTCTTTGCCGAGTTTGACTTCATAATTACCTATCGACCTGGTACAAAGAACGGTAAAGCCGATGCCCTTTCTCGGATGGGAGTGGAAGAACACTTGGTCAACCCTAAACCTGTACCAATCATTCCCGAACAAAGAATTCTGGGTGTAATCGCCACAGAATCCATAGAGGAAGTTAAGGATAAAGCCAGGCAACTTGTAACTCCAGCAGACATACAGAATTGGCATCTGCAGGGAAAGGACTTTGCAGTAAAGGACAACTTATTGTATTTCCAAGAACGATTATACCTACCCAGCACAGATTTACAGAAAAAAGTAATCTCTTGTTATCACGACTCTTTAATGGAAGGTCATCCCGGTATAGCCAAGACCTCAGAAAAGATCAAGCGCTACTTCTGGTGGCCGTCTTGGAAAAAAGATATCAGAGACTTTATAATGTCCTGTGGAGTATGCGCCCAAAACAAGAGTCAAAAGGAAAGACCAGCAGGCCTCTTACGCCCTATTGACATCCCACCTCGCCCTTGGCATACGCTTTCTATGGACTTCATCACCGATCTACCTCCATGCTCCGGATACAATACGATTCTAGTAATCGTGGACTTATTCTCCAAGATGGCGCATTTCATTCCGCTCAAAGGCTTGCCAACAGCAGCAACTCTGGCCTGAGAATTTCTCGAAAACATCGTCCGACTGCACGGTTTTCCTTCGGTTCTAATTTCGGATCAAGGTAGTCAATTTATTTCTCATTTTTGGCGAAGTTGCTGTCGGTCGGCTCAAATTGATGTGAGACTATCGACCAGTCACCACCCTCAGACCGACGGACAAACCGAGAGGACCAATCAAACTCTGGAACAGTATTTACGCTGCATGCTGCAACAAACTGAAAAAACTTGGAAAGATATCCTTTGGATAGCCGAGTATGCCTACAATAACTCTGTCCATTCGGGAACTGGGAAAACCCCGTTTTTTCTTTTGTACGGCAGTCACCCTCGAACCTCGGAGTTGGATCCCCTCCAAGATCTTGAAACACCAGCAGTAGACTACCTGCATTCTACAATCACCCAAGCCTTTAAGGAAGCTGTTTCTCACCTTCAAAGGGCTAAAGAACAATACAAGAAAGGAGCAGATCAACATCGGAAGGAAGCCCCTCACTATCAAGTAGGGGATCAAGTCTGGTTATCCACCAAATATCTATCTCTAAAGGGGCCACGCACATTCAACCCAAGATACCTTGGTCCCTATTCCATCACTACCATAGTAAACCCAGTAGCGGTCAAGTTGGACTTGCCCCCGCACTTGAAGATACATCCGGTCTTCCACGTCTCTCTATTAAAACCCGTGCAACCTCAAACCCGACTAACCAAATCTCCAAAACCTATCCTAGTGGATGGAGAACTCGAGTTTGAAGTCAAAAGCATTCTGGACTCCAAGATCTCCAAATCTAAACTATTCTACCTAATTGACTGGAAAGGCTACGGCCCCCAAGAGAGATCCTGGGAACCTGCTGAATATGTCCACGCTCCTCGCCTAATCAAAAGATTTCACCGAACATTTCCTGACAAGCCAAAACCCCCGGAGAAGCCCGGTTTGGGAGGGGCCTTGAGGGGGGGTACTGTCATGATCTCTGCTTCCAAAAGGTCAGGGTTTTCCCAACTCCCTTGGAAGCAGATCCATAACCCAGGTTCCGAGTGCCAACCAGTCCCAATTGGGACCTTTTGGACCCAGTCCTGGCGCCAGTGGCACCAGGCTCATAAATATGCCCAGTCCCAGCGCTGGAAGCGCCGGGCTCATAATGCTTGGGTGGACTTACCTTCAGCAGACCATGCTGCTTACTTGCCTGCCAGTTGAGCCTCTGATCCTCTTCTGTTTGGAACTACTTTTCCTGTTGGGTGGGGCTGGAGCCACTCCCTAGATTCAGAACACTGGAACTCTTCTGGAAGGCAGGAACTCTTCTCTTACCAGGAACTCTTTTCTTACTTAGGCGTGGCTGTGGAAGGAGACACCTAAGCACTACAGGAGGCTATTTAAACCACACCCGGTGGATGAATCTTGCTTTGCGTTATTCTGCAACCTCTGCAGCAGAACGCTCATCGTGTCTTCTGCATCCGGTCCTGGGCCTAAGGAAAAAGGCTTACCATCCTGAATCCAGTCTTCAGCAACACCTATAAAGACAAGAAAGAACAGGTTAGAATTCCGGCATCTGAAAGGCAAAGGCTTACCATCCTGAATCCAGTCTTCAGCAACACCTATAAAGACAAGAAAGTACAGGTTAGCATTCCGGCATCTGAAAGACAAAAGTTTACCAACTCTTCGCACGCTCCGGAGGCCTTCGGCGCTGCATCCCGCATCTGAAAGACAAAACAAGGTGCGTTTAAAGACATTGGGGAACTTTAATACTCACGTGCCATTACTCCTTTCCACATCTAATCCAGTGGGTATTCCGGCACCCTGCAGCCGCTCCGAACTCGTACCTGCAAAATAAAAAGACAGTTAGAGCGCATAGTGAAGCAGGCAACAAGCGCTTACTTACGTGCTTCCAGGCGCTTCTATTCATCACACGGGCTCCATCTTCAACTCACTTCAGCCCGTCATCCGCCATCGCCGGAACCCTGCAAAACAAGAGACATCATTACTAAAGACTTTAAAGACATTTGAATGACTCGAAACGTACCGTTCGTGCAGTAAACGACGGACAGCAGTCCTCTGAAGTCAAGAGGCCTGCGCTACCTATCCAGTGAAGAAACTGGTTACAGCACCCTGCCCCGAGGCAGATGGAGAGCTCGGCATTCACTTACCTAAGGTGAGAGCGTTAACCTTTGGGGGTCTACAGGAGAGGAGAAGAGGAAAGAGATAGGGACACCCCAATAACCCCAGTTCATTAACCCCATATTTTCTATCTGCAGACATCTTACTCTACACGTCAGGCATACAGTGCACAGAGGTCCAGCCCAAAGAGCCAACCGGGTACTACACATCACCTTTGAAGATACGGTAGTCACCCAGTCAAGACCGGCGCCTCTGCGAGAATCAGGTGAGCGTTACACTGACATGCTCATTCCTCATTGATTACCCAGGACAAAAGCACTTGGCTTTGCCATTAAATGTAACCTACCATTCAAAACACATATTGCCAAATACATCCAAACAGTAGAACACCGTATTGCATTCCTATGCAAAGTCAAATCTTTCAGTCATGCTCCAAATCTCTGAGCAGTTGGCCAATCCCTGTACATGGTTCTCATGGAGGGTGGTAACACCACCTTGGTTCCTCTGAAAGCTGTCTAGTATGCTGCAGCATTCCTCATCACCCTAGAAAAATAAAACAATGCCCCCATGCTCAAGGAGCTGTACTGATCTCCCCTCCAAACAGGCTTGCATCAATTAGAAGCAGCCACAACCAAAACATCACGCTGAGATGTTAACCATCTCTGGAGGTCAGTGCACTACTAGAAGCCACAATATTTCCAGACTTATAACATAAATGAAAAGAGGGACAAAAGAATTGTTACCTAACATGTCCCTAAAACAAGATTCCAATACAAATAAGATTTCCCCCTCCATCCAACACTGCAGCATGTTCCTGAAGACCACACTCATTAAAGAACATCTCATCCATCACTTTTTGTCCCATTGAATCTAATTTCTCCCCCTTCAGAGCTACTCCCGTCCCAAGCAAGCATTAACCATGCAAGCTCATCTGCTATTGCTACCCGCTTCTTGAAACCCCTTGGGCTCATCCCCTATGTGCTGTGCTCCATTCTTTGGCAGCAAGGTTTACACTTTATAGATCCCATTAGCACCCTTGGCTGGGGAGTTAGCCAATCAGGCCATCTTCACCACCCTCCGCCCTGTGTTCTTTTTCTTTATGACCCCCCAGACTACACTTACCTTATTTCTGCTGTGGCAGCCCTCGCTGCTGCAGCCGCACCTTCCTCTTCGATGCCCCAGCTGCCATGGAAAGAGAAGAGGGGCCCCGTACGGAGCCCCACATTCCCTTTGCATGACGGCCATCTTTGAAAAGGATTTTCCTTCATACAGCGGGATGCCGCGTGCATCCCGTTGTTGTAGGAAGGATAATCCTTTTTTTTTAGCACCCCGGGTTACCGCTTCGGTAACCCGGGGTGCTAATGGCCTTCACCCCCCATTCCAGCCCCTGAAATAATGGCCCGGAGCCCTCGTTATCTGCCCTCGCTGCGCTCGGGTCAATAAATTGGGCTGCTGACCCGTTATCCACCGTTCCAGTCCCTGGAACGGGGGATGAACGCCACAAAAATACACACATACATAACTGGGGAGGCATATATTCTAGAACCACCTTTTGAACATATATTGTGAGCCTAACTCCCATAGCACAAAATTGGTTGCTGCCTTGGTGAGTTCAAACATTGCTTGTCTTTGTGTTCTTTGCCTGTGGCACACGACAGGCTAATAATGTCATTGCAATATTCACATGTAAAATTCTGCATAGAGTAACTAATATTTCCTGAAAGATTAAAAATGTGCAATTCTAGTCCCCATTTTGTGACTGTTGAAAATGAATATTTGATGTGCCAATATGTTGTATTTTTGAAAATGTACCAATTAGCATCTTCCTGTCTACTTCTGCGAGACTCTGCAATGATAGTTTTTGGGTCCTAAAGTTAACACACAAATAAACATTCATTGCCCAAACAACCATACTTCTAACATTGATGGTAGGGCTAACATCCCACACTTTACTTCTTTTTCATATTTAGTAAACAACTAAATTGCAAGAGAATGCGCGAGTCAAAATTAAACTGTGTGTGATCCCGGAAGTTTAAATGTCAAACATGTTTTTTTGTAAGAGCACTATATCTGCTCCTGTTGCTCTAAACCACGGCTAGATGCCATTGCACTTCACGAAGATTACGACCAAGCCCATTACTGGATTTGAAAGGGGAGATTAGAAAAAAATTGAACGTGGGTTTAAGACATAAATTACCAAATTACTCTGCTAAATGGTAGCTGCCAAACACTGGAACACATTACCAGCCGCATTAAGGTCAAAAGCCTCCTTCTGGACCTTCCACAAACACTTGAAAACATGGCTCTTCACACAGGAACGACTTAAATAAATCTCAATCAGCAATTAGTACTGTATTAACAAATAACGGATCACTGTAACTTAATTTGACAATGTAATGCACCTTTCTTGTACATATATGCTTTTGTATATGCGTAACCATGTGACTATTGTGTTTTTTATTTTCAAGAACAGCACTTAGATGCTTGGTTGCGCTTTACACATTTCAAAATAAATAAATAAAATAAATACAATGAAAAATGAATTATATTTTAGGAATATCTCACCATACCTATAATTAGCGTGATCCACATAATTTGAGCACACTTTAACTATCAAAACAATGTCTTGGGAAGATTAGACCCTAGAGAGTGTTGTTATTTGCACTAAATAACTACTCTGCGCCATTCAAAAAACCAAATAACACATGTTTTCATGTGTAAACACTATCAATACTTATAACCTACAGGCTCTTACATTAAAGTCATACCATGAAATAGATTGTCATGTGGCATATGTCCTTCCTTGGCCAGAGAGGCACAATGTTTAATGTAAACATCCCTACAGAGGATGTTTACAATAGTCATGTAAAATAAAATAATGTCATTGGGGGTGATGAACAAAGAAGTTGCAAGGAGTGTCCCTGAGCTACCTTGGACATTACTCGATTCACAAAGATCTTACTGGTAGAAGCTTTGCTGAACTGCTGCCTTTCTTTTTTCTTTCAAGTAGCAAGTCAGTGTTGCTCTTGGTAATTTCTTTGTGAACATGAACGCATAACTATTATTCAACAAAAATATAAAAGTCATTTAATAATGAATAACCAATTAAACAAAGGTGTTGCAACACTTTAATCTCGGGAAGATAGCTCAGGAGCAACACGCTCGCCTTGGAAGCAAGAGCAACACAACTTTGTTCCCCGGGTCCGCGCTTACAAACCTCTGGGTATTCAGTGAGTTATAAATAACCAATTTCAGTATTTCATAAATAATTTCTCTGTAATGTACTCATATTTGGTTCTTTGTACAGTGTTACAGATGGGATCCCTCTTAATTGTGTCTATTATAAACTCTCGCCCCAAATTGATCCCCTTTCACCATGATGTTAAATATAGTATTTTTCCTAACTATGAAATGTGCCAGTGACCACAATTTCGTGCTATAATGAACTACGTATAATATATATTCAGTGAAAAAAACTTTGTAAAAGGGATGTTATGGTTAAGTTGCGCTACTAAAAACCTATGAAATTCAGTGAAATAAACTTTGTTAAAGGGACATTATGGTTCGAAGTAAAACCGAAAAACCCCTGAAATTCACAAGTTATGGTAAGCTAAGCAACCATAACTCACGCCACCACCGTGCACTGCTAAGACTAACACCCAGGACATCAATGATGACATCACAGATGTCATTGATGACAACACTGATGACATCACATGTCTGGCTCCCTCTTTTTCCCTTTACTGACATATCTAGGCCACATGGTAACAGTCAGAAACTAAAAATTCAAAAGGTACTATATTTGTAGACTTATCCTTCAAGTATGTTCTTACAGTAATTCCCTTAGGGTCCAGTCACATCATATGAAACATATACATAGAGGAAGACACAGGCTTGAAAGGCAGCAATCCTTTCTGTGCATGAGGATAATCAGTAGGGTTATTAGCACTTTCTGATAGTTCTTTTGTTTTTTTATTACTGTACTTTCCCTGTATATGCTCATATTTGTATACATTGTACCCACACTACTTTCCTTAAGTTCTAGTCGCATCATGTGATACATATACATAGGGGAAGTAGCAGCTTTGAAACAGATCAATCATTTCTCTGCATAAAGATAATCAGTTACGTTATGAACACCTTCTTGTGCTACTGCTGCTTTTTTGCTTACTTCACTTTCCCTGTATATACTCATATTTGTATGTGTTGTTGCGTCTTTGTGTTTTGTATGTAAAATGAAATTATGTATTAAGTGGGTTTTATTAGCTACTTATTACATGTTGCACAGTACTGAAAACTCTAATGAGAAAGCATTTATCATTTCACTATTCAACATGGTAAGATTATGAATATTGCACCTCCATCATGTATACTGCACACAATGCTGATGTTTATACATGAGCAGCTTACTATACTGGAAAGCCCTTCATAATAGAATGCTATGTATATCAATGCATTGCTTAATGCACTACGTAGCTCATGATATTTATTCCAATGATCCTTGACACTTTTTTGTCAGCATTATAATAAGAATCCCTTGTACAGACTTTTCATGAACAGTAAATGCACATGTGATGTCATCAGTGATGTCTCAATGACATTTGTGATGTCATCTTTGATGTCCTGGGTGTTAGTCTTAGCAGTGCACGGTGGTGGCATGAGTTATGGTTGCTTAGCTTACCATAACTTGCAAATTTCAGGGGTTTTTAGGTTTTACTTTCAACCATAATGTCCCTTTAACAAAGTTTTTTTCACTGAATTGTGTAGGTTTCTAGTAGCACATATTAACCATAACATCCTTTTAACAAAGTTTTTTTTCACTGAATTTCATAGGTTTTTAGTAGCACAACTTAACCATAACGTCCCTTTAACAACAGTTGTTTTACTGATTTAATATATGTATAAACTTTCTGTATTAGGTACAGTAAAAATAATATATATATATACATATATATATATATATTTCTTTTTACACAGAAATGTCTACTACTTTGGAATGACTGGAAGAAAATGTTCCTTGTGATGAAATAATTAAAAACACTGATACTAGGGCGGGTCTTTGCATCAGGCCATGCAGGCGGCTGCCTGATGTGCCATCCTCCAGGCGGCACCACCACCAGTAGGTGTGAATGGGAGTGTGAACGAGGTGTGAAAACACACACACACACACACACACACACACACACACACACACATACACACTCTCAGCCACACGTGCGCTTGACGCACTTCAAAACTGTGGCACCTATGCTAAACCTTCAGACACCCAGGGACGCCTGTGGCATTGGACTAAAACGCTGTGGGGAGACTCGGGATGTAGCACCAGACTACACGTGTGTCTGGGGAGCAGGACTGGGTCCCCATCAGGTTGAACCTGTCTAGTCACTCGTCTCGTAGCCCTTAACTTAGATCTCTGTGCCTTCTAGAATATGTACTATCATGCATATATAAACGGAATTGAAAACCCTAAGAACCTGAATTTACACTGATAGGACTTAAGAAAATAACCATTTGTTGAACGTCTCACTACTCTCAGAAATAAGGGACAGTCTCCTTAAAAATATAGGGTGCACACATGCTTTAGTTTTCCTCAAAACCCACACGTGGTAACACATCTGCTACAGGAGCATTTAAAAGCACACGCCTGGGCATAGCAGAGTGTGAAGAGCAGTCGCAAAACCTGCCGGGAGCATGTGTTTTTGATGGACACTTGCCTAGCTGTCAAGTGGTCCTATATCATGCCCAATAACACGAGCCTGTCCTTGCTTTTGACTTTACATGCTGGAATTTGTAGGCCCATACTTAGCAAGGAAAACATGAAACTACAAATCCAATCATGCAACATGAAAAGCCAGGAATGGCTTTTAGTGGCTCACGTGGCTGCTATGCACTTGGACATCAAGTAGTGGCAGGGAGTTTAGAAATGCAAGCAAGGCTCAAAAGTGCACTGACTGGACAGTAGGATACGAAGACGACCATTAAATGTAACGTGGAGCATATCGGACTGAAACCAATGTTTGGCAGACTAGTTACTGATACAGTGATTGGAAGCATATGTGTATTTATGCATTGAAACAACTTTCTTTATAGCACAGAAATCCTCCTTCGACGTGTTTGAAAATTCCTGCATGCTCAGTTGTTTACAACATCTTAGGAGAAGTCTGCTAAGTAGGCTCACAGTGTGCACCCGCTCAACCGACAACTCAGTGGCATTCCTTTTGTAAATGCCTGCGCATTGTAAAGGTATGTGGACATTGGACCCATCAAACAGCTGTGATGACGCTTGTATCACAGTATTGCCAAGCAATATGATTTACCCATACCTTTTACCTATCTCCATCTTACTAACCTTACATTTAGTTGGTGCAAGATACACATTTGTATACTGAACTGTATAATTGAAGTCATACTAACATGCCTCTTTTATAACCAGTTTTCAAGAGAATGGATAACATATTTATATTGATGAATAATGCATTGTATAGTGGGAATATTCTGCAGTGAAGATCATGCAGTTGTAATTAGTTTATTAATTCTAAACATAGCCCACCCTGAATCATGCTCCCAAAATACTATAGTAAGAGGGTCTGTGCTCATCTGCACCCAAGATGTCTTGTCATTTTTTGTTGCAGGGAGGGGTGCCAATGATCCTTCCTGCCTGGGGTACAACCAGGTGTAAGACTGGCCCTCCTAATGGAAGACACCACACTTCTCTATATAAATAAATTATTACCCACCCATTATTTTATGTGTACTTTCCAATTGTTTTTTTTTTAAACACACCATACAGACATTACACATAAAACAGAAACAGACCTTAAAAAATCATCTGCAACAAATGAAGCAAAAAATGGATCTATTAAAATAACAGTGCACTCAGAAATATTATTTTCCCAAGTGTTCGGGCATGTACTTCTAAGCATACATTGATCGATCGTACAAACATTTCCTATGCACCTTACCGTAATTTTCCTCTTTTTTACACATGCAAAATCAGGCAGCAGGGCGCGGCCATCTTGTGATAATCTTATCTGTTCCCGCATTGTCTAAGTGGGACTGCCCTGGCGGCACTAATTCATATGCCCCACCCCTTAGGCTACCATCACCAAACCTAGTAATATGCTCCACCTATCTCCAGAACATTACTATACAGCGTAGTAAAACGCAGCCAATCATCACCTACGTCATAACGCTACTTGATGCAGAACCAGGAATATCAACACACATCATCTCACAACACAACGCGTCCCAATTTTGAATATGAAACCATACTTTTAAAGGAAATAGCAAAACTGTACAATTTGTAAACTACTTTTATTTCACAATAAATGCTCCGAGAATATCCGGAGACTTACATATGCAAGCAAATAGGTAATTGTTTTCTTCGTTCTTGATCCACACATGTTTATCATGAGTAACAAGGTGTTCCTTCTTGATATATGAACGCCTTGGATGCACTGTGAATCGCAAGACTTTGCCATGATCTTCGCGGTATGCCACCATAAACGATATCAAGTTGCTCCTTATAGCTAGTATGGTGTACGAGCATATGGGCCTGTGTCGATCATCCCAAAAAAGAGTCACTGTGATCCACCCACTGACATTAATCTGTAGCTGACGGTTAAAAAAAAAACGTCAGTTGGTATCTGTAATCCATGACAATTGTAGAAAGTCAAGATGTAGCTGTTTAAAAAAAGATAACAGAAATGTGTCTCAGTAACCAATCTTATTACAGTTTCTAATTTTAACCATTAATTTGGGCCCCTGTTACAACTATTGATAAACACGGATGTCAAACAATGATAACTCAAACAAAACAATGTGCAAAGTACTCTTCAGTTTGCTGTACAAGTTACTGCTATGGAGTATGGTCAGCTCGAAATGGGATGCTAAAGCTGATGCTGCAATCAGAGAGCTAAATAAAACCAAGAACAACACATACATGAAATTTGTATTAAATATTAGCAATCAATTACGTGTTTGTGAACCGGGGGGAACCCACTACTGAACTACACCCATCTCGATTCTGCACTGCCCATATACCCACAACAAAACAAACTACACACATGCTGTAATTGCGTGTCATTGCAAATACCACACACAACAAAAAATACAATTTACCCCACCAATAATGTCACTGCATGATAATTTGCCTAGTTTGTGTATAAAATCGTCCAAAGTAAAACTTACATAATATTCAGCATTTCCATTCTATCAGTGTAAACACACACTCCGTTCACTTCAACGAATTTTCGTAAAATGAAATTACATGTTCCTTTGTCCAATTTTTGAATGGTCAATATTATCAAATTTGAAAGTCTTACATCCCTCCCTTCATGCATTTCGTTCGCAATCCTCCCTTTATTTCAAGGTCAAAAAGCAATTGAACCTTATACTGTGTACCATGCGTGGGTTTGCTCAGCTAGGAAACAAAAATTCAATGGCGCTGACGTTCACTCAAAATGGGAACTGATAGCGCTTCAAGCCACAGTGGCATTACAAATATTTTTGAAAAACATATAAATTGTTTGCTACCATTCAGCAATGCGGACGACATTTGTACAAATGTATTTAGTTCCTCTGGAGAACTTTGCACTCTCCCAGCAACTCCAACATTCAGGCCACACCACCTGTCACCTCATCGCATCTCCTCTTCACATGGCAACTCACGTACATTTTTTTGAAAGAAGCAAGTCTCGAGCCCTAACAAAAAGTGGTCGTATGAGAATGTCCGAACAAACCCTGCTACAACCCAATTCATCAAGCCGCGGACCATGACCCCAATGACCGCACTTATGTATTAATGGCCTATAATTTGCACATGTGTGTTTGTACTATCCCACTTTCGGTCATTAGCAAAATGAACGGTGTGGGCATCTTACCACAAATACAGGCACTTAGTAAATACATAATAGTAATGCTTTCACGTTAGAATGCAAATAGTACCAAAAAGAACTGCAATCTAACTGGATTTACAAATAGTAAACTATCACTTCGTAAAAAAAACCTTCACACCATTAGGTATACTCAACCATGCAGCACCCACAACCAATGCACGTCACTACACCACATATATAGAAAATAATTGTAGGTGGGTCAGATATCCAGCATTACTGTAAAACAGAGAATAAGAAGTTCTGCCACCAACCTCAATAAACCGCACCCTACATCTTCTTCTTTCCACCTGCTGAACACAAAAAACAAAACTGTTGTCCCATATTGCCCTAGGTACTAAACCAGAAAAAATAACCTTGACATTTGGAAATATATTAATTACTGCCTGAACCAAATATTCAAAATCTGCCAACAAAGTTGGGGCACTGACATACTCCAAATACAAATCACCACAGTGCAAAACAAATACATGTGCAACGTTTACCCTGCCCATATCTCCACAAACTAGACCAAATCCCTGCACATTAAAACCAGGCATCGTGCTCCACACCACCTCCATTTCTTTAACATCAACATTTTTTGCCACATTCCTACATTTAGCATGCCACTCCAAACCATGCACAAACATATCTCCAAACATATCTCCAACCACCAACACCCTGCTTTTCTCCACCTTTACCATCTTCACTACAGCCAGCCTCTTTCAACACAAACCACAACCTCAACATCTGACCTACAGTCCCCTTTACATGCTGGATTTGCTGAGAAACCCCAGACACTATGTCCGTGGACATCCACAATGTTCGAGGAGCGCGTAACACTGGGGCAACTCCTCTACCCTTTCCACTTCACTCTCTGCACCATTTCCTCATTGCCTACTGTTAAACAGTCACACAATCATCCACCAATCACATCCAAGAACTCAACATCTAACTCTATCATCACACATCAGCACTTTAGATGTACTATTGATCACTCTCAGTACAATTCCGCTGTCACTGCAACAGACCTACAGCAACAACTACTATAAAACTGGCCAATATTTCTACTTGCAGATTCATGTACATGCACATGCATGAACACAGACTACAGGCATGAATATTTTCAACACAGTACATGTACAGCTCTTCTAATAAACAGAGTAACCTCCACTTACCTTGTATAAACTGTAAAATTACCTTACTTCATTTATCCCATCTGGTATAATGAAGTATCAATTGCAAACCTGTCTCCTCTCCAAATGTTTGTTTACTCACAGAGCTATCTAAAAAAAATGTATTTCATATCAAAAAATGGGAGGAATAACAGTATAATTATGAACAAGACTGCCCAGTGTGTTATAAAATGACACGCGGCCAGGATGAGTACATGCATGTTCAGTCAAGCACACACACAAAGACAATATAATTGCAAAGGCTCCCAGCTCAAACAACACCACTGCCTCTAGATGAAATCCTACTCCTTTATTTCCCACACCTTCACACATGCATACACTGCATGCTTCTCTGTACAATCTCTGCCATTTACCCTGTGAAAATAGCAAAACATGCATATGATTATTTCTTCCACCTCTTACCATCCAATAACATAACATTAAAAAAACAAGCATGCTCTATACGTTTACTATTATACTCATTTGTAAAACATATTCAACTAACAGATTCTAAATAAAATATACAAAATGCACATAGACAAAGGAAAGTGCATATGCATACTATGCTCACTTGTAAGAAAACACTACTACTACAACAACAAAAAAACAATGTCTACATTAACAAAAGTGCTATATACACACATATTCACTAACTTCTTTCTTTTACAATTGCAGTGAAGACCATTTTACTGTTGTAGGGCAAAGAAGTGTATTAACCCTTTCCCATTAGATGCATTATTACGCTTCCCCTTACTAGTGGCATACTTGTCATCTCAAGCCCAGTATACTAACACACAAATACAAGAATAACGTTCCATACTTAATATAGCTTCACATTGCACAATCACACACCTCCACAATCATCCTTACCATCATACTCAGACACTCATGCACAAAGCACGCATACACTGCACAACAACCCAACCCACACTTTTTGTTTCTCCAACAAACCCCAAAGAATGCCTACCAAAAAGCAACTCTGTTGAAAGCAATGCAGATTTTGTAGAAAAAGTTCAAACAAAACAGCTAATACAGTCATTAAGTGAAACAAAACAAGCTTCCACTACATAAGCCTTCTCTCCTCTATCAAAATGTAAAACGAAACAGAAAGTGATTAACAAGACTTCACTTACCACTACTACTAACACAGCACCTATAAATCTTGATATAGTAGCAACTAATCATACCAAAAAAAATATTTTACAAAAAATGTTCCGCCACAGACTCCTTCAGAAACTTATAAAAACAGGAGCGACATCATGGACAACCCTTAAAACCTACCATAGAAAAGTAATCCTAAAAGCTCTCAGAAACAGTGCAATCCTTGTTCACCACAGACTCCTTCAGAACCTTATAAAAACAGGAGAGAATCATGGACAATCCTTAAAACCTACCATAGAAAAGTAATCCTAAAAGCTCTCATGAACAGTGCAATCCTTATGAAAAGGAAGTTATTTATTTTATTTTAAACAGAATGAAACCACTAATAAAACTAACTACTACATTCAAAAAACACTTCTCAATAAACTGAATATCAACAAAAAAAACTCCTTAAACATCTGTGGAGGTGAATGGAGTCACACCACGACCACAGAACCATATTTTCATGAAGATCATATAAACAAAAGCAAACAAACCCAATTGCCATACATAGCAGTGGACGAGTGCATGAAAAACATAATAAAACCATTATGAAACAAGAAACTCTGCTCACAAAAATATCCCCCAAAAACTCAGTATCACCTCTCCATTCTAGTAAACCAAAACATCCAGTATACAAACGGCTGTGCAAATCAATGTGTAACATTGCCAAAAAATCTTTCAAATCTTTACGCCACTTCCTCAATTAGTATGTAAAAAGCAAAGACAAAATCAAAATGAAACTACTTCAGAATATGGATACATCTCCAGTGCGCAAATATGCACATCAATGTGTAACATTGCCAAAAAGTCTTTCAAATCTTTATGCCACTTCCTCAATCAGTATATAAAAAGCAAAGACAAAATCAAAATGAAACTACTACAGAATATGGATACCTGTCCAGTGAGAAAATACACAGAACTACAAGTACATTCATTAGCCTGCATTTCAGGACCTATTTGCAAAACCACCTTCTATCATATCAAAATGATATCAACACATCATGCAACTATACAAATCTGGTCCATAATCTCTACTATGCTAAAAGTCCATCTTTAGCACTAGTCAATTTAAATAACAATCTTCTACATGGTACAGTCAAACAATTACTCAAAGAAATAGAGCATATCCAGAGAAAATATTTTGGAAGTGAAAGCCACTTACAAAATGCATTAGCTTTACCACAAACTACCGACTACTGTACAAATAGAAACCTTCTATTAAACACATACAAAAAATAAATAATAAAGTTTAAAAGTACCTCAGCTGAAGTAACAAACCATGTGTGTGTGTTGTATAACACACCTATAATACCAAACATTTTGACTATGGTATGTGGGTTGCTTATAGGGGATATTAATTACAATCAAGATTTTGAAAGGTTTGAACTGTGACAGTGTCACACATATTTAAAGAATATGTGAAGGATTAGGATCACTCAAAAGATATGCTGCCAGTGATTGTGTGTAATACATCTCCCGTGGGAGGCCCTTTTAATTTGACACGTGTTTCGTCTCACTCCGAGATTTTCTAAAAATTGGGCATATAATGCAATCATTAAGTCACTATAGAATCACAATGCAAATTAGGTTATACATCAGACAGAAATTGAGGAAGGGGGAAAGGGTGGGATTAATGGGAGAGAGAAAGAAAACCATATCAATAAAGAAAAGATAAAGGAAAAAAGGAAAAAAAAGAAAAATCAGAAACTTACATTAGTTACATGTTCGACATTACATGCTGGTTACATTGCATATATACCATTGATATATTGGCCAACATGTTATACATGGCTCCATTTTGCCAAAATGATATTTACTATTAATGAGCCCAACTATTGTATCCTACTGGATAATGCAGTAATTCTTATCATCACTGTAATTTTCCACAGATCAAGTTAAAATGACATGTTTAGGTCTATGGACAGTATTCATTCCGTCATTGCGCTTGGTCAAAATGTTTGTGGAGAATGATTGCAAATCTTGCAGTTGTAATCCCTGGGGTTGAATCCCACCTGTGAAAATTGTGTTAATCAGTTTAGACAAATATAGGGATGGAGTTCCTGATATATAAGACCCATGGTCGAAAATACACTAAAGTGCTGAAAGTTACTGCGGTTGTGTTTCTTAGAGTATCTTAACACACTGCGTTTGAAACAGGTATTGTGCCAGACTAAGGACCGAAGCCCGCCATGTATAATTGCTGGGGCCGTATTACTCAAAAGAAAAAAGAGAAATATTTTTAGAACGAGTTTGTCTTCTTACTGATCGAAGGTCGGGCGTATGCATGGGCGCTACAGATGCTGCTAATTTCAAACATTGCCCCCTGAAAATAGGAATAAAGAATACGTGTGCGACGTGTTGGGGAAGTCTGCGCATGCTCTGGAGAAAGACAGTCGCTCGACATGTTGGCGATTGTAAGAAATGGTGCAGTCTTAGGCCTGAAATGAGGTGAGTTCCAATGAGTGAAAGAAGCTTTCAGATAACAAAAAGTCTGCCGCTGTTGCGCTTACCTGCACAATGCAGTTGCTCCCTAGTCTCACGTGTCGGCTGGCGAATGCGCTGACTCAGTGGAGTGTTTGTTTATGTCTGTAACCATGGTAAGGCGTTAAGTCCATTGTTAATGTTGGTTGCTTGAACTAGTTTCACTGTAATTTTTTGGGTTAAATTCAATACAAAGTACGGTGCTGGTAACATAGTTTCCCAAACTTGCAGAGGTCGTAAATGGCGAAGAATACATGTAATGATCTGTATTTTACATTTAGGTAAATAGATGGTTATAAAAAAAGGGGGGAGAATGTTAGAAAGAGGGCGAAAAGGTACAGAAAAAGATAATAATAATGAAGCGGATGTCCTTACATGTCATCATGACTTAATGTATTCGACAGAAGATCACTAATGGGTTTTAAAGGTTATGGGCGTAAGAATAAGCGGGATAAATGATGGAGTAAAACATGTGGTAAGGAATTACAGTACATAAAATGTGTCAAAAAGACATCTGTTGGAAAACGCGGTCACAAATAAAAAAGTAAACTGAGGTTGAAAAAATATAGACTTTGTTCTTCAAACTCCAAATTGTCCAAAATCTCAAAGATGAAAGTAAATCATTAATGATGGAAGAATTCCAACAAAAACCACAATGAATATGATAGAAAATGATGTGTAATAATGGTAAATGATATGGAGACCTAAGAAACGGTAATCAATTAAACTTAAATATTAGGAATTCTCTGCCATTTGGAGAATCGGATGCCATCCCATATGATATGTTGATGTAAACATGTCATGAAAGAATACACATGAGAATTCTGGGTCATGATTGACTCAAAATAACAGTAATTATGCTAAATGCCGCCTGATACCATGCTATAGTCTACCATACAAACCCATTTAATTGAGATCCTGGTTGTGTTAACTCACATGAAATGTACAAGTTCACAGTCCTGATTGAGACCAAATTCTACTGATCTGAATTTGCATATAAGGCTTCCGTTTTTCTTAGCAAAGTCTCAATGTTGCTGCCTCTCCTTCCCAGTTTTACCTTCTGTAGTCCAATTAATCTCAAATTGCTTTTCCACATCTAATTGATGTTTCTGTTGCCAATGTGAGGCTAGAGGTAATGTAGGATCCTGACTTCTGATTGCTGCGATATGTTCTTTAATTCTTACCCTGGTTTCTCGGATAGTGCTTCCAATATATATCTGTTGGCATACACATATTAGCGCATATACTACAAATTTGGATCTGCAATTGATATTGTCATGAATTTTTACTTTTGTTCCTCTTGAATCCTGAAGTTCTTTAGTGTTCTTGTGTGCATAGATTCACATCGTACATGATCCACATTTTCGAAAGCCTGCAGGTTCTGTGGGTAGCCAAGTTGTGGCCACCTTTGTTGGTATTTCTGGAAGTAATGATAGAGTGAGGTTCATTTTAAGGGTTCTTGCTTTTCTGAAAATCAATTTAGGTTGCTCTTCAATGAAATCGGTTAGGTGAGGGTCCAATTTAAGCAAATGCCAATTTTGTTTCAAGATTGAAATGAGTTGTTGATTATTTGCACTGTTAGTGGTGATAAACCTGATTTAATCCTGATTAGATATGGATTTTCTCTCTCTGGGTGTTAATGTCTGTTCTCTACTAATTTTTAGAGCTTTCTTGTGGGCGGCGAGGATGCAACCGCCAGCGTAGCCTCTATCCTTGAATCTCTTGGTCAATAAATCATATTCCTTGGTCAAAACTCTAGGGTTCCTGCAATTTCTTCTGGCCCTTATAAATTCACTATTGGATATATTCCACTTGACAGATCTCTGATGGCAACTTGTTGCATGTAGTATGGAGTTCACCTCAGTTTCTTTTCTGTAGGTTTGAGTGAGGAGTTCTCCGTCCTTAACATAAAGTCCAAGAAATTGATTGTGGATTGGCTGTTTTGTCCTGTGAATTCCACTACCAATGTGTTATTGTTCATTCTGTTCCGAAAATGTTTTAATTCATCTGCAGAGCCATTCCAAAATAAGAAAACGTCATTGATATATCTCGCCCATAGGGCTACCTACTTGTTAAATGACGGGTCTTGATAAACCATTTGGTCCTCATACATACATACCCATAAATAGGTTGGTGAGTGCTGTGCGTATTTGGTACCCATGGCAACACCTCTGCATTGTTGGTAATATTTGTTGTCAAACATGAATATATTTCGTTCCAAAGTAAGCATTAACATCTCCTTGAGCATTTGTACGGCTTGCAGCCTTCGGCCATCCACCCAAGACTCTAGGCACTGGCCACAACCACCGCAACATAACACACCTATAATACCAAGCATTTTCACTGTGGTATGTGGGCTGCTTATAGGGGATATTAATTACAATCAATCCTCTACTAACAACCCAAAACCAACATCATACTAAAGTGAAATAGCCAGTAGTGCATTGATTATATCTGCAGACAGCAGCTACTACCACTGACATGGCGAACACATCAGGGGCACCTGCCACCTAAACAAATACAGTATTTGACCCATCTCTTACTCCCCAACCCTCCCCAAACACTTCTGCACACCAATACACTCCCCAAAATTGCATTTTGCCTCTGTTCGCCACTACGCTGTTGTGGATCCAAGATGGCGAGCATATCGAAACAATGTGACACACCTCACGCCTCACCCCAGCCAATCAGAAAACACGTTGCGTGTCCGCGGACATGACGCAGGCCGATTAGCCAATCGGTTTCCGGTCTGCAGAGAGAACAGGGAAGTGTTTCCGCGGAGTTGACATGGATATCACACATTTTTTTGCCTTACGTTTTGGCCATTTGAAAATAAAATGCTCGACGGATTTACACCAAATTAACAAAAGCACGCTTTCAGGACTAGGCCACCACTCCTGCCACTCATTTGGTGGAAATCCATCTAGCGGTTTGAGCTGTAGGCATCCACAAAGTTGTTTCCCATTATGTCTATGGAAAAAAAGAAATTTTGGAACCTCCACCTATAACTTTGCCCCCCCTGAACCGAACCTCACTAAAATTTGCAAAATAATTCAGAGTGGGCCATATACTTTTTTTTGCAAAGTTTGGTGATGATTCGTCCAGGGGGAGAGAAGTTATAAGCCACCCAAAAAGTGCTCTTCCTTTGGGATTAGCAACTTAGCCATAACTACAGAGCCACTACCATGGCTGTGTAATGGGAAGGGTATCATTTGTGGTGCCAGGAACTTGACCTTGATACACACATTGCCTTTTCTTCTTTAACACTGGCAAATCCCTGTGAATCACTCCTCCTGTACATAATTACCCCAGAGCCTCCAGAGACCTATATGTTACACATGAATTGTTCATTAGTTACTCTTTAATAAACAGTAGTTACACTTTTGTGCACCTTATTGTAAAGTGATATTTACTTTTCTGTAATTGTCAACGTCTGTGAAAAATATATCTTCATACATATCTTCATACTGCCAATACATCCAAAAATTGCAAAAATTCCAAAAATTGCACAAGGATCTGCTGCTGCGAGTACGGATTCCCAATGTTTTGCCATATTTAAAAATCCCTTAAATGTATCTACCTTGGGAAAACAAACACGTGTTAGCGTTAACTCCCATATCCATCTGCAGTCTAATTTTAACTTCTTCTCAAGTATATCAAAAACATGAAGCTGCTCCTTTTGGCTCATAACCTAAGCATCCCTTGCACTCCCGCATTTATGTTTTTATGCATTATCTATCCTTTCGTTGTTGATTCTAACTTTATGTGCATTACTTTTTGAAATCTGAATTGTGTGTGCCAATTACAGTGACAGCATTGTGTTTGCCACGTTCACCAAAGAGCCATCACACCTACATAGCCCTGTCTGTATTAATTAGATGGATTTGGCCAGCTAACTGGCATGCTCTACAGCAGCAATTGCTTTATTCTACATTAAGTAAAACACTTGTTTCCTTTCAAAATGTAAATTCTCAAAAAAATGACCTGATGCATAACAGGACTGCCCTTGAGATGCATTTACATCTGCATATTTGCTTACAAGTATTGTCATTTGCTGCACCTTCTGTTCTTCTTGATTTATATACAATTACATGTTCCTGAGTGAGGGGATAGTTTGACAAATCCACTGTTCAATCTGGAGTTCCTGCCCACTCATAATTATTTCCTCATGATAAAAACTGTAGTTGTTGTTGTTTTTCATGCTTTACTTGTTTGTAGAGTATGGCAGTCACTGAATGTCACTATCGAGGTGGTGCTTAAATGCCCAACTAATTCACATAACATGGCAGTCGGGAACAGGAACATCTCTGTTTTTCCTAAAGAATAGCTAGTCTAAACGACCTCCAAGGTCCAAGGGCAGTCTCTTACATGTTAGAGCTGCCAGATGGGACATTACTCGATCCTTTCCAGAGAACCCCTGGCATATCAACTGTATTAAATGAGCTATCATGACAGCGCTAGACACAAACAATGGCAATCCGAACAATGTGTCATTTGTTTGACACATGAACAGCTTTCTGACATGAAGAGCAGATAACTATAATCACTCACTTATCATTGCCACCTCTTCCACAAAACATATGAATAACATACCTGTTAGAATGGATATTCTGAACTCTGCTATGCTATGGTGAACAGATGTTCAGGAGGCCAAAAGTGGCAACAAAGACATAAGACTAAGGGAAACAATGTATCCCAGTACCGACTGCCAAAAGGACAAATCAGTTTCCCCAGAACGATGAGCGAAAACCCAGAGGAGTGACGCTGAAGGCTGTGCTCCACTGGCAAATAGCCAGCGGAGGAAGCTGAAACAAAAGCAAAAAGTTGAGTGGTCCACACATATAGAGGTAAATCAATGTCCCATTGGCTATATATGATAGTGGTAAAATCAAATTGCAAAACAGATTGTGCATCATAAATTGTATGCAATGCACGCAAAATGACCAAAATAAGGTTTCCAATTCAATCTGTGCTTAAATATAATTGCAGCAGTTACATCTCCTCAGCTGATCACTAACTGTATTTGTTTTAAGTCTACTCTCTTTTCATGAGTAAAGGACAGAAGGAAAAGGGAGGAGAGCTGAATAATGCCCGCACACAAAGAATTGAGAGCACATCTTGTGTTAACATCATCTTAAAGCACAAACAAAGGAATGCAATGTATGCATCAGTTTATTTGTTTGTTTGTGGTAGATGTTTTGGAACAAGCCAATATGAATGCATGTGCTGCTTATACGTTTTTAGACCAAAAAGCCATTGATTTTCCACTCTGATTCTCTGTCTGATTTCTGTTAGGGATAGGTTACTTGAAGAAATATAGAGACTTTTTTGTACTAAGAAGCTGACGTCAGGGACGTCATTTCACCAAAATGCCAGGGGTCCTGAGAAAGACATCACATGACCCTTGACCTCTAATGACATCACAGCAAGTGATGTCATTTGACCCCATCCCAAAGTGACATCACAGAAAATAATGGAACACAACCTTTCACCCCTTGACAAAACAGGAAGGGGCATCACATAGCAAAATTCCTAAGTACACAACAAAAAATATGGTTACGATATCACTGAATGGATCATCATGTGTGTCATTAATATCAGTCTGTGAATCCACGTGGATTCCAAGGCCAAATGATAATGGTGTGTTATTATAAAGCACTTACGTTTAAGTGCTTTATATAGAACAAATATAAATACAATATCACCCAACCTGTGTTGGCAGTCATTTATCAACCCCAGAAGGATGAAAGACTGAGTTGAGGTGTTGAAGAACAGACTAAATCAGTGACTCACCCTGTGAAGTGTGTCTGAAATAAACCTTTAATGAGTCTATCAATTATTGTATGGAATTCCAGAAAAACAAATTATGTGTTATTCCTATTCTTTCTTATTTAGGGTCACTGTTCAAAGTGTTACACTTGTGCAACCCCCTGTTTTTTGTTTTTTAAGAGGACTGAACAAGAAAGCCAGCCACTCCAGAAACACAGAACCACATGGTGCTGGCCACAGCCAGCCCAGGATCTTATATTTAAAAAAAAAACACACTTTCTTTTTAGGGGTAACAAGGGAGACCACAGTGGTAGTAGCAAGGGAGACCTCAGGGGTCGCAATTGCGACCCCTGGTGACCACCAAATGATGTCCCTTGCTGTCATATATTTTGCTTAAACTTAGCAATCCATCAGGAGTAAGTCATATTTACTCATAGTAACTTTGTAAATCAAATAACCAGAGCCAAATGTAATTCAAGTGCAAGACAGATTTACTCATAGTAATATCTTTGTAAATCACTCCATAGGGATTAGTTAGTTTAATCAGAGGTTTTGTGGCTAAAAAAAAAACAATATGCCAGTTGAATTTTATAGAGACCACAGAAGATGAATGTGTGGCTGAATGGAAGCCAGTGGAGTGTATTTAATGTAGGGTTTGTGTATTCACATCTCTTTAGGCTTAGGGCCATGTGTGTTATATTGTTATGCAGGGGAGAATATAAGAACAAGGAAGACTGCTCAATCTAAAGTGAAGAGGCTCTGAAATATTCCTGTCTTCATTCACATGTTTTTATTTTTTTCAATTACCACGAAAAGGGTGAATTTGGGGATGCAGGTAAATGACCTTCTCACCTGAAGGATAGCACCAACCTCCCACGCGGAATTTGCAACAAACACACCAGGAATATTCCATTGAAGTGGCCCAAGAACTACGTGATTAACTTGACAGTCACTTGTTGCACTGAAATTAAATACAAGAATGAGCATACATACTATCGACCCACATAAAATAAAACCTGCAACCAGTTTCTACATTATGAGGAAAACATTATTAAATATGAAAAACTCACCAGCCAATTTATGTATCTATAATTTCATGATATGAATTATGTCTTTGTTTTTCTTTTTCCAAAAGCAAGGAACAGCACGTTATTAAATATATTAAATACTATTAGAATATGACAGAAAATACTGTAACTGTACTTGTATAAGAAAACCCTTTTGTAATTGTATAATCTGTAATTATGTGTTTGAAATGGAGCACATCTGACTTTAAATATGAACAAATGGAAACATGTCAGTGTAGAAATTGCAATGGGCTATTTATTCACAAACTGTTGTATGCAAAGGAAAGCAATGAACGTTAAGTACAAAGAATGTCTTGTCCACTGTCAATACAAAAGAGGTGCAAAAGTACTTTCATGTGGAAATCATATGATGTTTTGATTAACTTGGACAATTCTGGCTTTGTAAGCTCTTCAATAAAGCAGGCTCATGTTTCAGTCCCCTCTCTGCATGCTTTGATGAATGTATGCAGGATTGGTATTTCAGAGAGTATCTTGGCTATCATGGGAATACAGATGCAAATATGTAATGTCATCAAAGAAACCAATTAGAAGTTCCATAAAAAAGGTAATCTATTAAATGCCCCTTGTTAATTAGATATCTCCTACTCATAGAGTGTCATCTCAAGGGATATATTTTGAAGAAAAAAATACATGCAAATTCCAGGAAGACTGGATCTATATTTTTTTTGCAAAGATGCAATATGAGCTAATTACATAGTGGGATACCTGTTTATACCAAATCCCCAGCTTCAAAGAAGCAATATTGGCCTCAGAAATGCATATAAAAAATTAGTTTTCCTATAAAGCCACACACATGTGACCTAGAATCAGTCTACAAAATGAGTCCAAATTCAATCTACTAGTGTTTATTAATAATTGGTATAATAATAATTCCTTCAAAAATAATAACACACCTTTATGTCACATATCCCAACATTCTTAGGGAATAAAGGAATTGAGAAATCTGCATTTCATCAATGTGTCATGTTGCTATGATGAGATATGGAACACAACATGATTTTGAACTTAAAAGTGTAAGAGCACACAGCTGCACCTTTTTATATGCTCCAAAATATGATGAACCTATGAACATGTAGGGGGGTATTCTCTGGCAGTTTCAGTGTATTAGGGAAGACAATGAAAAGACTTACACATTCATAATGTGTTAAATAATGATGAAATAATGTGGGAACAATTCACATTTTCAAAGAAAACCCAACAGGAAGCAGACAGAGCTAAGACCTTCAAAGTTGCAGAGAAGGTACACCGCTGTTCAAAATGAATGAGTGCTAACAATGGATAAAAAAGCGTACCCTGGATCAGACTTACATGAGGCAGACTTGCTTTCCTAGAAGAGACAAAGAGATCAGAAGAGGCCTTTGGATTGGGAATTCCGTCAGAAAACTTGAAGGTTTATGCTGGTATCCTTCAAAAAACTATTCAAAAGTGAGTATGAAAACCTCACAATGTGATTGGAAATAGGACCTCCAAAACCATGTGTCTGCTAAGTTCCCGGAGATGGTGGGCTGTGAGGTGACCTCAACAAGAAGGAGCTCCCTTCACTTAGAATGCTTAGAACATGTAAAGTGAGAATCACACTTTGCTTTCTTAGTGTATTCAAAACCAAGCCAGAGTAGATGAACATGGATAACAATAGCATGTGTGTACAGGTAGAGCACAGCTCTTCGTAATTCTAAGCCAACCGTATAAAACCCTGTGGATTTGTACAGGTATAGTCTGACCCTAGATTTGTCAAATGGTGCACATTTCCACATCTCCAGGATTGACGGATAATTTGTGACCTCTGGAATCCATAGATCTACAAAAATAGAGATTTGGTATGAAAGAGATTTTGGCTGTTTTACTTAATTTCATAGAAAATAATGCTACATTGAATTACATTCACTCCTCACTCATAACATTGCATAGTAATGGGGGGCACTTAAACAGTGGGGGCAGATCTGAAAAGAAAGTGACAAGTGTATTTCTACCTTTTTTAGAACATCATAAAACTATATTCCAATGTTGAATGTGTGAACCATAATGATGTACATTCAAAATGTGCAACACAATGTCTCTTAATACATGCCTGTAGATCCTAATGAAAGCTACCATAGGTTGTATTATCTTTTCATGCATATACTTGAAACCCACAGCACCACTTCCACATTGGGATATAGGTGAATTAACGTAAATGTGATTTACATAAATGTTCTTTATCTGTGTGGCAATTCTCTGAAACCAATATCTGTTTTTGATACTGGAGAAAATAAAACACACATTTGCAAAAAGCGGCATGTTAGGATTTATGAATTTCATTATGTTGCTTAAAAATGTGATTGTCGTTTTGGCACTGGATACAGAAATGTAAGTAGTGAATGTATGGTGTGAGTGAAGATGTGTATAACATTTAGTGAGGTTAACACATGCAGGACAATTCTTGCTGCTGTGTCCAGTTACAAATGTATTTGATATTTCACTAGGTGATGTCTCCATCATAACATTAGAGAACGGCATTACAAGTGATTTTATTTGAATACAATTACATTTTGATTAAAAGTACAGCCTGTTTCTTGCCCCAAATTTGCAGGGTGGGATTGTATACTACAGGGCATTGAATTAGGGATACCCTCTTATAGATGAATAATTATTATACACTGCATATCTTAACAATTGTAACAGTATAGGAGGTTTAGGACCCAGTATCTGAATAGACCTACTATCTGTTAAAAGTAAAGATGTATTATAATTGTCTTGTGCATATATCATTGGAGGATTAAGGATAGTTTGTAATTAAATATGATGCTCATATTTGAAAATGCATGCACTGGACTTGATGACTGGATGTATGCCAGCAGAAGAATATCTGATTCAAGTGGTTGCTTGAAAGAATAGTATTTTAGTTTTACAGTTATTAAGGGAAATTATATTGCCCATCACCAGGTTTTATATTGTAGGTATTAATGTTTTATTTCATGATAGTGCTCCGTGTCTTCCCTTCATAGTATTGAGTTATTGTCCTCACATTTTACTTCTCACTTTTTAGTGTAATCATGACTGGTACATATATGTTCTTTGGGGATAGGCTTCTATATATGAAACTGTCCAAATGTGCCAAATAATTAAATAGTATTTTAATCCGCAGCACCAATATTTGGAATTTTCTTACAATTGGGATTCGGATGCTTCTGGCCCTATCACATTTTTGGAAGTCTTTGAAATGATACATGTTCAGAATTACCTTTCCTCTATAATCCTTGGGGTAGGGCTTCCATTTACTAAGTTACTGCTGCCCTTTTTGTTTCATTTATATTGGATTTTTGGCATTCCTGAGCTGGTTTTGGATTTCATTGTATATGATTCTCATTTGTAAATTGTACAGCACACTGCTGCTTTTTGACAAGGGTGTGCTTTAGGAATGATTTCAATAATACAAAAACATGATTAGTGAGTTGTCTGCATACATTCGAAAAGGAAGTGAAAAGAGGCTTCTGTCTGAATTGGATGAATATGATGATATCACAAGTGATTCAGAATCCCCACAAGAAGAGGTAATGGAGACATTTTCTGATGTTAACTTGGACTGGGCCATCAGGTAAGAAGGCTATCAGTCTTTTAAGGGGCTTTCGCCTCGCTCCCACAACATAGCAGACGTGGCATCATATGATACTGTTGACACGTCACATACAATTAGTACTAGTGGCTGTTTTTCTTTATCTGAAGCTTAAGAAATTCTTCAATTATGTCCACAAGGGATGATTCAGTGGCCTATCAGTATGAGAAGCCAGAATGCTGATCATCGAAAAATATATTGTCTTGCAATTTGTTACTTGCTGGCCACTATCTTTACCACTAGCTTTTCTTCAACAGTCAAGACCAGATTCAGTAGGTTATTCTTTCAGTTTTAAAGACCTGTGTGATGATGGCTCATTTCAGGAAATCAGACACTATCACAGCTTTGAAGTATGAATTGTATAAGTGTTTAAACGATGCAAGAGCAAAGACTCATTCTTTTATTTTACACATCACTTTCCATAAATCAAATGATCTTGGCGCTGTCATGTGCATCTTGATGTATATGTTAGAACCCTTGTGTGAAGATGATTATGTCCTTTCACATACCACCTTGTCCAGCTTTAGAGTTGTGAGAAGAGATATGGGTGATAACTGGACTGAGCAATCCCAGTTGCTAGCCTAGATAACACCAGGTATCAGGGTCAAACTGAACAGGAAGTCCCAGGGAGGGATAAAGCCAAAGCAGAAAAAGCCCTCCAGACCCAAAAACGAAGAGTGGTCTTCAATTCATCCAGGAAATAAAGCCATGAAGAATCAGTGAATTTGTGAATGAGGAATGAGAAGATTTACAGGCAGGAGGAAAGGAGGTAGAAACTCAGCAAAGCCAGGAGGGAAGAAGGCAAGCAAACAGAGGCAGTGAACAATGGTATATATAGAAGGCAGGCAAGGAGCAGAGCCAGAAGGGGCAGGAAGAAGACAAGGGTAATAGAGCACCAAGCAGGGAACTATGCATGTTGTGATGCACTCTGCTCTGGTCAGCGGCATGATAACATGCCAAAGAGCAGTAGGTGGGCATCACCTTGTAAAAGACTAGACTACACTCCCAGCAGTGCATCATGGCAAAAGTGTTGCACCACCCTGCAATGCTCCCATGGGGACCACTTTGTTAGGTTCTGGCGCATGGCTCTGACAGTATAACAAAACAACACTGATATTAAATAGTGAAACAATACTACAACACACAAAGATTGCCACTTCTCTAAACATCATTAAAACATACGGAATGATTCAGCAAGATAGTTCATTACATTATTCTTGCAATCAACACACTCAAAGTCTGTATAAAGCTTGCATAGGCATAGACAAAACAAATGTTCTTATCAACTAGATGTTGAGTAAAATATGGACACAGAATGCATTGTATTTGTGAACCTAAAACTTAAATGATCAACATGATATAATTCATTTTATCATAGTGTTTAATTCCACATTTTTACATCTGAATAATGCTTCCTCATCAATCTTTCATACCTTGCTCTTTTTGAAGATGATCTTTGCTGCCACACACAAAAGGATCAAACCCTAATCCCTTCTGTTTATGGAATGACAGTGCTGCTCATAGTACTGCACTGTCCCCACACCCAGGAAGGATCAGGGACTTGAGTGCAGGTCTACCCCTTTATTTACCCACACCCAGGAAGACATCACATTTCATGTACAACAAACACATGCTACAATCTCTTCTTTCAAAAATGAATTCTTTATTGAAGGTATTGATAATGCTATAACACACCTGGTCAATTTGTATACTTTTTAAACTAAATCTCTAAACTTCGAACCTTCAATTTCTTCTCTCTAATATAGTCCCCACAGCAGTACAAAAATCTACGATATCAGACACCATATTCTCCTAGATATAACATCTCCAAAATGCTGCCATATAGATCCCTGGCTACAGAACACCCAAAGAGCTGGAACCTTTGAAAGATTGTGCCTGAATCTTCCTGTCTGACACTTGATGTTTTACCAAACCTGCTGCTGCTCAGCCGTCAAATGACTTGTATGTAAAAAAACTAAAATTCCTACCTACATCATTGACCGATATACTGAAATAGCTCTAAATTCTCTCCTCCTAAGGGAGCATTGTTTTCCAGTTTCTTTGATTGGTGTTGGTAATATCCCCATTAAAATATTCATTTAAAGTGGTGACCTCTTTTACTCGGGAAGTGTCCTTTTGACCAACAAGGTGCCAAGCCAGTTAGTCATAATTCCTTTGGCTAGTGACTTAGCTCGCTCGTGACCTCTTTTTGAAATTGTAGTCACAGTTCATCCAACGGTGAAGCAATTGATTTGAGTTTTTATGCCGCTTACATTGCCCAAATATGAAAGCGAGTTGATACTACACTGTTCCTGTTTCACAATATAATGATAATGATAATGATGTGTTATTTATATTGCGCCTTAATACAAAGAGCTATATGGTATGCTAAATGGAATTTTCAGTTATCGTCTCTGCACTGAGTAAATGTAATCAAAGAAACAATCACAAAAGAAAAGACACTCCACCATTCTACTAAACCTCTAAAATGTCTGCAATGGCAAACATCAGCTAGCTTTCACATTGCCGATCATTGTGAGTTAGTTCCTCACGAATCCCACCACTACTGCACACATATTGCGAGTATGCATGAGAACATGCCAAATTGCCAACAACAAAAGCACTTTTATTTCAAAGTAAGTCATCAAGCAACACAAACACATTCATGTACGCATGGCAGGCAATGTTTAAAATGGATTCTGATGGAGTCTGCCTGCTTCTGGTTGGTGCAAAAAGCCAGTGAACTCCATAGGAATCACCTGCATTTGAGCCGGCATGAAAATCCATACAGTGCAAATGCCGGAGTATTTGTATGGCACAGAGGAAAGGAGTTGTGGAAATGTAAGTTGCGTACCAACCATCCTGCCTACCATACAAATGAATGAAAATGTTGCGTAACATAAACGATATGCATTATGCAAGGCTTTTACACATTTTGTTTACGTTACGCAACAATGGAAATGAGCTCCAACAGGTCCACACTGTCAAATTATGGGGAACTCCAATATGAGCCCATATGTCTCTGTCTCTTTCACTTTCTATGTTGGTGAGAGTCTTTTTTTCAGGTGCATTTTGCCACCTCAGTGTGTGACAGCTGCGTGAGCAGAAGGTGGGTGAATGGATATTTTCGTTTTTTGTAAAAGCTATTACAGTGAAGCACATTATGGCTATTTTTACAAATATTACAATGTTCATTTCAAATCATCACAATATATTTTAAAGTCATCATAGTAATTTTGCATGTCTTACTACGTAAAACAAACTGTCAAAACCTAGGATAGGTATATGCAACATTTTCTGACATAGATTATCGTTCCAAGATGAACCGTTTGATAAACTCCTTTTGTACTCTTTCAAAATATCATTATATCAAAGGGGAAGGAAACAACAGCAGCCTTCAAGGTTTCGCTCATGCTATTGGAACAATGGTTTATAGTCTCTTATAGACTGCTAATGGCAGAGGCACTAATGAGCTGTTTCAAGACTGGAGAGGAAATATGCAGTGTGAAGAGGACAGACATTACGGAAATAAGAACGTTTTCAATTCCATCCTCAAGTTATGATGCTGTGACTGCTCTGTAAATTCGGTGGTATAGCGTTCCAAAGCGTTCCAAAGCTGGGCTGCAAGAACTAGGAAAGATCTACCCAGCGCCCTTGCAACCTTAAAATGATGCTCCACCAGAAGGGAGGTATGTAATGAAATTCTGGAAAGGTAGCTTGGGTCCGTATTTTGAAGAGCTTTGAAGACTAATGTAAGTACTTTCAACCGAATTCTATTCTGTTTGCCACAGATAACCAATGAAGTTTTCTCATGGCAGAATATACGAATTAGAAGGCAATCAACCCACAACACGTGCCGCTGCATTTTGAATAATTGGTCATTTATTAACAACATATTTAGGGGCACCGAAAATTGTCATAGTACAAACGTGAACTTATGATTGCCCAGGCTGCATGCTCTTCCGATATGCCTTACTTTATAGACACATATGTATTGAGACTTTAAGGCTTGCCTGCATTCAGACTGATCCAGTTCTGGTGCATCCATTGTTTGATATGGTTCATGGTGTAATTCATTTTAACATACACTTTGTCCACATTGCGGCGCGATATGCCAAAGATTATTTGAGTGTGATTGGCATAATTTTGAAACATGATGTCATTATCTTGAAGCCTATCAAGTAATGGTTTAAGATATATGATAAAAAGAAGAGATGATAAGCATGCTACCGGTGGGACTGCACAATCAAGCTGGTATGTTTTGGATTTAGATTGATTAATTCTGACACAAGAGGTGTGCACAGTTAAAACTAAGGAGAACCATTGTATAGCCACTTGAGAGATATGTGTGAAAACATTTTACTGATATAACAGAAATGTGTGATCCAAAGTATCAAAAGCAGCCGATAGATAAAGTAACAGCAATAATGCAGATGAACCTTGAACCATAATATGTAAAAAGTGATACTTCACATAAAGTATTGCACTATCTGTGCTACAGCCCGTTCTGAACCCAGACTGGACATCATTTAATCATTAGTTTTTCTCCAGATGTTTTTGGAGTTGGATGGAAACAAAATTATCCATGATTTTGAGAAGGGTTGGCCAGTTAGAGATAGGTCTATAATTTCCTACTTCAGTTGGATCCTGAGATTTATTTTTAAGAAGCTGGATAATCCAAGAATCCTGCAGATCCCCCACCAAAACCCTGCCTAAAGTCTACACCCAGGTGGCCAGGAAAAGGCAGATGCTTGCTGGTCCGAAACCCGGGGATGGTCACCTGGGTGGAGACAAGGCCCACGGTAGTGGGGAGATTGCGCATATTGAGACACAGTGAGACAGAGTATTTGTCCTTGGAGAGGGATACCCTTGCCACTGGAAGGAGGAACTGGCTTATTGTCATTTTGATATCTATCACCCTCCTACTAGGGATGAAAGGGTGTAACCCAACAAAGTGGTTTATTCAAAGAACAGGTCTTTTGTATCCCTAAAATAAATATCTTCCCTAATTCCAAAAGTATACCAACAGGAATGAAGGAAATGTGTCCTTTTCTATTCCATCTGTCTCTAATAAGGTTAAAATCTTTAATCCCTATTACAAAAACATCAGGGGAAGCAAAATCACTGTTAAAGGTACAAAGGATGTGGGAAAACCTGATTTTCTTAAAATGGACAACATGTCCCAGAATCCCGCAGGGACTGTAACGAAGAAGATGGTTCAAGAGGCATGCAGAGTTAAAGGACCCGCAAGCAGGCCTAACAGCCTTTACCACGGTCAGGCAATTTGCACCTAAAGTCAATTGCCCCACCTGAGAGGCATAAAAGGCTGCAGCAGGAAGTACCAGCAGAAAAAAGATGAAACAGAATGTGGACGGCAGTAATAGCAGAAGAAGAAGCAGAGCACAAGGCTGGCAGTTCACAAGGCAGTGTGACCACTTATGGGGTGCCGGAATGAGAGAAGAACAGATTTTACCTGCAGTTTCTGAGTTGGTCCTGTGCTCACAAACCATTTTTGGCTTCATTGGAATAGACTGGGAGAAATGTACAGTTTTTACCGGTGCAACTAATTTCTGTGAATGCAGAGCTGAAGTTGTGCACCATATCAGAAGCCTGTGTGCAGAAGCAAGCTGATGGAAGCAGAAGAGAAGGAGATTCTCTGAAGTTGAGGCTGGATCAGAGACACCCATACTGTGAAGGGGTGTGGATCCCAAGAGTGCCTGAAGCATTAGAAGTAAGAAGAAAGTCAGGAACTGAAAGCAGCGTGCAACTGTTGTGACTTTGGAGCTGGTCAGTGAAGCTCCGTACTCTAATTCACAAGAAAAGCATTGCCAGTAAATGTATCCAGCTAAATTATCACTCGCAAAGAAGTGGGAGCGAGTAAAAGGTGTTTGTTGCCATGGGAAGACTTTAACACAAAGGTTCATATCTTGCACATGTGTAGCACAAGTTAAAGTGCTCACGTAGAACGAAAGCCTTTTAATTTCTATTGATGTACTAAAACCATTACCGGAGTGGTCGCATGTCTCCTATCAAGAGGGAGAACGTTAACAGTAATCACTCGAGTGGTGGCAGCTGACTTTCCTGAATTGTTACAAGAAATACTTACATAAAAAGACAGGTTGTGTGTTACCATTTGTGATTCCTGATTCACTTTGAAGCAGAAATCTATAAATAAAAGGGAATACAAGCCTTTAAGTTGAAATTCATCATCAAAGAGTGGACACATGTTCCATATTTTCATTTCTCTACTGAAACATGATTCTTTTAACATCAAGAACAAATATTTTGTAGTTGTAGAAATTGCTGAAGTCACAAGAAGAACAAGCATTACCCAAGCCAGTACACCAGTCCTTTATAAGGTGAATCCAGCCCTATTAAGATCTAGACAATCATGTTTAGAAGGTATGCAGTCTTTATATCGAATATTTTTTTAAACAATGAACTTTTATCTATTTTTTTTTTACAAAACATTTTATAGAGAATGCATTTAGAAATGGGGTAACGGGTTACATATTTTGGGGAAACGGTTGCAGTGGGTTTTTTGGGATGGTAAACAGGGGTTTGCTGGGGAACCCTCCAAAAAAAGTGCATTCTCTATAAAAATGTTTTTTTAAATTACATTGTTATAAAGACATGTAACCATTTTGAAGTTGTTGAAGCTGTTATAAATCCAATGTCCTCTGATACAAGGGTGACAATATTATCCAAGGTGGGAAGTGTGGCAATACAGCCTTGGATAAGTACTGGAAACAAGAAGGAGGTTATCCAGGATCACCATTGGTGCTGTTTCTTTGTGGAGATTGTAAGGGGAACTCTTCATCAAATGCAGAAGGAGCTGTTACCAGTGGATTAACTTTGGTCTTTGCAACTTTTCAAGGACTAATTTAAGAGTTTATTTTTCTTTGGTATAAATGACTTTGGACATTCCTGGGGAACACAATCTACCCAGGACAAGTAGAAGTCCTAAAAGATACTGGTTATTTGGTAATCTTGTATTTATGTTGTTTATGCTTTGTTTTGACTGTTTTGTTGTTTAATGTGAGGGACATATGTGTGTATGATATGAGATTTTCCCTTAGATTCTAGACTAGATAGGGAAGTCTGTGGTAGAGTAGGCTTAATTAGGTTTCTTTGCATATTCTGTTTTATATTAAATGTCAAATACTGAGAAAACTATGAGCAGTTGTCTGCCTCCCATTACTGACCCTCACTCCTGCTCGAAATGTGTTTTTTGACGATCTAGTTGATGCACTGGATTCATTTTAAAGCAAATGCTAAAAAGTGTCACATGCTTTTAATATCTGATTCAGCTGAGTGTAGAGAAGCTTGATTTTCTTTTGATCAACCATTCCTCCGTAACCTATTTCAGAACAGTCAGTATATTTGGGGTTAAATAACTATATATAAATTATAATTCAAACAAACACTAATCATTGAAATGTACTTTGTGATGAGAGGGCTGGCATATGATTCACCGGTCCTCATGCCATACCTCTTAGACCAACACTTTCACATCATATATTTATAACCACCATGACATAACAAATAATTGCACATCACAACGTAGCAATTTAGGGCCTGATCCACAGAACATTTTCCAATGGGATTGCACCATTATAAAACACTTCCATGAATCAGATCCTATATCTCTACCTTCTACAGAGTGCATCATCAACCTATGAAATTCTGGAAGAGCAACATGTGATGGTGACTGGAGTGGACTGGGCATCAGCAAAAAGTGAAAGCGATGAAATAGGGAAAATAGGGAGTCCCCTCTGGAAAGTAGTACGCATAAAATGAGTACATACCAATTGCAGAGTTCTCAGCGACTACTTCCTCTCACATGTCAATGACTCCAACTAAAGGCATCAGTCATTCAGACGAGTCATTGAAATGCTAGCAACTGGAGATAAAGATCTAGGAGGAATGGGAAGGGTATGCCTGACAACCTAGATTATAGTGAGAACTGGGTGAGTATCAGCTGCCCCTAGTAAAATACATCTGAAACAGAGGTAATACATTTCAAACAATGCACATCCTCCCTGGAAAACACTACTCCAACCTAAGTTCAGGAGATTATTGGAGCATCAACTATTCCCTAGCTGATGGCTAAAAGCTTAAGGGTACACCAGAAAAGAAGAACTTTTACTTCAAACGACAAAAAAATCAATGCTAATAAAATGTTAATTCATGATATCCAAACTCAAAAGGATTGCCCCTTACAATCTTCAAAATAAGTAAGCATGACTTCTTCCTTACCCAATGAAGCCTTATTGGTAGGCTTTATCTTGCAGAGGGCAGTGTTCTGCCTTATTTACTTTGTCTTACCAGACATATCTTCAATTAATTTAAACTCTGCTCTTGCAGGCTTATTACCTTCATTGTATTACATTTCAACATACTGTTCAGGAACATAATTAGTTATAAGCCTTTCAAATGCTTTTTCCGGGAACTAAACTAGGCCAGAGCTTTTGGACCAATCATGTGCAGTGCTCTGTACTTTTAGTACAGGGGTGTGCTATCTCTTTTGTTGCTCTTCTTATGATGAAATAAGCAATAGACCTAGAGAAGGCTCTAATCGATCTTGACTACCAAGTTAAAAACGCTGAAGCCACAATGAATAATGGTCACCAGCTAGATTGGATCATCACGAACAATTTAGCCACCAACAACTACACGAC
Source organism: Ambystoma mexicanum (assembly GCF_040938575.1). NCBI lineage: Eukaryota > Metazoa > Chordata > Amphibia > Caudata > Ambystomatidae > Ambystoma > Ambystoma mexicanum. The sequence continues at coordinate 553,353,668 of NC_090939.1, forward strand.
TACTCCATGTATCTGGTCCGACCATAACAAAATATTTTTTACACTGACCTTGCCCTCTCCTCTTGAGAAAACTCCTAATGAACCCAAGAAAACGAAATGTAGAAATTTCAGGAAAATTGAAAGGGCACACCGTATATCTTGTGTCAACAACAATTCTTGCAGATCTTAGCGAGGACGATACTTGTGAGAAAATCATATCTAAGTATGAACAACATATTACTTTTCTTATTGATCAAATAGCTCCCCTATACCCTAAACTAGTTAGACCTAATGCCAACCATCAGAAATGGTATACCCAAGCTCAAAAAAAAGGAATAAAGACATCTTGAAGCCAGATGGTTAAGAAAACCAACCACTAGCGACAAGGACACTGGAAGGATCTCGAGAGGTCCTACAAAAGGAACCTTGTAGAAGTCAAAAATAATTTCTTTAATACACAAATTCAGACAGCCTCAAATGCCCCAGCCAAACTGTTTGAGATACTAAAATCCATCGACAAACCTGAATCGCTGACTCCGGCGTTTGTGCCATCCCAAGCAGAATGTGAAAACACTCAAGCCGCATTCTGTAACAAAATCACAAAAGCAAGAGAAGTAATAGCGAGCGTTCAATCTAACAAAGCCAGGTACCAACAACCACTCATAAAAAATAAAATAGACCATCTGGATAAATTTAATTTTCAAAAAATTACTACAGCAGAGATGCTTAACACACTGGCATCGATGAAGCCCTCATCATGCACAGAAAATATACTTTGCCCGGAAATCATACTTGAAAATGCTGACTTATTTGCACTTATTCTTACTAGAATGGTAAATACCTCCTTGAGGGACCAAATGGTCCCCAAGAACATAAAAAAGGTGACTATCGCCCCACTGGTCAAAAAGCTCAACCTAGACAAACGAGAACAGGACATTTAAGACCCATAACTAACTGCAATTTCATTCTTAAAGTCATGGATAAAGTTGCAACTCCTCAATTGCAAATCTATGTACAGACCAATGAAATATTACATCAACAACAATTGGGCCTCCGTGCTGCACACAGCGCCGAAACTGCGATGCTGGACCTACAGACAAAAATGCTAAGTATCATCGACAGGGGCAACACTGGTCTGCTGATTCTTCTAGACCTTAGTGCTGTATTTGATTTACTAGATCACCAACTACTACAGGAAGCTCTGGAGAAAATCGCCAACTGCTCTAGTGAAGCCATAGGCTGGCTATCGTCATTCTTAGCAGACCGAATTGCCAGAGTCCACTGGGGTGACACATTTTCCAGAGATTCTAACATCCTTTGTGGCGTCTTCCTGATCCAGTCGCTCGCCACTTCTTTTCAACCTGTATATACGCCTCCTGTGTGAGTTTTAGATAACATCAATGCCTTTTTCACAAACTATGCTGATGACACTCAGCTGGTAGTGGAACTGAGCGGAGACCATGTAAAAGACAACAAAATGGTCAATGAACTATACAACATCATCGAACAATGGATGGATCATAGCTGGATGTGTTTGAATAGAAAAAAAATGAGCTGATGGTTTTCGGGTCCAGACAAGCCAGGGCTAAACTATTATCCAGCTATGATGCCTTTATGATCAAAGAGTCCCACATCCAAGTCATGACTAGCGTAAAAACCCTGGGCATGACACTAGAAGCCTCCATGTGCTCAGATGCTCAAACCTCCTATGTCAACAAAAATTGCTCATACTACTTAAGACTGCTAAAAGCCATCAGACCTGTTCTGAGTGAACATAACTGTGCTACCATTGCCGGAGTGACCATTTTATCTAGATTGGACTATGGTAATGCCCTACTACTGGCGGCCAGTAAACAATGCCTGACAAAACTCCAGCATATTCAGAACCACACTGTCCGGATAATTAAGCGGAAAGCAAAAAGTGACCATATCAGTGAAGCACGAAAGGAATTGCACTGGCTTAGGGTCGAAGACCGTGTAATCTTTAAATCTATGACAATCACGCACAAGTGCCTATATGGTAAAGCCCTGGCGTACCTGAAGTCCAAGATCGTGGGATACACCCCAACACGTACCCTTAGATCCGAGATGCAAGGACTTGTTACAACAAACCTTCATAGGAAAACAAATGGGTTAGGTAAAGCCTTCCCCAATCAATCAGCTCAGCAATGGAATAAACTGCCATTGAGCTTGAGATCCGAATCAAACCTCCTCAGATTCCGAAAGCAATTAGAAACCGTCCTATTCAAATGAACTAGACATCCCTGAGTAGTACTTGTCTTTCTCTGTGTCTTGGCATCCCTAGAGTCTCGTGTTCTGTCCATTACATAGTCAACTGTTATGTGTAAGTTAACGTCTCTATGTGGTTCCCTGATGCCTGTGGCTTTCGGCACCTTACAAACAAATAAATAAAATAAAATAAATAAATCTCATTACTGCATCTCAAGCCAGGGAGCTTCTGCACCTCCCTAGTGTTAGCCAATCAGTGCACAGCATTTCACTGTGTGCTTTGGAAAGATGAGATGTGTGTATGCTTCCTTGAAAAGGTTTGGTTAATGTTTTCTGCTGTGGGGGTGAGGATTTTCATTCTTGTGAGGTGGCTGCCTGAATGTCGAGGCCTGCATGTATTGTACATTCAGTTAGTGTAAAAAGCCACTGTCCTGCATTGTTACTGATAATATGTGTGGTATTTCTCTGGTTAATGTTGAATGCAGCTGCGGTTACAACAGCATCGGGTTATGTTCAGCTGTTGGGTGAATATGCTATGGTTCACTAAAGCATGGCTCCTCGTGCTCTTTTAGGCCTTCATAAAGGAAACGCTTGTGGGTATGTGGGGGTGTGTGTGTGTGTGTGTGTGGCTGATGGCTTCCATGCTGCTTGCTTATTTCTACAGGGACTTTCACAGCTTGTATTTACATGAATGTTTAGGGTACTGGATGTACTTTCCAATACTGTTGCAATCACCAATATTTGCATAATTCCCAACAATTTCATTGACCTCCCTCTAAAGAACCCCTTGTTTAATTTCATCATCATTTTGGAATTGAGATCAGGGAGGTGCCTTAACACCATGTGAGCGGATGTGTGAGTCATTGAAGATCCATTACGAACCTGTGTCTATGTGAGAGGTTTTAGAGGCTTGTTGAGGACACTGAGATACACCTTGAGCAGAATAATGGATTGTGGCAACTGCCTTGTTTGCCTCACAAACACCTTTTGTTGCCCTGATGGGCAACATTCCCAGCAGTCCCACTGAGCGCAGCAGGAGAGAAAGTTAGAGTGAGGTTTGAGATATATTTGAGCCTGCCAATCAACATACTGTGGAACATGAAATGTGCAATGGGAGTATTTATATCTGAGGCAGCTCTTTCTCTGTACCAAAGTTGTAGTCTTCCCATAACCCGTAGTTCTTTCCTTATGCCAATGAGTGGATTGTTAAGGCTACCCCCTCCACTCATCTGACAATTCCCAGACCATTGATGCACAAGGTGTATGTATTTATTTATTTATTTATTTGAGGCAGAGGAGAAAGATAAAGTGTGTGTGTTTGTGTGTTTGTGTGTGTGTGTGAGAGAGAGAGAGAGAGAGAGAGGGAGAGAGAAAGAGAGAGAGAAAGAGAGAGAGAGACAGAGAGAGAGAGAGAGAGAGAGAGAGAGAGAGAGAGAGAGAGAGAAAAGAGAGAGAGAGAGAGAGCGAGAGAGAGACCTTGTATGATTGGCATACACATAATATATTAGGCTCAGAAATACATCAAAAGTACTTCACAGATAGTAGAAATGCATCTCTTGAAGTAAATGAATTTATCAACTGTAAAAGCAGTTTTGTGATATATGGAAAAACATGTATATGTGAAAAAATATACGTTGGAATGTACTACAATCATGCCGTTAAAAATGAGAATGTATGAACATTTTAGAGCTTTGAAAATGTAAGATACTAAATATCCACTGGCAGTGCATTGGAATATGGTAGACCCCCAGAGTTTTTAACTCTTTAGAGACGTTGATTACGTTGCCATCAATGATGAAAGAGGAGTATTTGGGATTGAGTTTATTCAGGCGTGTCTGAGTGACCACAATAATTAACTCAGTCTTATCATTATTGAGGGAAAGGCCGTTAGCAGCCATCCAGGCTTGGATTTCAAGATAAATACTATTTAGCAGTTTAGAGTCGTGGTCATAACAGCCAGTGAGGTGGATGCAGACTTGAGTGTTGTCTGCATGGTTGTTGTAGATAACACCCAGGTTAGCTAGGTGGCCTAAGAGCAGATTCATGAAAATATTATGTAATGTGGGTGACACACAGGATCCCTGAGGCACACCACACGATATTGGAGTCGGGTCTGCTGAGGCTGATGGGGAGAAGTCTCTGGTCCGGTCTGATAAGAATGATTTAACCGAATCGGAGGCGTCAGAGGAAAAAGCTGGAGCTGTAGTGAGGTGCTTGGTTAGAATTTGGTGGTCGACGAGGTGGAAGGCTGCGGATAGGTCAAGTAGTAAGAGGATAGCTAGCTTGCCTTTATCCTTCGCCTCGTCCATTTGGATCTCTAGATCCAAAAGTGCTGTCACAGTTCCATGTGTGGGTCTGAAACCAGATTGCCTAAGTCCTAAGGGGTTGTTCTCCTCTAAATGTTTCTGGATTTGCAGATAGGCAACGCGGTACAGAATCTTTATAAGGAATGAGACAGTGGTGATGGTCCTGTAGTTGGTGGGGACATTTGGGTTGAGGTGGTTTTTTGTTTTTAGTAATGGCATGACCCATGCTTCCTTGAGATTGTTAGGAACCTGATTGGAAGAGAATGAGGAGTTTATCAAGAAGGCGATGAAAGGGGCTAGGTTTTTAGCTCCAGCCTTCATGATCATGGCAGGGCAGACGTCACCTTGGCAATGGGAAGGTTTTAGGCTTTTTATGATGACCTCTACTTCCTTAGGAGTTACTTGTGAGAAGGAGAATGGGATGCCGGGGTGAAGAGTATTATTTGAGTTAGGGAGGATGGGCTGGGAGCCCGTGAAGGTGGCCTTGTTAGCTTTGATCTTATTTTGGAGTAGTGTGATTTTATCTGCAAGGGCTTGTTGGATTTTAGTGCACCAATCTGTGTTTTTGTTGCAGTCTTGTGTGGGAGGCGTGGGGGATTCGAGCTCTTTTAGTATGCTAAAGAGTTCCTTTGTTCTGGATTTGGCATTTTGGATTCTGGAATTATAGGTGTCTTTTTTAGCAGCGAGTATGGCCACTTTGTAGAGGGTGGATGCTTACGTGAATGCAGTTTTGTTGGAGATTGAAGGTGCTTTGTGCCAGGTGGATTCAGCTACTCTTTTTACATTCCTGAGACTCTTTAGTTCGGGGGTGAACCATTTGTTAAGGTGGGCCAGTGGTTTGGCTTTCCTGAGTTTACGGGGGATGCAATATCTAAGGCAGATTTAAGAGTGTTGTTGTATAGGTCTACCAAGTCATGAGGGGTGAGATTATTGATTTTTTTGATTTTTACGGATATCGCTAATGAGTGGCAGGAGATTGACTAGGGTGATATGACTACCATTTCAAGATAGCGAGGGGGGTAATAGAGTAGTTTTAACCGGTGTGGCTTCAGGGATGGAGAATGGGATCAGGTGATGATCTGACCCGGCAACAGATTCGTTTTGGGTGATAGAGATGGAACAATTGAGATCAGAAACCCAGTCTAGGGTTCTGCCTTTTGAGTGGGTCGATGTTGTAACTCTATGTACAAACCCTAGGCTGGAGATAGTGTTGTCAACGGCAAGAGCATGGAGGGCATTGGGATCCTGGAGGCCCAGGTTTAGGTCTCCTAACAGGATAGTTTTGGATCCGAGTTTAGTGTGTGTGGCAAGGAGACCCATGATGTCATCTTCAAAAGAGGACGAGGGGAAGGGGGGGCGATAGACAAGATGCATGAGTAATGTCTGGGAGGGTGATAGTGTTAGTTTCACTGATAGGAGCTCTGCGGATGGGAAGCTGGTATGTGGCATGGCTCTAAGGGCTAGGTTGGATTTGGCAATGAAGGCCACTCCCCCACCTTTGCCTGAAGTTCTGTCGGCTCTGATAATAGTATATCCTTTCGGTAGGGCTAGGAATAGTGCAGGACCTGCTGCCTGGTGAAGCCAGGTCTCTGTAACACCCAGGAAGTCCAGGCTGTTTGAGATAATGAGGTCAGCAATCTCTGGGGCATGAGCTACAATGGAGCATGCGTTGATGAGGGCTCCCTTGATATTGGATGCTAGTGGCTGGGAGGTGGGATCAGTGGTTGTGGGGGGGTGGTTCTGGGGGAGGTGCTGGGCTAAGATGCGACTAGTGTTGATCTGAAGGTTTTTAGGTTTGCTGGAAACTTTGTGGTCAGAGAAGCGAGAGCCTAGTATTTGGTTGTGACAGTGGATTGAGAGTGGGATGAGTGATGTAGGGCGTTTGGCAAAACGGTGCAACCATTCGAGGGGGGTGAGTGGGTCAGTGTTGTAAGCACTTGGAGATGCTTCATTAATTGGATTAAGGCTATGTGTGGAAGGTAGCAGTGGTGCAAGGTGTGTTGGAGAAGCTGGTTGAACTAGAGGCAGGAAAGAGGCTAAGGCCAACGTAGCTCTGTGGAAGGAGGACATAATGAATTGTCTGGAGTATGGTTTGTGCTCATTCAGGAGATATTATAGTGGGAGGTTATATAGTAGGCTGAATCAGAACTTAGTCGCGATGAGTAAGTGTGGACCTCTGCTCCAGAGGTTGATAACGTGGGGTAGTATAAATAATATGCGAGTACCTGGAGTTCCTGGGTAAACCTGGATTAACAATTGGGTGGGAGCAGGGCCAAAAGGCTAAGTCAAAGTCAGCAGTTGGGCAAACAGGAGCATATGCTAGTTCAAATTAACATTTGGGCAGACAGATTCACACTGGGCTAGTTCGAAACAGCCATTGGGCAGACAGATTCACAGTAGGCTAGTTCTAACCAACAGTTGGCAGGTGTACAGGGGGGCAACAGGCTAGGTCGGAGTTACTAGTTGGGCAGAAATATAGTTATTGAACTACTCCGTTAGCAGTTGGTCGACCGGTAGGTCAGAACAAGGCAGAGCAGGATTGATAGATGCCCAAGTGCGGCAGCAGGGTGTGCTGTTACATACAGACCGATGATAGCAGGATGTAAGGTGGTGAGGTCGAGTGTGGCGGGACAGAGACCATGAGCAGAGCACTAGGGTTGGTACAGAAGCCTGCGGGTGGTTGATCCAGCATATATGTGGACATGGGTATCAACTATACAAGTGGTTGTTAATTTGGGGTTAGGCAGCGTATACTTTGCAGACTTATCTCAGGTGCCTTGCGTGATGCTAGAATTAACTATATAGCAACACTTGCAAGACAGTCCAAAAGTCAATGTGAGAGTCCAACAGTGCTATTGCAGTAAGACAACCAAATAACATTACGTAGTACCGGTGCAGCTGTGCGAGCAGGCTGGGGGAGTGGATGTTCGTGGGCTGTGGGTCTTATGAACGTCATTCTGTGCGGCTGAGGATCGGGTTGGCCCAGTGTGAGGAGCTAATGTAGCAGATGTACCTGTGTTTCATGGAAAGTTCATCGGAAGCCTTCACAGGCACTCGGATTGGGCACTAGAGTGTAATAGCAAGGAAATGGGGGTTAGAACAGGAACGGGTAAAGTGATTGCTGAGAGCCGTGCACCATGGGCTGATTGGGCTCGGTCAGCTCAGTGAGCAGCTGGCCTTCTTCCTAGACCTTACTCTGCAGGCAGGCTGAGGCCTGACAGCGATAGGTTGAGACGGAAAAGGTTGATGAGCCAATCAAGGAGCTCATGCAGGCGAGGTGCCTGTGGGACAAGGTCAGGCATGATGATGGGATTTGTTAAGTGCTGAATTGTTAATTATATAATAGTGTGTTTTTTGCAACATCAATGACCAGCCTTGAAAAAGCTCACTAAGGGCCACATTATATGTGTATATGACTATCTAGCGAAACACATGTCAGCAATGGAATAGAGGAATGATGTTGGTAATTGAGCTATATAATTGTGTTAATTACAAAGTATCTTGGATTTCTATTAATTAGAAAAACACAAATCCACAAATTGGAATACTCTTGGACGGCATATTTCTAAGAAGTATATACAAGACGTTGTGATAATGTATTAGTGTTAACATTGAATATGTTTGAATAAATGCATTGGGTCATTCTGAAAAGAAATAATAGTTATTTATATGTGTTGATGTTTATTCATATAACACGTTTCTAGAACACTTTTTCAAAGCCCATATTCTTTTTTGACCTTATTGATTAGGACACCTACTACTAACAGAGAGAAAGAGAAAATAAGAAAATATATACTATATCACTTGGTGGGACTAGTTGGCAAGACACACCCTTAATCACAAAGATGCTTGCTGAGTGTCTCAGAACTTGTTAACAATTCTCAAAAGACCTAACCAACTAATGTTTCTTTTCTTCCTGTCTACCATGTACCTTCCCTCTCCCTCTTCCTTCCCCTTGCCTCTAAACACAGCTTCTCTTATGATGCATTTTTCTCTTGGAAACAACCATTATAACAGCAATATTGTCATTTGGTTCTTGCAACTTATAATTAATCATAATGACACAAATTATTTATGTTTTAAAAATATTGTCAATTCTTACAGCACTGAGAACACCTGATGGGTTTGAAAGTCTGTTATTTGGTCACTGACACTTTCTTGACTTGAATTAAAACTCATTGATGAACGTTGTTACACATGCACAGCAGATGTGCATTATTGATTCTACATTTATCTTTATGTAAATAATATATTCTTGTAAATTATGAACAGTTTCTATTCAAATTAACTTTCTTTTATTAAATATAAAAAAATAACAACACAATACAGTATTTTCTGCTATGCACGTTTGTGCTCTATAACATTGATCACCAGTCTATTTACCCATTAGGTTACTGTAGTGCTTTTCTCAGGCATTAAGAATAATCAGGCCTGGAATATGGCAATCATTGCTATATTTTTTATACCAGCTCTGGCAAATTAATACTGCCTTATTTTAAGTAGATTTGTTGTGCCCTAGAAATGCCCAAATCCAATTTTATTAAGAGAGGTGACAGAAGATTTTCTCACCGGCCTACAAAATATCTTCTATTTGGATTTATGAAATCTTCTACCTTACTAGCCAATGCAGGAAAACACTGGCCACTTAGCAATTTACACTTCACACTATCTTTCCTCTAAATTATTACAAATGTTAGCCCTTGCTACTCTAGGTGACTTGTTTCCATCATCTCTTTATTTTCTGTGAAAAGTCAATGGGCCTCAATTTGAGGCTGTCGGCGGTAGTTTTTCTTTATGACGGCCAAAAATGGGCAATGACCGGGTCATACCGTACGCGGTATTTACCCATTCCGGTACATTTTCTTATTTTTTAATAATTTTTTCATTTTTTATATATTCCCGAACACCCACACCCAATTTATATATTTTTCTAACCCCCCCCCAAAAATTGATGAGTTTTTTTGGCAGAAAATGTGTGGTAAAATACCCCACAAAAAAACACTCCCACGATAAAAGGACGTTGGACCCTGTGATCGCGAGTGCCGCTCTGCCCACCAGGTCAGACCTGCCGGGCAGAAAGGTACCTGCAAGCACAACTTGTAGTTTGCCGGTCTGGGAACTACGGTACCGGCAGGCTTACCAGTACTAGAGTTCCCGGACCAGAAAACTTATAATGAGGCCCACTGCCTTGAGAAAATTACCGTTGTACTTGAGTTATAGAAATATAATCAATGCCTCACTCATTGCTTCTAGGTACCTTTCTATTAATGCCTCAGAAAATGATGCTACTAAATAGCAGACAAAATGACATGATGGGGTTAGCAGTCCCCCAGTCTTTCACACTGTATTTGACCTGCTTCAGAGCCAAACGTTTGATTGTTCTTGCTACAAAACTGTTGGTGTGCATTATGGTCTGTAATTGAAGCACTAGCCTTTGGCAATGGTTCAGACACCCAATTACTACCAAATCAAAGCCAATAAAATATGATTTATGTAAGGGTTTTTGTTTTGTTAATTGACATGGCAAAATATTCACTATTCAAATGTATAAATGACTCACAATTGAGACGCCCTTCATGCTCAGTAGTTAGACTCTAGTGTGTGTTAATCCTTTGAAATTCTGGTAACATATATTTCCTTTGTTGAGAGCTGATGAAAAATATACATGGTGCATTAAACACTTTAAGAATTATCTTTTTGAATTAACTGTGATTCACTGCTGAACTCTGTAGACATCTCACTTTCCCTCTGGTAGCAAATTCTAAGCCTTGTAACTTCTTAGACGTATATGCTCTCAAAGAGTCCGTTGGATGCAAAATATCACTTAAATATAAAATGACTTAACATTGAAAAAAGATACCTTAACAAAGTGGAGTGGGATTAAGCTCATCAACAAGTAGCCTATATTATGCAACAAAATAAGGCTGAACAGGCAGGAAAAGGTTCCTACTGAAAAGTCACAAAATGGCGTATAATTTGGTTGTGTTGTGGGATACATTTTCATAGGTTATTGCCTCTAGCCAAGGTTGCGTATCATACTCATCCAACCCATGATTACACCTAGATTTGTCTATCATTGCTTTTTCTGATAAGCTAGGATGTTCGCAAATGTACATACCCATCTCACAGTCTATAGTTCAGTATACACAAATGATGATCATTTGATGCAACCAGAAAATTCAACTGAGAGTAATCAATATGCACAGCCCTCCTTATGCTCAAGACCCAGAACATAAACTGCCTGGCATCATAAGCAAATAAGCAAAGGGATATCCACCCAATGTAAGGATATTTGTGGCCATGGTTCGGCTGAGTAGGCTCATGTGTCTCTTCCCTTTTGGTCCCAGTCTCACTGCACCTGTACCATTGAAATCTACAAAGTTGGTGTTACCATTCAGGACACCCTTTAGCCACTTCTGATTCATTCTTAATATACCCTTATTTCTTTGTGAACCTTCCCTCCTCACAAACACCTGCTGAGCTTCATTATGGTGGTATATAGACCTGAATTGACATGTAATCTGCATTGTGGTAACATATTGCATTGAGGTAGCTGTTAATCTGCATTTGATCAATCATTTATTGCCGTATGTTACAGATTAATCTGCATGCCGTTTATTTATGGCACTGTGCTATGTTTTGATCACTTATGACCCACCCAGAGCTACTCTGAACCTGATTTTTGGTCAGTTACCTCCCTATCTTAACTGCAAATATACATTTTAGTCATCTATGACACTGAGTTAACTGTTAATCTGCATTTTGTTGATAATGACCCTGAGTTAACTGGCAATCTAAATTGTGCTTACTGTTTGCCATGAATTAAAGTTTAGTCTGCAATATGTTTGTCTGTCAGATAACAATCTGCCTTTTGGACACCTATGTTTCTGAATGAACTATTAATCTGCATTTGTATTACTTATCAAGCAGGGTACGCTGTGATATCTGTAGCCCCAAGTGACTTGCCAATCTGCACAGTGGCCCAGAATTAACTATCATTCTGTTAATTTACATTTTGGTCATCTTTAGCCTTGTTTAAGCTATGGCCATCCAACTAGGTTTCTATGGCCATGCATTACCTCCAATTCACTTACTCAAACCCACTGATAGTGCACTCTCTGGCTTACCTTCTCTCTTTCCTGAGACAAACACCCTTGTCTAATCACACCGTACTAAAGTGTGCTATAGCTCGCTCCTTGTTGTACGCCTTCTCCCACAATGCACTCTTACCCCCTACTGTTATTACTCACTTGTTCCTTACCTTTCTCTGACTCTCTATGATCTCTCTCAATTATGATCACCCACTCATCTATTCATTCCCACCAGTCTATTTCTATTGTGTCACTGCCATTTGCAACACTCACAAAGTCACTGTAGGTCAATTTATTCTCTCTAATCTCATACATTTCTTTTGATTCCCCTCTGGTACTCCTTCCTCCTACATACCCACTGCTCTTAGATTCAGGCTCTGGAATGCCAATGTGCCTGTAATTAAATCTCTGTTATCGTTGGTCACTTTGAGTCTCACAACACTCCACTTGTGGCCATAGGCATCACTGAGATGTAAACACCCCTTACACTCTGATACCCCTGCCTCACTGCACACATTCTCTGCTACCTGTTCACACTCTTCCTGCTTTTCCAAAAGAGGAAGAGGGAAACCCAATGAATCAACAAAGCCCCTCTACTGTCCCCATTCACCCTGTAATGTTCTACTTCTTTGCTATGAATTCCCTACCATCCCCTCCCGTTGATATACCCTGATTTAGCACATTTGGTGGAGGGACATTTTGACCCCATTTTTCATGGTATTTCTATAGATAGTACAGTGTAAGGAGATAATACATTAGGTCATATAGGTGGTCATGAAGGAGGGGGCTTTAAAACAGTGGTGTGGGGACATAACCCAAAATAAAATGCCACAGAAGGTTGTGTTGTTATCTCAACCATCTGAAGATGTCATAGATCACCCCTATCAACCTCACCATTCTCCAGATTTATCGGCCCCTGGGCACTCTAAACTACTTATTATATAACCTATACTACCTCCTGGACCCCATTCCTAATGTAGTACTCATTACACTCATGGGATAATTCAGACTACCCAATATCTATCCCACCAACCAAGTCCAGGGGCTCTGATGACTCTTTTACCTCACTTTTCAATCTACCAACTCAGTCCATAGGGTAATCTCTTGACCTCATCTTACTCACCTGCACACTTCCCACATGTAATCTTTCAATTGACCCTTCCTCTTCTAACCTCTCCTTCTCTCCTCCACTTTAGCATTGCTGTTCCCTGTGCTTGCTACTCCTCCCCTCCGCCCTCCCTGCCACCCCTAAGGGAAAACATAATCTGACTTCCTAACTAGCCCAAGTCAACTTCTCCCTTCATCTGCTCCTCCCCAGTTCTCACAAATGAAAATGTTTCTAAGACTATAATATGGTTCTCTGTTTTCCATTTGAACACCACTATCTCTTGTACCATCATCGTTTCTACCCCTCACCCCAACCTTGAATTACCCATCCAATCTGTCCTCAAAAAACCGAAATGCAATACCCTCTTTGTAATTGCCACAACACCATCACTTCCCCTCTTCTCCTTGCTCTCTTTTCTGTCAGCAAAGCTCTTGACTCTGAAAACATCATCCAAATTCAACAACCTAACTGCTACTCCTAAATCTCACCCACAGAAAATGTTGTACACACTATAGTGCATGCTGACTCCTCCTGTCTTGCTACTGTCAAGACTCATGATAAGTCAATGGCTGTTTTTGCTCTGATGTGCTCACAGATCTTCTATTGTTTAATCTAGTGTTTCTTAACTATTTTATTCTTTTTTTCCCCCTTTTATTCAGGTAAAGTGCCTTATTTTTTGTGAAGGATTGCCTTCAAGTGAATGTGGTATTGACCGAGGTCTATTATTTATAATAAATACAATGATGGGGATAATGCATCCCTGTAAGTGGTCTACTAATCAGAGCCCCTTTCTTAAAAAAGCTCCATGCCAAAAACATCTGTCTCCTGACATCTGCAGCACATTCCCTTCAGGTGTCATGGCAGCTGCTGGGATAGCACATCCCTGCAAACAGATGCTTCATTTAAATACTGCATATATGATCCAAAATACCATACAGTGTACCTATCAGTCTGTTGGCAGGGTAAACCTTGACATAGAAATGCCAACCCTGTGAGCAAGGTTAGCTATTGAAGGCTATGTACATTTATGGCTATCCTGTCTGTCTTCACTTCCGCAAGTGAGACAAAAGAAGGGTGTTGTTGTCCTTTGAATCTGTGAGTGGCTAGGTAACACCCCCACTAAATCCCGGGAGCTCCCACAAGATGACCTCCTGGGAACCCTGCTTCAAAGATACATACAAATAGCCAGAGTGGACCAAGGGTGCACAAAGAAGGGTTTTGCCTTCTTTTATTTCTGTGGGAATTGCTTTCTTTCCTGTCCATTCCACGTCCTGCTGAACTAAGCACTCGGGTATGATGAAAGAAGGCAAATGCACTTATCACAGGGGAGGGTTCAACCACTCCTTCCTTAATACTTGCCTTCGCATCAAGAAGAATACATCACTGGAACCCTGTTGGGAGTGCATTCCTTCTCAAAGTCCTCTGCCATAAAGGTGAAGAGAGGCACATCGTAGGCAGAGGAGAGCTCTGTCCCCTAACCATCCACTGGGAACAGTGGGGTACACTGCTGTGGACTAAGGCATTGACTGTTGGCTGCATTGAAATAGGGCTCCTGCTCACTGGAGGTGGAAGATACCCTATAGTTCCCAGTTAAGCTCCCAGAGTGGGAGTGAAATTGAAGTACTTGCCTTGTCCTGGTAGCAGTAGAAAATACCAAAAATAAATAACCATACGATAGAAAATGCCAATATCGGGACGTTCAAAAAGAACTAAATGAAAACAGAATAAGGGAATTTGGGGTTGCGGATGTGTCCCCCTCTCACCTTGCTCGACATTAAGCAAATTAAGGGGTTGCAATGGTTCCCCCACTTCCATAAAGGAAAGCGGGAGACAAATAAAGATTTTTAAAAAAGAAAAACGGACACGGTGGCAGAAGTTCCTGCCATCAATTGGGAGGCAGAACTTCCATCGCAGGAAAGGCGCCGTGGACGTGCAGAAAAAGCACATGTAAGTGAGAGAAGCAGGAGATCATTTTTAAGGGTGGGGTTTCGGGGGTGCAGGGCAGGCAGATAGCGGGCGGGGGGCATTTATGAGATTATTTTGTGATGGGAATTTCGAATTTGTGATTTTCGAATTTGAAATGTTCGTGATCAAAATAATCACAAACATCCCCTTGTCCTTGTCGACCCTGGATTGGACATCCCAGCAACCCAGAAGCCAAGGAGAAGTCCTGGGCCCAGAATTCTCTTTTGAACTGCTTGGGAGATACACGAGCCTGGACATCGCCTGCCTGTCCCAAGCTTCTTCATGTGACATGCTGTTGCTGCTTGGACTGCACTGCGTGTTGGACCCACTCGACTAGCTCACCAACCCAATGCTGAATCACCACCTCAGAAAGTGCCCAGAAGACAGGCTCAATGTTGTTCAGCCCCAAAAGACAGAAATAGGTCACAGTGCATAGCCCCCCCCCCCCCCCGTCCTCCCCGGCCCACTTTTAGGACCATAGTCACATAAAGCCCAATCTCTGCTCTTTTCTTGAAAGACATATCCTTCTAACAGTGACATTTCTGCAATTGCTTCAACAATTAACCGGTGGCTCCAGTACATATGTGTTCTGCATTTTCTGTGTTCTTTCCACAGTGGTGGGTTTATGTTAGTGTTTTTGTTTAGTTATTTGCATTTTTGAGTTTTTAATTGAGTGTTTCATTAAAGTATATACATATTTCATAGAACCTTAAATGGACCTTATTTTATTTTGGATTATTTGCAATATCGCTGTTTGGTTTGCTACTGTTATCACATTCAGACCCATCCTAAGAGTATAGGATGCCCTCGTCCCACGTTACAGCAAAAGGCAAAGGAGGTCTCTTACCTATTTGGCTTTCATGATTGGGATCTCTGCTGGTCTTGTAGCAGTTTTGGGCTGCGTAGACTGGTTTGCCACTGTAATCATCCTTGTCCTCCGCAGGGCAGTACTCAATTTGTCACGTTTATTAAAACTCACTTAGCAACAATGTGGCTTGCAAAGGGGACATTTTTCTATACAAAACACATCTGTTCACCTAAAAATCCTTCAACGGGTAAACGTTATATAATAATAGTTGACATGTTTAACATTACATTATTGGGATAAGTGGATGGCTGAAGTAAACATGAAGACACCATTTAAAAGAGTCAGCAAATGACAATTTCTGTGTGAGGGAATCGTGCAGATTTTAGATATCTGCAATGATTCTCTTTGCTGAATACATTTAGTTGAATCTATAGAATTGTTATTTTTGACTGTTAATTCTTCAAAGCTTTGTTGAATTGATGTCTTTAAGGAAGATGTACTTATATTGCAATCACCCTGTTGAGTTCTCTACTTTCGTTTATTGCAGTTTGTTTCTTCATATGTTGCTTTCTGTGAACCACTTCAAATCCTGTAGTATGGATATTTCTGAATCTACTTTTTCCTGAAGTCATAGCAATTATTTGATGGGGTTATTCGTTTCTCTCCCGAATTGTATTTATCAAGGTTGATGCAATTTCTCCACTAGAGACCATTGAGGAAAATTACAGGTCAACTTGACCATAACTTTCTCCTCTGATCACAGTGTTGTGGTTACACAGGGACAGATTGTTCTTTTCATTGACAAGAGGGTCTGTGCTACTCTGTGAATGTAAATCTTTCTCTAATCCATATCACTAACTGGCCTTGGTTATTTGTATTTTCTGCTGAGGGAATGGAGACTTGGGGATGGATGTGCCATCTGGTGTTATTTCAGCTTCTTTAAGAGATGCATCCTGTTTGTATTTGTGTTTCTTGTGATTTTTCAAATGTTGTAATTTCTCTTTTTAGTCTGCCTGTCTTGCCTCATGTCAAATTGGTTGTCTAGAGGGGGAGAGTTGTGGCTTTCCAGTGCCCTCGAAGACCGCCAGGGTTAGCAAACCAAAGATTACAGGCACCACACGCATGGGTGTAGGACATGGGGAGGACAGGAGGGACACATCCCCCCACAATTTTAAGTGGGGGGATGTAATGTCATTTATCCCCCCCAGAATATGTGTTTGGTGTGTCGTGCAGGGATCTATTTTTGAAGTGGGGGGAGGGGCTGCTGACTATGTAAGCTGCCCTCTCCCCCGTGGCCACCAAAGCATGGGGGCAATACCCTGGGGCAGATGGGTGATCATCTCCCCCCAGAGAAGGGGGGCAAACAAAAAAAATATTTTTTTTAATGTAGTTTTGGGTGGGGTGGGTGCGGGTGGGACCACTAGCCACCAGGGATTTTTGCAAGGGGTGTGGCCCTCCCCCCACCCTAAGTGGATGGGGGCACCTTATGTAGCCCTCCCTGGCGGCAGATTTCTGCCTCTAGGAAGGGGTACATGAGATGCCCCCATCCATTTGGGGTGAGGGGAGAGGCCACTGCAAATATTGGCAGAGCCACCCCATCCCCAAGCCTGTTGCAGCATGGGCGTAGGACATGGGGGGGCCAGGGGGGACAAACCCCCCCACAATTTTAAGTGGGGGGATGTAATGTCATTTATCCCCCCCAGAATATGTGTTTGGTGTGTCGTGCAGGGATATATTTTTGAAGTGGGGGGAGGGGCTGCTTTCTATGTAAGCTGCCCTCTTCCCCGTGGCCACCAAAGCATGGGGACAATACCCTGGGGGCAGATGGGTGATCATCTCCCCCCAGGGAAGGAGGGAAAAACATTTTTTTTTAAAAATGTTAACGTCGTTTTGGGTGGGTGGGTGCGGGTGGGACCACTAGCCACCAGGGATTTTTGCAAGGGGGCGGCCCTCTCCCCCCCACCCTAAGTGGATGGGGGCACCTTATGTAGCCATCCCTGGCAGCAGATTTCTGCCCCTAGGAAGGGGTACATGAGATGCCCCCGTCCATTTGGGATGAGGGGAGAAGCCACTGAAACTATTGGCAGAGCCACCCCATCCCCAAGCCTGGGGCAGTACATTTTTCCACCCCCCTGGGGCATATGGTCACACACAATTGCCAATCTGCCCCTAGGGAAGGGCAAAACAAAAATATATATATTATAACTTGTTTTGGGTGGGGTCTGGGGGCCCACTAGACCACCAGGACTTTTGTGTTTGAAAGGGGGGGTGGCCCTCTCCCCCCACCCTTAGTGGATGGGGGCACCTTATGTAGCCTTCCCTGGGGGCAGATTTCTGCCCCTATGAAGGTTTACATAAGATGCCCCGATCCATTTGGGGTGGTGGGGAGGCCACTGCAAATATTGGCAGAGCCACCCCTCAAGCCTGGGGCAGTACGTTTTTCCCCAACAAGGGGGCAGATGGCCACACACATGTGCCCATCTGCCCCTAGGATAGGGGCAAAACAAAAATAAAACAAATTATAACTT